>NC_034613.1:81314422-81377617 GCF_900095145.1 Mus pahari
AAGAAGAAGAAGAAGAAGAAGAAGAAGAAGAAGAAGAAGAAGAAGAAGAAGAAGAAGAAGAAGAAGAAGAAGAAGAAAAGAAAGAAAGAAAGAAAGAAAGAAAGAAAAAGAAAAGAAATGAACAAAACTGGAGTAACCACCTTTCCTGAATTCAAAATGTATAATAAAACTAGAGTAATCAAAACAGCCTTAAATAAGGCATGGCAGTATATGTCCAAAACCCCAGTACTTGGGAGGCCCTGTGGGAGGATCACAACTTCAAGGCTTGAAAAACTCCGTCTCCCAAATCAAAGGGCTAGGAATGTAACTGAGTTGTACAGTGTGTTTGTTTAGCATATGCAACACCTCACTTTAATTCTCCAGAACCATAAAAACAAACAAACGAACACAGTATGGTACTAGCTTGAAGACAGATATGCAGACTAAGGAAACATCAGAAAGTTTAATTACATTGTGGTTAAATGATCCTTGACACGAAGGTGTTAAGATCACTCAGTAGAGCAAGGATAGCATATACATACATCAGCAAATGAACATGAACTGTTATCGCATACCATAAACAAAGTGGGTTAGCAATATAAGGATGATACTTTAAATATGGAAAGGCTTCAGGACATTGGGTTTGGCAGTAAAGTTTTGGTTATGACACCAACAGCACAAGCAACAAAAACAAATGTTACTACATTGTCTTGAAACATGTTTGCTCATGAGAAGACAAACAGCACAGCAAAACATCAACCTAAAGAACGAAAAAATACACTTGAAAATCATATATTTGAATAACAATAGAATACATAAAGAAGTCCTAGTGAGTAACATAATCAGATTAAAAATGAACAAAAGATTTGAATTTGAATATACATTTTATAAAGATAATATTGCAAATGGCCAAAAACCATATTTAAAGCTGTTCAGTATCATTAACAATTTGCAGAATGCAAATAAAAGGCACCGTGGAATCTATCACCCCATGTTTACAAAAACATAAACTAACCAGAGAAGAAACTGGGGTTTTTATTCACCACTGGTACTGCTGCAAGCACCACGGAAAACAGTTGGATGGTTCCACTAAAACATTAAAACAGAACTATCATGTGATCAAATATTCTTTTTTTTTAAAGATTTATTTATTACATGTAAGTACACTGTTGCTGTCTCCAGACACCCCAGAAGAGGGCGTCAGATTCTATTACAGGTGGTTGTGACCCACCATGTGGTTGCTGGGATTTGAACTCAGGTCCTTCAGAAGAGCCATCAGTGCTCTTAACCGCTGAGCCATCTCTCCAGCCCTTTGATCAAATATTCTTACTTATTGGATATATTATTGCCAGATGAGAGGATTAAAAACATAGTTTGTACATAAAATAGAATGTTGTTCATCTGTAAAATAATGGAATAACATTCAGATTTAAAAGATAATGAAAGAACCATTTAAGTTTTAAAATTATTTTTGAAAATACCATCAAATATGCTCAGATTTATCCCCCATTTGCCATTTCTAACTACTTACATATTTCCCCCAATATAATTATCACCCCCAACTCCATGTCTTTTTAAAATAACCCACTAAGTTCAACTAGTGCTGTTCATGTATGCTTGGATATGGGGTAGTCTACTGGTGCACAGGAAACTTATCAGTAGACACATCTTCAAAAAAAAATGATTGTCCCTCCCCTAGGAACTACTCACTGCCAATATCCTCTCAGTAAGGGGTGGGGCTTGGAAATCATATGCCCCATCTATGGAATTTGGGATTTGAGCTGGCTGAATGGTCTTATCTAGTGCTTGACTCTGCATGTTACAATACTGACCTGCTAAGCAAGTTGTGTCTGTTAGTGCAATAGTGGCATACCTGCTAAAGGGTACCTAACTGCTTTCCACTTGGATTTTCTGGCTGCCCCAACAGAAGGGGATTTATGCCTGGGAGTGTAGTCCTGCTCAAAAGGCTGGGGAAGTCATAGGCCCTAAGATAGGACCTGCCATAGTCATTTTGTTATGTTGTTATGATGTCAAATTACCTTCTAAATATTTGTGTTTATACGCATAGACCTGGGCTACTCTCAAGTCCTAGAGAAGCTTCCGTTTGAGGTAGACATCAGTCAGTGCAAAGACACATAACTGATTAAAGGTCTGAGAACGAGAGACTGAGAGGTCAGTCTTAACCAAAGCATCAATATTACCCCCCCCCCCCCGGCTCAAAACACATCATGGGCCGGGCGTGGTGGCGCACGCCTTTAATCCCAGCACTCCGGAGGCAGAGGCAGGCGGTTTCTGAGTTCGAGGCCAGCCTGGTCTACAGAGTGAGTTCCAGGACAGCCAGGGCTACACAGAGAAACCCTGTCTCGAAAAACCAAAAAACAAAACAAACAAACAAACAAAAAACCATCATGGAAGAAGAGGTAGAAATAGTGTCAGAGCCAAAAGATGTCTAGGAGCTAGGAGTGCTGTCTTCTCGACAGGACACAGCTATCACTGCTCGTGATGTCGCAGCAGTTGTTTGTCAATATGGGTGAGCCTAGAGGTTTATTAGACTAAATGCAAAATGAATTACAGAAATATAGTGTAAAATAAAACTTATGTGGCATACTTAGACTAGTCAAATTCATAGACACAATAAGCACAATGGTGATTATTGTGGATTGGAGAAAGGAAAAATAAGTTGCTTATTAATGTACATATTCAATTTTGCAAAATGAACATGTTCTGGAGGTGAAGGTAACGATGCCTTACTCAGTTGTACGATCACTATTGGCATAGATGCTGAATTTTACGCTATGTGGGATTTTTTTTCACAATAGAAATTCACAAAATGGGTAAAAGAAAATCATACCAAAAATCATTAGCAAAACACATCAAACACTAATTTGTAGTAGTAGTTGTTGTTGTTTTGTTTGTTTTTCAAGACAGGGTTTCTCTGTGTAGCCCTGGCTGTCCTGGAACTCACTTTGTAAACCAGGCCGGCCTCGAACTCAGAAATCCACCTGCCTCTGCCTCCTGAGTGCTGGGATTAAAGGCGTGCACCACCAAGCCTGGCATCAAACACTATTAATAAAGACTCTGAGAAAACTTTAGAGAGAAATTTCTTCTATTTAATAAAGACTACCTACATAAAATCCATATAGTTAAGAGCCTGAAGGGCTTCCCTGTTACATCAACAGCATTAAAAAGTACATAATAGTACTATTCTTGTTCAGTTTACTGCTGGAAATTCTATGAAGTGCAATAAGATTTTATATATATGCATGCATATTGGAAATGAATACTTGCAGATGATCTATTGTCTGGAGAAAAATCCCAAAATTTCTGCAAAAACGTCTTAAAAATGAATAGATGACTAGCAAATTGCTGGTATTAGAGCAGAACCTCTCTTGCTTTGGAGAGACTCTCAGAGTCGGCCCCCACCCACATACAGTCCTTTCTCTCTCAGATGTTTCCAAGGGGAAGTTTCAGCCAGGCGTTACTCTGTAGAATGTCACTGATATAGTCACACTCCCCTTCAGTTGTTCTTCCTCCTTTCACAGCGATCAAAGAGCTAACTTCTGCCTCCCTTCTGGGTCAGGACATTTTCAGATAGCAAACCCCAAATGGAGAAGGGCTGTAAACATAACTATCTCATCACGTAATAGCTAGACCCATTGTTCTTCTGGATGGCCCTATCTGCAAGAATGCCCTTGGGACTTACAAATGCCTGTTTTGACCAGAAAAACAAGCAACATAATGTCTCTAAGTCTGATTTGGTGAGGGCAGCTAACCTTGGAACCATTTTCTTCTGTCCTATTTTCTCCCAAGGGACCTTAATGGCAGCATTTTTGCTGAGTGTGTTAAAGCTCCTCCCTCTCTCCACTCTAGTGAGCTCTCTAATAAACCCCATTTCTGAAGGGGGTTTGGACTTTATGCATTTTTCTTGTACCACGATTCTCCCTGAATCTTACGTTTGGTATGAAAAACCCAGGCGAGAGATAGCATTGAGATGGCTCTCTGTGGAGGCCTCCAGCCTTGTTGCTTCTCTCTGCACATCCAACACCTTTATTGTCCTCCAATACAGGACTTTAGTCCCTCTCTCAATTGGATCTTTATTCTTTCACTCACCCCCTGGGATTTCTGCCTGATCCCCAAATCTTAGCGCTAGATCAGGGGCTCTTTAGCCTTTGATCTGTTCCCTTTGGTCAGATCTGTTAAGTCCAGGGGTCCCTGCCATCAGTCTTAGTCTGTTGTCCATAACCTGGCCATACTTCTGAAACAAAACTGAGGAATGCAAGGGTACTTGTCTTCCTACACATCCTTTCTCTAGACCTGCTTGATTCACTGGGCCTCATAATGGGTAACACTCAAACTTACATACTTTCATCATCACCTAATCCTCCCCAGAGATGAAGAAAAGGAACCTCCAAAACTAGAGGAGCCCCCTAGTCCCTTTAGAAAGACTTTATTAAATCATTCTTTAAGATTTTTTTTTACTAATAGAGACAACAGAAATGGAAAAGAAGTCAGGCCAAATACCAATTACTTATAACCGACTTTTCAGGATTGCCAACAAAAATGTGTCTTTCCTGATGGGGTTTCTCTAGGATCTTGCTTCAAGTGTGGCCAAGAGCAACACTTGCCCAGAGCTTGCTCAAATCCACAAACCCTCAAAGAACCTCAAGGTTAAGGGACATCTGGCTATCCTCAAGCCCCTAGGTGGGAACCAGTTATTTTAAACTTTGAGTTGGATTATTCAATTCCTGACCCCTGAGGATTCAGCACTGAGGATTGATGCTATCTACACAGGGAAGCTGCTGTCGCCCTCACTAATGCAAAATACACTGTAAGCCTCATGGTGGTGGCAGGCGGGCAGATTTCTTCACTTTTAAGCATGAAGCAGTTCATTCCAGACCAAGGTTCAGATCTTCCACTTCTGTTGTTGGGACTGATGGTCTTATCTACAACTTTGTTAAAAAGCAGTCACTTTCCTATTCTTTTAGAAACAGTAACCTCCACTCACTCCTGATTCTCTCCCTCCCATTCTTTCTAAGCTCCACGCTGTCATCTCTGTATTATCCACTCACAGCACAGATGTGAATTCTCCTCCTCATTGCCCTCTCACCAGCCCTCTTACCTCCAGACCCTTTAACAATCCAAGTCTGCGACACTAAATATCCCTTGCTAGCCACATACTACCCCCTTATTAAAGATATATATATTCAACCAATCAACACTCTCCTCAATGCCAGCCTTCTCAGGCTAGCCAACTCCCCACCGATCACATGCCCATTTGAGCTAAAAACAACAGCAACCAAAACAAAACAAAACAAAACAAAAAAAACACAACAAAACCAAACCAAACCACAGAAACGAAAAAACCTCATAGCTGATAGTGCATCCTTTAGGACCTCAGAGGCATTAATGAAGTGATTTTACTGACTTGCTGTGGTTCCTAGCCCCCTTTTCTCTGTCTTTGTACAAACATCTCACTTTACTGGGACTGACCTTACGGATGCTTAAAAAAAGTTCCACCTGACTCTTCCTCACAAGACATTTTTGCCTTTACCTGGGCAGAGTCTTTACCAGGATGGCTCAACAGCTGAGCATAACAATCTTTCCTCAGAAGTTCTAGAACACAAACATTGCAATAAGGCCCCGGACAACTTTGTGGCTCCTAGCACTCTTCTCCAATGTCCTGACGAACTTCTTAGCAGCCCCCTCTTGTCTGTATTTCCTATGTTGTCACATTAATTTTTTTTACCCAAAAAAGGATAAGGAGTTTCACTTTCAAAGGGACATTTCTTTAAAATCCAAGTTATTTCTTCAGAGTTCCACATAGCACTCACTCACTGAGGTCTCACTCAAAAAACAGATCTCTCTCTCTCTCTCTCTCTCTCTCTCTCTCTCTCTCTCTCTCTCTCTCTCTCCCTCTCCCCCTTCTCCCCCCCAAGGGATCATCAGCAAATATTCATTCTGACTCCAAATATGGTTTCCACATTACTCACTCGCATGCTCCCATTTGGAAAGATATAAACTTTCTGATTTCCAAAGGGTTGAGCACCTATCATTAATAACACTCTAATCCTAAAATTTACAGACTGTCTCCCTAACTCAGCAGGCAGCTATTTTCCATTAGGATGGAAACTCCAAACAGGACTCACTTACTGGCCTACGAGGCTGACAAGGAGGCTACATTCTACACTGCCCCATCGCTTAGTTGCTTTACCATTTAGCCACTCTTCTTACTCATCTAAAGAAAAAGCAAAACTACCTCAAGAGGGTGCCACCTTAATCAAGGTTGGTTCACCAAGGGAGAAATGTAATTTTACCTAAGAAGAAAAAGCTTGGCCTGTTAACAACCGTTCACTGTTATTTGTCATTGCCCAAGAACTGACCTCCTCTTTTGACTAATTGAGGCCTCTTTTCTTCTTAGAGATCTCTATGAGGTTATTCAATTCTGCCCTATATGTCAGAAGTTTTTACCCCATTGCTCATTAGGGATCTGTTCTTCCCTACCAATCAAGCCAGAAAACAAATCCCTGGCTAAGACTTGCACATTGACTTTACCCATGAAGTAGACAAAATGTTTATTGTCTTAGGAGATACTTTCTTGAGATGGTTTCCCTGTACATCTGAAGGAGAAGATATGATAATTATATTTTAATCAAATAAATAATATCAAGATATGGATTTTTCACCTTCCTACATTCTAACAATGGGTTCATATTCCTATCTAAAATTACACAGGGCTCATCAGACCCCTTTGTATTACCTGGAAGATGTGCAACCTTATGGGCCACAACTACAAGATAAGGTAGAGAAAATAAATGCCTGCATAAAAACCACTTTACCAAATTAATGACATGAACATAAGGTAACTGGATTAATCTTATCACTCTCATGAGAATCTGTTCAATATCTCAAGCCTAAATCTTTTTAAATTGATGAATGGAAAGCTTTTTTGGATCAGACATTTTCTTCCTTACCCTCTCAAGCCCTAGGTGGTTATAGCCAGATTCCTCTCTCACACCCTTTATTAAGATGTATTGCTGGGGCTGGAGAGGTGGCTCAGTGGCTAAGAGCACTGACTGCTTTCCCAGACCTGAATTCAATTTTTAGCACCTATATGGTGACTCACAACCCTGTGTAACTCTGGTTTCAGGGAATCTGATGCCCTTTTCTGACCTCTGCAGGCACCAGGCATGCATGTGGTACATAGACATACATAAAGGCAAAACACCTATACATATAAAAAATATAAAAGTAAGACAAATTGCTAATAAGTTCCTAATGAAGCATTCCTTTCGATTACCATATCTCTCAGTGTACGTAGGAGACATACAAACCCTAATTGTCAAACACTTCTGGCTTCGGTGGTCCAGGTTCTTCCTGATCCTTCTCATCATCCCCACTGCTGGTAGGCTCCGGCTCTCAGCTCTTGGATTCAATTATATAGGTTACAGCCTGCTCAGAGATTACAAGGAAACCCCCCCCCGCCCCCTGCATACTTAAACCGGATACTGGCTCAACATTTGCTGATCCCAGAGGATGGGGCTTGGAGACTCACCTTTTGGGCAATTCTGCCCATTCTTGAGACCTCCTGGAGGACCTCAAACTCCTATTCAAAAAGCAACCAGATAAGAACACTTCCTTTTGTATCCACCTACCTCTGATGTTGCTGTATTCAAGGAAGAAGACTTCTGTCAGAAAATTTCTGAGTTCTCTTTTGCAACAAACCTCAGACACCACAATTCCCAAAGTACTGGATTTCATAACTGACGTATAAAGGAGGACCTCACAGATTTCACATAATGCTGAGTTGAAATCCTTATATTTGTTTTTTGATTCTAGATTATTCTACTACCAGATTTCCAGTCTCTACTCCATTTTCCCTATTCATCCCCAATGGAAGAAGTTCTTAATCTCTTCTAGAATATATATATGTGTGTGTGTGTGTGTGTGTGTGTGTGTGTGTGTGTGTGTAATTTCATCCATTACTTGCTTAATAACCCCGACACCCCTCTGGCCTGATGGTTGTCTTTTCCTTTCCTCTCTTCACACACTGGAATCTCTGCTGGCTTGGGCAAAATCACAGGGGGCCACTCTGGACCCCTAAATATAAGGGACCTACTTTTACTAACAGGATAGACTCCACTACTCTGACGGACAATACTTCCAAATTATAAGATACATATATATCTAAAGCATCTCTAAATTTTCTAAACTTATGGCCAAAAGGATTCCCATCATCAGGCTCCTCACTATACCTCCTTGGTAACAGAAATTTCCCTCAAGTATACAAGACAGCCTTTACAGGGAGACAGCATATCATTCAGTGTGCAATTTCATCATGAATGTCAGACCCACCTCTGATCAACTCCCCTACTGGGTCAGCTGCTGAATCTTGCCCACTGCAAAGGGGAAATACTTACTATTAGTTTTTTCTTCAGACCCTAGTCACCTTACTACCTACTGGCATAGTTCTTACCACGTCCTCATAATGGTTAGGGACAGTCAGGTTCAATCACTGACCTTTTCTTGTGGCCACTGGTAACTGGAGAATCCACAAAAACTTGGAAAAAGGATCATTTCCCTTTCTAAAACCTCCTTCATCATATTATCTAGATAGGAAAAAGTCCTGTTCTTTCAAGATATTTCAAACCTTGAGCCTGCTGCCATGCTTCTCTTTCAGAATGGGAAATTAAACCCATCCCCTCCCCCCAAAAAATCCTAGCATTTGGGAGGCAGAGGCAGACAAATTTCTGAGTTCGAGGCTAGCCTGGTCTACAGAGTGAGTTCCAGGACAGCCAGGGCTATACAGAGAAACCCTGTCTCAAAAAACAAAACAAAACAAACAAACAAAAAACAAAAAAAGAAAGAAAAGAAAAAATACCAACTATTCCATTTTTCCCCATCTCTACCTCCTGTCTATTCATGTAGGACATCTTCCTTAGTGGCACCCTAGCCCACCTCTGTTTTACCTAGCAACAGGATTGGTACTTGTGCTCTAATACACTAATGCTCAAGTATAGATGTGGCTTTCAATAACTGAAGAGTTCCAGCTCCCCTAATTGGTTACATATACAAACAGATGATCCCTTTTTATCCCTCTACTAGTGGCTTTGGGGATACCATTAGGTATCAGCACAGGAATAGGAGACTCAGCTGCATCCTTAACATAGTATCATGTTTATCTCAGGATTTGTGCGAAAGTCTTGGTGAGGTTTCTCAAAGTCCAGTAAGAATTCAGGATTAGATAGACTCATTGGTAGTGCTTATCATCCAAAATAGAAGAGGCTTAGCTATTCCGACAGGAGAAAAGGAAGAATTTTGCCTCTTTTTGGAGGAGGAATGCTGCTTCTATAAAAGTAAAGAAGCTGAGGAGAAGGGCGACCCTGTAGGAGGACCAGCAGTCTCAATTAACCTGGACCCCAGAGATCTCTCAGACACTGGACCACCNAACAGACAGCATACACCAGCTGATATGAGGCCCCCCCAACACATATACAGCAGAGGACTGCCAGGTTTGGGTTTAGTCAGAGATGATGTACTTAACCCTCAGGACACTGGAGGTCCCAGGGAGTGGAGAGGTCTGGTGGGGTGTGGGGTGTGGGGACATTGTCGTGGAGACAGCGGGCAGGGGAGGTATGGGATGTGGAAGTAGAAGGGTGGACTGGGAGGGGGATAAAACCTGGGCTGTAAAAAAAAATTAAATAAAATTAAAAAAAAAAGTAAATTAGTCCTAGCCAGAGATGCAGTGGAAATGTTAGCCAACTTCGCTTCAAAAGCCAGACTATAGGCATCAGAAACATATCACAGTCCACGTGCCACATGAAGGTGTGTGGACAACACCCTCCCAGTTTATGCCTTGGGCTCAAAGGCTAACTTCTGACAACTCACCACCAAATTTAGGGAGGGGAACTCTTCACTGAATAATGTCTTACTCCGGTGAAAAGAAGCCAGACAGATTTTAATGCTCGCTAATCTTTTAGACACCTCTAATCCCCTTTTCTATAAAATCATTCCTCAGTCTTGATTTTGTTTTATAAACAAAAAGATTAGAAATCTTAGATTAAAAAATCCTCTAGCTGCTATAAGGTGCCTCCCAGACTCAGTCTCTGTCTCTCAGTCTCTCTCTGTCTGTCTCTCTGTCTCTGTCTGTCTCTCTTTCTCCCCCACACCTGTCCCATGAACTGCCAGGCAGGCTCCCACAGTCCTCTTGAAGTTTTTCCTTCTCCTTTTACAATTCTCACAAGAGCTCAGTGTTCCACCATTCTCCCACTCCTCCTCTTTCTCCTCCTCCCCTGACTGAGCATTTCCAGATAACAAGCCTGAAGTGATGAAGGGCTGTGAACAGAACTGTCTCATTGAATGCTAACTAGGCCCATTGTCCTTCCAAGCATTCCTTATCTGGGAATGCCCTTGGAACTTTAAAACTATCCATTTTACTCAGAAATATAAAAACCATAACGTTTCTAAGTCTAACTTTGTAAGATTGGTCGACCTTGGGTTCATTTCTCTGGGCACAACCTACCTACTTTCTCATGAGGGACGTTGAAAGAGCTAATTCTGCTCTCTCTGAGCAGGTTGAGACTCTTGCTTCACCCTCACATCTTTGTCTGGTTCTCTAATAACTTTTTACCTACAGATTGACTTGGCATTTCTTTCTCAGACCCTACTCCTCCCTGATATGTAACATGCGAGAAAATAACTTTATGCACAAAATCAATCACTTGTCTAATTTATATGTAGAAATGAAAAGTAAAAACACAATATCATTTACAATTAATTCAAAGCAAAGGAGACACTGAGGTACAAACTAATAAATCATGTATATGTATATGACAGAACTGTTGATGAAAGATATCTGAGAAGACCCAAATAAATGGACAGAACAAGAAAAGGAACACTGTAGGGATATATACCCCCTAAGATGATTTATGAGTATAGTACAATTTACATCTAAATCTATGCTTTTTGTAGACTGACTCAAATTTAAATTCATATGTTAGTTTATATTCCTACTAATGTACCCAGGTTCCCTTATTCTACCCACATCCTCATTAACACTGGTTATTGGAGTTATCTGAGCAAATGTGGCTGTGATTTTAGCTAATAATTAGTGGTAATGGACTTTCAATATATATATATATATATATATATATATATATATATATATATAATTTGATAATTTCATATATATGAATAGTGTAGTTTGATTCAGCCTGGCTCATCTCCCAGCTCCTCTCAGATCTACCTGCCTCATTCCTCCCTCCCTCTTCTTTTTTTTTCTGAGACAGGATCTCAGTATGTAATTCTAACTGTCCTGGAAATCACTCCAGGACACTCAAGGACTAGGCTGCCCTTGAACTTACAGAGACCCTTCCTGCCCTTGCCTCCCAATGCTGGGATTAAAGGTGTGTGCACCACTATAGTCTCATTTCTATTTATTTATTTGTTTGTTTGTTTATTTATTTAAATATTTATTTAATGTGAGTACACTGTAGCTATCTTCACACACACCAGAAATGGTCATCAGATCTCATTATGTATGGTTGTGAGCCACCATGTGGTTGCTGGAATTTGAACTCAGGACCTCTAGAAGAGCAGTCAGTGCTCTTAACTGCTGAGCCATCTCTCCAGTCGTCATTTCTTTTAAATTATCCACCAAGTCAAATTCGTGCTGCTCATAGCCTCATACCAGGCCACCACACCCTTAAGGAAAAAAGACTCCCAGGCTCCCAGCAGCTATCAGCTGACTCCCTAGCTATCAGCTAGGACTAAGAGTGCATGCGTTCCTTTCCACTACATTCTGGAATGCTGAATGGGTTGGTCTTCCTGCAGGTAACCACAGTAGCTGTGAGTTTCTGGGTCCAGCAGTCCTGTCATGTCTAGAAGGCATTGTTCTTCCCTGATGTCTGGCTCCTATACTCTGTCCGTTGCCATTCTCCTGCATTTTTCATGATCCTTGGGAGGGGCCGTTTAGATGCCTTCTTTATGCTTGAACATGGACACTTAGTTTCTGTACGTTAACCAGCTGTGACTTGCTGTGTTAACCACTGCCCACTGTTCAAAGAAATTTCGCTTATGAGGAGTGAAAGTTATACTAATCAATGGATAAAAAGATACAAATTTAGAGAAGAGTGTGGCACTAAGTCTATTTAGCAAAACGATAGTGGTAGATTCCCACCTGGGGCTTATGAGCTCTCCAGCCCTGGGTTCCTGGCCAGATTTACTGAACCAGACACATGTTTCATCCTGTAGAGTAGATCTCAAAGCAAACCAGAGAGTAGAATGCAGTTGATTACTCCAATAACATTTATGCCACTATTGCAACCATGGGTGTGTTTTGCTGTGCTGGTTGTTATTGTAGCTCACAGGATTCAGAGTTGGAGAAAAGTGTTGATGACTTGTGTCACCCAGAAACTTGTATTAGCACCTCTTGGCACTAGGAAAGCTAGTGAGCAGGTAGGACGCTTCCTGGTCAGTCCCACCTGATTTCTCCATGTCGTGAGAGCCAAGTTTGTAATGATTTACAATCAGGTTCTGGTGGCCAACCAAGAGCAATGGCTGTGTTAATTTGGGGATTTCTGGAACAACTGTGGATAACAACTTAAGAGGAGGTATCCTACATCTGGCATTAGTTTTATCTGGCAACAGATAACGTCTGAGATTGAGCATTATCCCCCCGTGTAGCGTAACTAATTAAACTCTGAGCCAGGCACAGAAAGGTGAATACCACATGACCTCCTTATATGTGAAATCTTTAAACAGTCAGAAGCAGAGAGCCAGGACCTGAATTTTGGGGGCAGGTGTTGTCAAAGAGTATGAATTTTTGGTTCATCAGAGTAAATAAGAATCTAGAGAGCTAATACATAGCACAGTACCAATAGATAGCACTGGCCTGTATACTTCAAATTTGCTAAAAGAGTAAATCTTAGATCCTAACTACAGGAGCAGATGAATATTATTAATTAAATTATTATGGAACATTTTACAATGTGTGTGCATATATATATATACATATAGATATGTATATATATATATATATATATATTACTATGTATGGTGCATATAGCTCTACAATTGTGCTTCAATAAAGCTGGAAATAAAGCAGCAATAAAAACTAAAGTACATAGATCTCAATACAGAATAATGCTTAATTGAGGTTGGGAGTGGTATCTGCTCTGTGGTGATAAAAGGCTGGATTTGTGTACAATCAGTACACATTAACACAAAATTAAAGTTAATAAAATTTAAAAGGAGCTATTTGATTTCCAAATTATAAAACACATGCCAAAGTGCCCTTTCAGGCGACTGTTTCTTCATTCTTTCTTTTATTTTTATTTTATTTATTTAATTAATTTATTTATTTTTGGTTTTTAGAGACAGGATTTCTGTGTGTAGCCCTGGCTGTCCTGGAACTCACTCTGTAGACCAGGCTTGCCTCGAACTCAGAAATCTGCCTGCCTCTGCCTCCCAAGTGCTGGGATTAAAGGTGTGTGCCACCACACCCAGCTGTTTCTTCATTCTTTTTTGTTTTGTTTTGTTTTGTTTTTTTCAAGACAGGGTTTCTCTGTATAGCCCTGGCTGTTCTGGAACTCACTTTGTAGACCAGGCTGGCCTCGAACTCAGAAATCCACCTGCCTCTGCCTCCCAAGTGCTGGGATTAAAGGCGTGCGCCACCACGCCCGGTTGTTTCTTCATTCTTTATGGCTGTTTATTGTTTAGTTAGATTTGGTTTTGAAATTTTCATACAGGAGAACACTGTATTTTTGTATTTGGTGTGGCAGAGACAGAGAAATTTGAGGCCAGGCCCCAGACTGAGAGCTTATCTCAGTCTTTCCCTGCTCTCATGCCTTCTGCACCAGTCTTAACCATGAAGACACCCAAACAGTCATCCGGAGATCTCCCACCAGCAGTTTGCTTGACCATGGTTTCCCAATAGGTATCTTATCCTGGAGGTACACTGGCCAGACACGGTCTTATGACTTCAACACAATAGCAAAGATAGCTTGGAAATATAGGATAGTAGATAGAAATTTAGCTTTCCCTAATGGCTTTATTTCCTCATCTACCTTTACAGACTGGTAAATGAGGATGCAGAGAGGGGAAATAGTTGCCCAAAGTCACATCAGTGGAAAAGGTGGAATTAGTATCAATGACTCTCTTTTCCTTATATTTGTAAATAAAACAATTGGGCTGGAGAGATGGCTCAGCGGTTAAGAGCACTGACTGCTCTTCCAGAGGTCCTGAGTTCAATTCCCAGCAACCACATGGTGGCTCACAACCACCCGTAATGAGATCTGATGCCCTCTTTTGGTGTGTGTGTCTGAAGATGGCTATAGTGTACTCATATAAATAAAAATAAATAAATCTTTTAAAAAATTAAATAAAATAATTCCATCAGGAAGATATCAGAGGCTCACAAGACTGGAGGAAGACTGGAGAAGGAAAGAAAACAAGACACGAAGGGGAACCATTTGTTTAAGACACTGCTCCGGGGGAAAGCCACACATATTAGGGTTTTGTTCTTGTGCCAATCATTTAAGACTCAAAGGCCAAGCAAATATCTGGATATGCCATTTCCTAAAGACAATATACTAGTTTTCTATTAATGCATCTAAGATGGTCTCTGACTAGGTAGCTAAAACAACATGTAGTCCTTCTTTTTTTTTTTAATTTATTTATTTATTTATTATATGTAAGTACACTGTAGCTGTCTTCAGACACTCCAGAAGAGGGCGTCAGATCTTGTTACGGATGGTTGTGAGCCACCATGTGGTTGCTGGGATTTGAACTCTGGACCTTCGGAAGAGCAGTCGGGTGCTCTTACCCACTGAGCCATCTCTCCAGCCCCATGTCGTCCTTCTTGCCTAGGTGTGTGTAGGTCAGAAGTTCAGGAACGGTTTGGCTTGGGTCATCACCCTGCTGCTATAAAGATAAATAAAGATACTTTTTTTTTCTTTTATGGATACTGGCCGGATAGTTCTTTGAGCTCACAGAATTATCCATATCTTAAAAACAAAACGAAAAACCAAAAAGACTATGTAGCTCTTTCATCTTAAAATCTAGGAATGTAGAATTTCTGTGCATCAAATCTTTCTCATTTTTCAAATTTCTCTTATTAAAAGTATAGCCCCTTATGGTCTTACCAGAATAAGTCTTCCCAAAATATGATGATATTCTCTCTCTCTCTCTCTCTCTCTCTCTCTCTCTCTCTCTCTCTCTCTCTCACACACACACACACACACACACACACACACACACACGGAAATTTAAAAAAATATATTTGAGAGTAAATTACAATTACATCCTGTTACAACAACATAAGACCCTTAAATTGGAAGCCATATTTTCATGTCTTGCCAGCTATACAAGTTGCAGTAGAATTTTAGAGAAGGAACAGAATCAAATCCGGTTTGGAGTGTGAACAGGATGGAAGAGCATTCTGAAGCCCGTGATAGTCCCATGGAACTAAAGAGGCTGCCAACAAACATTGGTGTTGCTTTGTCAGCTCCAGGCCCCAGTGACACACTTTCAAACTCCTTTGTCAGGCTCCTTAGAACTTCCTGGTAGCCTCTACATCTCTGGTGTTGCTATAACCACATTGTCCTCTAAATCAACCCTGCTTGGATGTGAGCACCCAGACCAGCAGCTCAGGACTCTTCGATCTAGCATATCTTGGAGAATCCACAGTCCTCTGTCAAAAAAAATGATGATTTATTTTTATTTCATGTGCATTGGTGTTTTACCTGCACATATGGCTGTGTAAGGGAGTCAATCCCCCAAAGTGGAGTTACATACAGATAGTTGTGAGCTGCCATGTAGGTGCTGGGGATTGAACTGGGACCCACTGGAAGAAATAGCTGGTGTTCTTAACTGCTGAGCAATCTCTCCAGCCCCTACTCTTGTTCAATTTTACATACATTAGCTCACAGTCTGGGACACAGCAAGAGTTTGGGGAGATCTCTTTTCTTCCCCCATGTACAAAGGAGCAACTAGAGCTGAGTGTAGAGGCAGGGGAAGAGCCGGATGGCCTTACTGCCGGGCTTTCGGGCCTGGAATCCTTCCCACAGATCCTGCAGCTCACTTGAACTCCTCTTCCTTTCGGGCAGATATAATGTGGAGAGTGGATCTGGGCTCTGGGTAGTGATGGCGGGGGTTATAGCAATGCTTCAGGGAAGACATAATTATCCTGGGGGTTTATGGGCTATGGGTTACTCTTTTCTTTTCTTTCTTTGTTTTCTTTTCTCTTTTCTCTTCTTTCTTTTTTCTTTTCTTTTCTTTTTTTTCTTTTCTTTTTTTTTTTTTTTGAGACAAGGTTTTCTCTGTGTAGCCCTGGCTGTCCTGGAACTCACTCTGTACTCTGTAGACCAGGCTGGCCTCGAACTCAGAAATCTGCCTGCCTCTGCCTCCCAAGTGCTAGGTTTACAGGTATGCGCCACCATGCCCGGCTGTCTCTCTTTTTTTTTTTTTTTTTTAAAGATTTATTTATTTACTATATACACTGTAGCTGTCTTCAGACACTCCAGAAGAGGGAGTCAGATGTTGTTACAGATGGTTATGAGCCACCATGTGGTTGCTGGGATTTGAACTCCGGACCTTCGGAAGAGCAGTGGGGTGCTCTTACCCACTGAGCCATCTCACCAGCCCTGGCTGTCTCTTTTCTAAAGCTTCAAAGCAACATCCATTTACCTGAATGTGGAGACCATGTGTGTCCCAGTGTGTGCACTGGGACAGGCCTGGGGAAAGTGGGGTGCTCTGGATTCAAACCCACTGTTAAAGAACCACATGCTGAAAGCACCCTCCCAGGTGGAAAGACTGTGTCTAACGTCAGACACTCCACGTGCCCCTCTCAGAGAGTACTCAGAAGCGAGAAGAACCACAGGCCAGACCCCTAGAGCCTGCAGCTGAGACAATCCCTGCCAAATAGGTATCAGGTGATTCTTCAGGCATGCCTGAGAAGAGGGCCAGGAGCCACACCCAGGTCAAAGAGGAACCTAAAAGGACAAAAGGCAGGGCAGGGACTGAGGCCCGAACCTCCTGCTAACCCTGGGCTCTTCTCAGAATTTGGACATTTCCACGAACCTAAGGAATAACGGCCACTGTCCCTGACCATTATTGAGCCTTTTCCCAGATTGTCTTTGCCCTTTTTTTCCCTATCACATACGTTTCCTGCTCCTGCCTTGTTCACCTGGCCAAAAACTAGTTGTTTTGGTTTTGGTTTTGGTTTTTCGAGACAGGGTCTCTCTGTGTAGCTCTGGCTGTCCTGGAACTCACTCTGTAGACCAGGCTGGCCTTGAATTCGGAAATCCGCCTGCCTCTGCCTCCCAAGTGCTGGGGCATGCGCCACCACTGCTCGGCCAAATACTAGTGTTTACATAAGTTATGGTCTAGGCCTAGTTCTGTGTCTGGTGAGAAAGCCTGGGCAACTCAAGCTGTCCCTGGTCCGGGTCATAGCCAAAGGCCACCTAGCTCTGCTTAGAGCGGTTTTACTGCCTCAACCCCTGTTTTCTAAGCAACAAAGATCCCTCATTATCACTGCTTGAGAGACTATATTTTTCTTTTTCTTTTTCAATTTTGTTATTAAATATTTTCCTCATTTACATTTCAAATGCTATCCTGAAAGTTCCCTGTACCCTCCCCCTGCCCTGCTCCCCTACCCACCCACTCCCACTTCTTGGCCCTGGTGTTCCCCTGTACTGGGGCATATAAAGTTTGCAAGATCTAGGGGCCTTTCTTCCCAATGATGGCTGAATACGCCATCTTCTACTACATACGCAGCTAGAGACACGAGCTCTGGGGGTGCTGATTAGTTCATATTGTTGTTCCACCTATAGGGTTGCATCCCCCTTCAGTTCCTTGGGAACTTGAGAGACTATTTTTTTAAAAAAACAATTTTTTTGAGATAATTACATTATTTCCCATCCTGTCTTTCCTTCTCCCATATACTCTTTCTTTTTAATTTTCAAATTCTTGACTTTTTCATTAATTATTCATACCTTTTTAAACTTTTTTATTGGTTATTTTATTTATTTACATTTCAAATGTTATCCCCTTCCCGGTCCCCCCCTCCCTGCAAATCCCCCATCCCCTCCCCATCTCCCCTGTGAGGGTGCTCCTCCCTCTCCTGCCCCCTCCCCAGCATTCCCCTATACTGGGGATCAAGCCTCAGCAAGACCAAGGGCTTTTTCATTACGTATTCACTTTACATTCAGATTCCAGGCCTCTCTCTCCCTCCTCTCCTCCAAGTCCCACCCTTACAGATCCCTCCCCCCACTACCTCTCTCTTTCTCCTCAGAGAAGGGGAAAGCCCTTTGGGTACCACCCCACCCTGGGATATCCATTCGCAGCTTTCTGAGGCCTCTTTTATAAATTCTGTAAGTGTGATGAAGTTCCCCGATCCTGTGTCAACTGTGAGGCTCCTAACGGACAGGCTGCATTTCCAGACTGTAAAGAGGTAATCAATCTATTAGCTCAGCCCTTTCTGGCTAATGTGGTTATGGGCATTCCTTACAGAAGAGACTGGCAGTGGGCTCATGGGGTTATACTATTCTTGCCTCTATCCTAGTTATTTCACTTTCCACATGGATGTAATAAACATCCTGGAATCCTAAGCCACCGACCATTCATCTGCTATCCTCCACTCTCACACCACTGGGGGTTTTACTTCTGACTTTTAAAAAATTATTTATTTTTATTCTTTAATCATTTTTTACATTCCAGACTTCATCCTTCTCCCAGTTTACCCCCCCTCACACACACAACCGTTCCCCATCCCATACATCCACCCCTGTCTCCAAGAGGATGTCCTCACCCCCTCACTCCCCTCACCCCCCTCACCCCTATCCCACCAAGGCCTCTCCACTTCCTAGGGCCTAATGTCTCTCCAATTAAGCGGAGCAAGTGTTAGGTGCATCTTCTTTGACTGAACCCAGACCCAGCAGTCCTCTGTATATGTGTGTCTGGGGCCAGATCAGCTGGTATATGCTGCCTGGTTGGTGCTCAGTGTCTGACAGATCTTGGGGGTCCAGGTTAGTTGAGACTGTTGGTCTTCCTATGGGGCTGCCCTCCTTAGCTTCTTCCAGCCTTTCCCCAATTCAACTATAGGGGTCCCTGGCTTCTGTTCATTAGCTGGGTATAAGAATCAGCATCTGACTTTCAGCTGCTTGTTGGGCCTCTCAGAGGGCACACTATAGCATCAGTAATAGTGTCAGGTCCTGGAACGGCCCCTTGAGATGGGTCCTACTGGACCTCCTTTCCCTCAGTCGCTTTTTTTTTTTTTGTCCCTGCAGTTCTTTTATACAGGGACAATTCTGGGTCAGTTTTGACTGTGGGATGGCAACCCCATCCCTGTCTTTCTACTGGAGGTGGACTCCCTCTCCCCACTGTAGGCATTTCATCTAGGTTCCCTCCCTTTGAGTCCTGAGTCTCCCACCTCCCAGGTCTTTGGTATATTCTAGAGGGTCCCCACACCTTCTACCTCCTGTTTTTCCCGTACCACATTATGTTTCCCTCTCCCCCTCCCTGTCCTCTTTCCCACCCAGGTACCTCTTATAGGTATTTGTTTTGACCATTCACCTGCCTTCAGCATTCCTTTTCTTATACAGCATACCCATCACATTCACTCCTTATGTGAAATAAACTATTACACCAGCCCTTAGGTTTCATTGACAATTGTGTTCATTTGTCCCTCCTTTGGTTTCCAAACCATTAGTTGGACCTACCCACATTTCCATCATTTGAAAGCTGATTTTCCCTCTCCCCTTCTCTCTGGATATGCATACAAAAAAGATGAGGAACACACTTAATTCACTTTGCAATTTCAACATTTATTTCTGATACCAAAACTTGACAACACACAAGGAAAAAAAAAGTAAGACAGAATAGCAAATAAATTTATCTTGCATGCCACTCTCAGTCAACAGGATGTGGCTCTCTAGATAGCGTGTTTTGAAGGAATCTGAGGCGTTAGCCTCACTCAGGGAAAACTATTGCAAATGATGAGCAGTATCTGTGAATATAAGAAAAGGAGAAAATAATTCAATTAGCTGTATCAATAATGAACATAAACAGCGAAGAGTACTTCTCTGAACTTCCCTTTTCTCCACCATAGGTTTCCTTACTACGTAGGGATGGATGTGAATACAATTCCCCCACTGACCCTACCTGCTTAATTCAAAGTGATTCACTTACCTGACAATTTACTCAACCCAGAAGAAGCCAATGGCACCGAAGTTGGCGGCGAAGTTGGCGGTGGCAGTACCGCTGGGGCCAATGATGGGGCCAGTAAAGGCCTGGGGAAACCTGGAGCGGGCATTCTGGTGGTATCTCGCCCAGAAGGTAAAGGGGATCCTGGACCAAGGATCTCCAAAATCTCCTTCCTCATCCCAGGTCAGCAGCTCAAACTCAATGTCATCCCAGCTCCAGGGCCCAGACACAGCCTCATCTCCAATTCCCATGCGGTTTCTTGCTTCAGCCCGGGCCTCTGCCTCAGCTGCAGCAGCATCCAGAGCATCCAAAGCTTCATCTGCAGCTTCCATGAACTGTGCAGTCCAGTCACGAGGGTCTCTCTTCTGAACCTACAGTGAGAAAGAAAAACAATCCATAATCAGTAAGAGGGATGCAAAAAGAAAATACTGTATTACATATAATGGAATACTATTCAGCCTTTAAAAATGAAAATCCTACTATTTGTGACCATATGAGTGAAGCTGAAGGACATTATAGTAAGTAAGACAATACAAAGAGACAAGTAATGTAATTTTATTGATAAGCGGACAATCTAAACTAGACTCATAGGAGTAGATTAGAACAGTGGTTGCCAGGGTGTATGAAGTTTAGCTAGATGTAATGAGTAAGCCCTGGGTATCTATTATGCAGCAGAATGTCTATAAGTTAATGACTAGTGTATATCTGTAAATTGCGGAGCTGAGGTTTTCTTGTGTGTTGCTATGTGTGTGCACATACATGTGCAGGTATGTGCAAGGATAGAAGCCGACCTTGGGTGTTGTTCCTCAGGTACCATGCATCTTATTATTTGAGATAGGGTCTCTTAACAAGCAGGCTGTGCGTGAGCCCATGTGAACCCCCGTGAGGCACCATTTCCACCTCCCCAGCACTGGACTGCAAACATGCACCATCACCCAGCTTTCTTCCACAGGTTAACCTAGCCTCGATCCCCCCATTACCTCTGCGATGAATCTCAGCACTTTCATCTTGCTAGTCTCATGGTAGGAGCGGAGGCCCCAGAGGAACTCATACTCAGGAGGGTTGCTGTTGGGCACTCGTCTGTAGTCCAGGTATCTGAGAAAAAGAAAAAAGAGTGTGTTTATGGGCAGTCTGCAAAAAACTATGCTAAAGTTATTGCATCAGGTTTTTATAATCTTGGACCACCCTCTCCTGAGAATGTGTGCTATGAGAATAGTGGACAGGCCTCTCTTATAACTATGCTGTAGAAACATTCTACCTCTGAGAGAGCGTATCTTCAGTCAACACTTCTGAGTAATTCTGTGAACCGACACAGGTGCGCTATAAGTCATGCTTAGAGAACCTTTTCTGATGCAGATCAAGCAGAGTCAGAATTACAAGGACCACTTACTTCTGCTTTACAAACTCGTAAGTAAGAAGTTTTCTCAGGTCACCAAGGAGGGGATGTCTGACCCTGATGGTAAAAAAGAAAACGACAATCAGAGAACTGAAGAAGAGTAAAGAAGGAGAGAGTTAAAGATTGTTTTCCTACCTATCCACACCATAATTTAGACTCCCCCAAGAGGTTAACGCCACCCTGGTACCTCCCCTGCTGCTAAATGATACTTCAGATCAAAGAGCCCAATCATACCCAGGACGTAGGCCCATCTTGCGCAGTGCTTCCCAGAGGACGGCTGTGATAGGCGGCGAGAGGAGACAAGGGATAGAAAGTGAGCATGGAAAATCAGGCTGTAGCCGACCCCCAGCTCCAAGGCCAGTCACTTACCCTCAGTGGCACGGTTGCCATTCATGAAGATAATGCCCAGAATCACTAAGAGGAGGCCAAGCTTCGGTGTGTCTTTGGTCCTGGAGGAGTATAAAAAGAATATAGATATATACATACCCAGCAGTCATCTGCATGAAATACCCCACAAGCTTACCAATTTAGCTTCTCCAGTATTCCTCAGTAGAGATCATTATGCCCCCACTCTGCCCATGACCTCCTATGTGACTGAATACTGAGACTCTTAGGGAAAAAAAGCATCACTTAGAAAGACCATACTCCATCTCCTTTCCCATCTTACGTTCCCAGTATGCCAGCCAGGGACTCAGGGGTACTGATGAGAATATACAGATGTTCTTCTTTGTCGATTTCCTTCAGCTGGATTCCAAATTTCTACAGAAGGAAACAGATTATGCAATGACGGCAGTTAGGAGAACCTAGCAAGCAGGCAGTCACAGCCCTGTAAAGCCTGTCCTTGCCATCATTCTTGTTTCTCAGGCCTGGTTCTTTACCTTCTCCAGGACAAAGCATGCGCGTTCAATGATTTCTGGATAGACATCAGTGTATTCTCGGATGATGTCCCTCAGCATTTCTGTAGGAGAGAAGGCAAGCACCTGGATGGAGCTGGACCATCCAGTGGCAGCCCCTTAGCCAGCCCTGCTGACAGTAGCCTGGTCAGGGTCCTCACAAGTCCAATCAGCTATGGGAGGGAGGGGACAGAATAAGCAAAAGACGTCAGCCCCTACAGGACATCAAGGACAGAAGGACTTACCTGAGCGCTTGATGGGCACCTTCGTGTAGTCTTTAAGCATCAGGTACTTGACCAACTTATTTGCCTGGGGAGAAATAATTAAAATCATGTTTGCAGAAAACGTGGCTGATTATAAATGGAAGGGCTGCAGTAAACTAAGTGCACAGGTACAGCACTTACTCTTTCCTGAAGAAGGGCCACATCTCGGGGCTGTGGAGGACCCTGGTTCTGTGAGGCACGAGAGTTGGAGGAGGATCTCAGATTAGGTGAGGGTCGTAAGTTCTGCCAGTCAGGTGGAATTGGCCAGTCGGCGGGGATCCAGTCAGGTGGAAAAGGCCAGTCGGAGGGAAAGGACCAGTCAGGAGGCATTGACCAGTCAGGTGGTACCTGCCAATCTGGAGGGCCCTGCCAATCTTGAGGGCTCTGCCAACTAGGTGGAGCCTGCCAGCTGGGTGGGCTCTGCCATCCAGGTGTACTCTGCCAGGCCATTGGGTTTGGCCAGACAATTGGGCCAGGCCAGACAATGGGGTTTGGCCAGATCACTGGATTCTGCCAGATCACTGGGTTAGGCCAGATTACTGGATTCTGCCACGCAACTGGGTTCTGCCAAGCTGATGGTGTCTGCCTAGCTGGGGGACTCTGACGTGCTGCTGGTGGGGTCTGCCTGGCTGTCTGATTTTGCCAGCCTGATGGGTTCTGCCAAGCCAGTGGTGTCTGCCACACCACATTAGGGGGTGCGCCAGGTGGGTTCTGCTGAGTGGTCACTGGAACCGGAGCAGACCTCCAGTTCCCAGAGGCCAGTGAGGCACGCCTTTGATCCCCACTGTTATTCTCCTCCACATTCAAGTTATTAACCTGTATAATTAGAAGAAAAGTTCAGGGTCACTACTAATCCAGGGTCCTCCCAGTTGCTATCCTAGGAAGTACCTAGGCATCCTCACCTATCCCTCACTAGCCACTGGTCACTTTGATTCTCTTTGTCTTTCAGACAGGCGTTTCATCTCCAAACCAGACAAAGAAAAAAAAACCAACCAAACAAAGTGGAAGCGGGTTTCTCCTTTTCCTGTGTGACCACTGGCAGTGCTTGGTTTCACCCTGAACTCGTTTCTTCCCGACTGTGTTCTCTCTAGAGAGTGAGGTACATCTTCAAGAATGGCGATTCTGTGTGAGCCTGCCTAGCATAAAACATGGTGTTTACTGTCAAAATGTAAGATGACCTACACACATATTGCCTGTGTCCTTGTATCAACTCATCATCAACCTGTGGACAACTGGGGCTCAGGAATAATATTTACCTCAGCGTCCCCTACAACTGTGCCAAAGTACAGATAAATACACGCCCTTTATTTTGTTTGGAGCCAAGGCAATTCAAAGAAAGGCCCAAAGCAAAGGGAAGCTAGCTGCAATCTCACCTTGCGGGTCCTCTTGCCCCGAATTATAGTCCGGGACTCCACGTTCTGAGCCTGGGAGCCATCTGCTGATGTCTGCGCTGCTGCACCGTCAGCTTCAGAGATACCTGCGCTGGTCCCTACGTCAGCCATTTTGGCCTGATTTACATTCTGGGTCTGGGCATCAGCTCCAGGGACCTTAGTGGTGTCATTCCAAGCCTTAGCTGTCTTAGGCTGGTTGTTGGTCATCTCATTGGCACTGGGAGACTGAGGGAAATTGTAGGTGGCACCGGGGCCAGCCTTAGTAGTGCTATTCTGACCCTTAAAGGCCATTTCAGACTTTTTAGCTGATTTGCCTGTGGGTGCTGCCTGGGAAAAGTCAGAGGCAGCATGTGGACCTTTCGAGGTGCCATTCTGTGACTTAAAGGCCGCCTTAGACTGATTCTTGGGCATCTCCTTGGCATTACGTGCCTGAGAGTAATCATTTGGCCCCTTTGTGGTGGCATTCTGGGCCTTAAAGCCTGTCTTAGGCCTGGCAGCAGCTGCTGAAACCTCGGTATCAGCCTTCTCATTGGCAGTTGGGGGCTGTGAACTCTGGGGACTAGCATTCGGCCCACTGGCAGCTGCTGTGGCCTGGCTGGTGGGCGGAGCCTCGGAGATCTGGATGGCTTCCATCAAGGTCTGCACAAGCAAGGCGCTGTCTTCAACAGAGGCCTCAGCCTGCAAATACAGGAGGGGCAACATTTCAATTCCTGAGCCTTACAAGGCAGACCAGAGAAGGAGGGGCGCGGCGCAACGCAGCAGGGGAGCTGTAGACAGGCGTCACAGTTCTCAGACGTGGGGGCAGAGGCGGGTCAACGGGAGGTGGGGCGCGAACAAAATTTAATTAAGGGTAGAGAGGGCAGGGCAAGGTGAGGGACAGTCCGTGGCAGCAGGGGCTGGTGCAGAATGTGGTGCAAGCCCTGAGCCCCAAATGGGTTTAGAGACGGACTGGTTAGGTTTGAGGTGGGGAGCTCAAGACCCGAGGAGGGAGGAACTGAGGAGGATAAGCCGAGAAGGTGGAGGGGGAGTCTCGCGGCGTGGAGAAAGGGAGGGTGGAGGCGAGAGGTTGGGGGATGGGGCGACAGACTGCTCTACACGCGTCAGGGTTATGGAAAAAAAATGGTTCCTTACCCAACCCGCATTCTCTGGGCAGAATGCCCTGACTAACAGGGTCTCCCCTTTCTCTAAGCAGGGACCGATGGCTGAAAAGGGCCGCCCCTCCCCCCGTATTCGATAAACGCTAGAAATTTGAGAGCCCGCGGAGTCTAGGCCGGAAGAAGGGCAAAATCAGATCCTGCCACTCGCGCGACCTAAGGGGCCGGCGGTGGGCGTAATCTGTCAGCAGGGTTAAAATGGAGGAATTGGGAGCAGGGGTCCTCACCTGGAAGCCGCGGAGGCCTGCACCGCCGTCCGGTTTCTGAGCCATAGCTCTCGTCTCCCTGGCAAGAGCAGAGCCTAAGGGGGGTGTGGGAGAGAGGAGCTGGGCATTACACTACAGAAGGAAAAGACGTAGGACCGAATTGTGTGTGCGTGTGTGTTTTGATGCTGGGGGCGGGTGAGGTGCCAGGTCCGGGGGGGCGGTCGGGAGGGGGGAGAACCGGGCCTAACCGGAGCGGGAAAAGTAACCGGTCGTCCCGCTAGACCATCTCCCATCTCCGAAGCGGCCAGGGCAAAGCTTGAGCGCCGCCGTTTTGGAGTCAGAGACGAGCTGTGGATGCGGTAGTTTGAGGGGGCGGCGGGGCGTGGGGGGGGGGGCGAGCGGGGAGAGCCTGGCATCCGAAAAGTTGAATTAAGGTTCCGAATCCAGAGGAAAGCGTCTAACGGGATCAAGGTCGGGCAACGGGATTCGGGGAGGGAACTGAGTAAAAGATTCAGGGGGGGGGGGGACGAACCGGGGGTCCAAATTAGAAAAGGGTCGGGAGCAGGGTATGCATCTGGGAGCAGGCAGAGGAGGGGGCTTCCCAATCCAAGGGGAAGGGACCGGGATAAAAGAATGGCGGAAGGGTGCCGCGCCGGGGGGGGGGGGGGGGCGGCAGATGCCCGGTCTGGGGACGAACCTCACCTTGCCTCAGGCCCGAACCCCAATCCCTTCGCCGCTTCCTTCTTCACGACTCAAGAGGATCGGGAATGGCTCTGTCTGCCTCTCGGCACCCGCACTCTCTCCGCGTCCAGGAGAAAATGCCAGCGCGGCAGCTCGGGCGACCCCGCCTCTTCGCCTAATATACCACCCACCGCCTCAGGAAGCGCCGCGCATGCGCAGCAGGTCACTGTCCAAATAAGAGTCCCGCTTGCTTTCCCAACAAAAGCTTCATCCCGGAGCCCTTGTCGCGCATGTGCACTTGGAGGAGAGCCCGCCTCCTTGCCAACACACTATCCCACCGCCAACCAGGTTGACAGTGTACAAAGGTTCCTCCTCCCCTTCTCCTTACGCATCCACTCCTTCAACAGATGCGCAGCGCCTTTTGGTCCCACCCCCTGGCCCGACACACCAGCCCCCTACCTTTCTCCGCAATGCGTCTCTGCTCAGTCCCGCCCTTTTTTCCCGAACTCTCTCTAGCCAGGTCCGCAGCTCCCTCCCACCCCCGTGCGCTGCAGCCCCGTAGGTTGGCCCCCGCGGGGGTCTCTTATTTCGAAACACGCTAGGCCTCTGCTGAGTTCACCCACTCTGCGACGCAGAAACCTTAAAGGCCAGGGGGAGAAAAATATATACATTGCAGAGATACCAGAGCCAGGGTCGCCCCGGGGGGATCCATAGGTTTCCTCTCACTGGACTCAGAAAATGAGCTTTTTCTCTCGCCCTTTTGGCAGGTTGTGCCCATCGAAACCTTTCTTGAGGGGTGGGTCAGAGAGGTGAGGGAAAGGCATCGGGCCGTGGGATCTGTCCTGGGGCTTGTTTTTTTTTTTTTTTTTCCCCCGCAGGCAGTCTTGGGGAGATGGATGGAGCGCAACATCCTCATTTAACCCACCAGGTAGCTAACGCAGAAGCCCAGTCCACTGTACGAACGGGGCATTGAGCTGGTAACACACAGGCCAGAATCTGTCACAGCACCGTGGCGCACGCTGGTGATCCCAGCTCTCTGGGGACTGTGGAAAAGCCATGAGTTCCAGGCCAGCTGTGCAACTCTGAGACTTCATCTAAAAGACAAGTAAAACCATCCATGAGGGGCCTGGATTTTCCTGAGTGTAAAATCGGGTCTGAGAACGGAGGCACTCCTTCATCCTCTATTGGTATAACAAGCTGTCCTCTCTCCTGTTCCAAGGGAATAAGGCTTGTGTTCTAGGAGACCTGGCATATGTGGGGACCCTTCAGGTTCGCTCTGTGCTCCTCTTAGCGGGCAGTCTCCAGGAGGGAGACCCGCAGGCTTTCTTGGTGACTGCTGGAGAGGCCAGAGCATTCAGGTGTGTCGGCCCTGGTCTTGCAGAATGAAGCTGGCCTTTGCTTTAGAATTCCGGGAGGAGTGTCTGGCCTGTCTGTCCCTCGCTGTGTGAGCCCCCTGAGATATAGTCACTTTAGTGGACCTCTCTGAGCCTGGTTTACTCACTAGTACACAAAACAGGAATCCCGGAAAGAGGGTCGTGCCCAAGGACACACAGCCAGCTGTGCTTCCAGGACAGCTGGGGAAACCAACGCAGAAAGATGGCATACAGATGCGCAATGACTCAATCCAAACCCATCCGCTTCCCAAGTCCCAGGCAGACCTTAGCGCGGTTCCCATTTATTGTGGCGTCAGCTCCTGCGAGGAGCCTGCATATGAAAGAAAGCTAATGCTAGGAAGGACTGCAGCATTTTGTCCCCAAGGGCCAACATCAATTCTGCCAGGCTGGATGACTTCCCTCATCTGTTGCATAGCAACCTCCCCTGTCAGCTGCCTGTTTTTCCTCAGCACTTCCTCTGTAAAGTGTCTGCAGTGGGACGTGATCAGACTCAGGAAAGGAGGTCTGAGGTGCCATTTTATATTTTATCTGCTTCCACGTCTCTATCTTCCCTCATGATCCAGCCTGTGCCTTATGGACTCGCACCCTGCTGCCCCTCCCTTCTCCAGGTGGATATCTCTTGATAGTCTCAAAATTATTATTTCAAAATTTATTCATATCTATCTATCTATCTCCTCTCACTACTGTTTCCTTTAGTTTTGTTCTTTTTGTCACATGAGATTGGAAGTTCCTTTAGGGATATGGAAGGTTGCCCAATTTACTCATTGTTGTACCTTCAGCACGAAGAACAATGCCTACCTAGTACGTTTTATATTCTCAATAAAGATTGTTTGATAAATGAATGAATCACACAATCTACCCCATTGCTAAAGCGAGAAGCCAGAGAGGAAATTTTTTTTTTGCCCGATAAATTCACTTATTATTTTTTGTCGTATACAGCGACATAATTCATTATGGCAACAGTTTATATGCATCATTGGGGATTGAACTATCTAAATGCTATGGAAGTTAAGTAATCAGTTTTGAATCCTCACCACCCTGAGGCAGTGGCTAAGGCTTTTCTGTTACCTTTTCATATGGCATTTGTAAGCACAGGCACACAGCTTCTTACGTCAATAAGATAATAATGCACGTGGAAATATTTTAAATTACACTCTTTTGCCTAATACTTCACATTCTTCTTTCAGGTCTCTCAGAGGTGCATTGTTAGCATGATGTTTAAATCCCTGCTTGATCAAAGAGTCGTGTTTTTATCATTTGACAAGAACCAGGAGCATACGCATTTTTGCATGTTTTATCTTATCAAAAAAATCTTTCTCTGCGTCATTCTTTTAAATGTTTAACGTTCTTTTTTTGTGTCTGTTTGTTCATGTTGTAACAGGGATCCTGGTGTTAGCTGAGTTCACTTTGGGGGGAAATACAAAGGACTGAGCAGGAAAGACAAAAGCCTGGAAAGCAGGAAAAAGCTTTCCAGAGGCTCACAGGCTCAGGCTCTTTCCTTGGGGCTAGGAGGGGAACTGGGAGGTGAGAGTCTGAGGGGTGGAACAGGAGTCTAGATAGGCTTTGTTGTTTGTTTGTTTGTTTAAATTAAACCCCCTGAGTCCTCCTATTTTTCTTATTTCTTATCCAGATGTTTGTCCCTGAGCAGGCCTGTCTTTCTAACTTCCCCTCAAAGTGTAGGTGGGTTTGTTTCTCTGTGTGTATGCCACATATGTGCTGG
Organism: Mus pahari; assembly: GCF_900095145.1. Classification (NCBI taxonomy): domain Eukaryota; kingdom Metazoa; phylum Chordata; class Mammalia; order Rodentia; family Muridae; genus Mus; species Mus pahari. Next base: position 81,343,699 of record NC_034613.1, read on the forward strand.
CTTTTGGATGCCAGAAGAGAGTTGTATTCCCTGGAACTGGAGTTACAGAGGTGGTTGTGTGCCACCTGGTGTGGGTGCTGGGAACTGAACTGACTAAAACCGGCCATCTCTAGCCCCTAATTTTTATTTTATTTTTTTTACATTTTTTTTTGTGTAAACAGATATCCATTTCTTTGAGTGAAATGTACAACAGTGCAATTTCAGGGGCTTATAGTAAGTGTGTTAGCTTTACACGAAGTTACAGATCTTTTCTAGAGTGGCTGAACCATTTTACATCCCATTAACCAATTTCTACAAATCTTGGGTGACATTTGTAGTCAGAATTTTTAGCAGTAGTGTGTAGGAATAGCTCACCATGGTTTTAATGTGCATTTACTTGGTGGCTAACTGAATATATTTATGTATGATAATTTCACACCCGTGTTTCCTTTTTAGTAAAATGTCTCTGTATACTTTTGATCCATCATCTATTTGGGTTGTTTTACTGCTTTTGTTAAATATGTTGGACCTTGGTAAGATCACTGCTGCACAAGCAGGAGGACCTGAGTTAAAATTCCTAACACACATGGAAAAAGCTCGTTAGAGCTTTACACACCCATTGGGCAGGGGGGGGAGACAGTAGGATTGTTGGATCTTTCTGTCTGGCAGTGAAAGACTTTGCCTGGGAATAAAACAGAAGCACCTGACATCCTCCTTTGGCCTCTGTGAGTACATGGGTGTGTACCTCCACACACCCATGTACGCATGTACCACACACATTTGCCATACTTACACACACATACACACACACAGGTGTGTGTGTATACAGATTAACAAAGAGAATAAGTCAACTAATTTAAACCTTGAATATCGACTTTTTCTAGTTTATTGATGAGTCTGTTGTCAGATATGTGGTTTGCAAGTTTTCGCAGTTTATGGCTTATCTTACTCTTACTTAAAACATTTATTTTTATATGTATGTATGTATGTATGTATGTAGGTAGGTAGGTAGGTAGGTATATATGTATGTGAAGGTGCCCATGAATGCTGGAAGAGGATGTTGGCTCCCTTGAAGTTGAAGTCACAGATGGTTCACATGGGTGCTGCAAACTAACCCTGACTGCTCTGGAAGAGCAGTAAGCACTGGTAACTGCTGAGTCATCTCTCCCACCCCCTCTTTTTATGTTTCCTCTCTCTCTTTTTCAGTAGCCTTTAAAAAATTTATTTATGTTATGTGCATTTGGTGTTTTGCCTGCATGTATGTCTGTGTGAGGGTGTCAAATCCCCCGAAACTGGAGTTACAGACAGTTGTGAGCTGCCCTGTGGGTGCTGGGAGTTGAACCCAGGTCATCTGGAAGAGCAGCCAGTGCTCTTATCCACTGAACCATCTTTCCAGGTCCTCTTTATTCTCTTCTCCTCGCCTCTCCCCTTCTCTCTCTCTCTTGTTATTTGAGACATGGTTTTTCTGTGTAACAGAACTCTGGTTGTCCTGGACTCTCTTTGTAGATCAGGCTGGCCTTGAACCTACAGAGGTTATGCCTCCCAAGTGCTGGGATTAAATTCATGTGCCACCATGCCTGGTTCTTTTTCTCTTTTTCTTTTCTTTTCTTTTCTTTTCTTTTCTTTTCTTTTCTTTTCTTTTCTTTTCTTTCTTTCTTTCTTATTTAAATTTTAATTTACTCTTTTTTTTAAACTCCAGGTTTTTATCCCCCTCCGGATCCATCCTCTGACTGTTCCACATCTCATACCTCCCGCCCCCCCCCATAAGGATGTCCCCCCCCTTACCAGAGCTGTCCACTCTCTGGGGCCTCCAGTCTCTTGAGGGTTAGGCACATCTCCTTTTTATTTTCTTATTTTCTTTTTTTTTTAAATTTTAAATTATATCTATGTACAGAAAACTTAGTGTACATTTAACCCAGTATAGTGGAGAGTTCTTAGCCTTTGCCTTTTCCAGCGTGGCAATGCGAGCCACAGACTTAGGACCCAGGACGTTGCCTCCCCAGTGGCGATGGATCTTGACATATCTGTCATTATAATTGGTCCTAATAGTTTCCACCAGCTTAGCCAGAGCACCCTTTTCATCCGAGTTAACCTGTGTAACATCAACAGTGGTGCATGTTTTCCTGTGAACCGGGAGCCCCAGCCTGGCCTTTCCTTTGATGATGCAGTAGCACACCCCCATCTTTCGGCACACGGCAGACAGGAAAACCAGCAGCTCAATGGGGTCTACGTCATGGCCAATCACCACCAGCTGAGTCTTCTTGTTCTCCACCAAGGTGGTGACTGTATTTACTCCTGCTCGGATGACAGGTGGTCTCTTGGTTGGGATGTCGCCTTTGCCAGCAGCTTTCTTCTCAGCATGGGCCAGTAGCCTTTGCTTTTCTTGCGTTGTCTCTGGCCTGTACTTGTGGGCAAGCTTAAGAAGCTGAGTAGCTGTTTGCCTGCCCAGCGCCTGGGTGAACTGGTTAATGGCATAGGTACTTTGAGCTGCTTGTAGAGGATGGCTCTTTGCTGCTGCAGCCTGATGAATGGGGCCAATTGACGAAGCGCGTTAGATCTCTTTGGGGCTGGATGTCCTGCCCAGTGCCGAAATTCTTGGGCCTTTTCTCATAAAAAGGATTGACCACCTTTTTGGCTTCCTGTTTCTTGAGGATGGTGAGGAGGGGGGGGCAGGGCCACCTTCTTCCCCTTGGCTTCCTTTCCTTTGGGCCTCTTGCTCAGCTGGTAGAGAGAGCTTTTTATTTTCTTAATAGAGTGTTTTGCAAAGGAAACATGGAATCTTTTGATTATTTTTTGAAAGGATTATAGTTTTCTATGAATGGTAGAACAGGCTTAAAATTCCAGTATTCTGGAAGGTACGATTGGAGAAGTGAAAATTTAAGGCCAGCTAGGGCTACATAGTGTGAGACTGTGACCTAAACCAACCAACCAACAAACAAAATAGACACAAAATGGTTGTTTTATAGCATTTCTAAGGGCTCTTTAAAAATATTTAGTATATGAAGACTTGCCTTTTATCTTCCATACATCTTCTAGTTTTAATTATAAATGTTTGTCATCCATTTAGTTTTGAGGATTTTTAGAAGATTTGCCTTGTTTTCTGGTGCCATGGACCGAATCCAGGGCATTTAGGCAAGTCAGGTATATTATTTTCTTTTATGTTATTGTGATAAAATGCCCTGACATAAAGCAACTTATGAGAGAAAGGATTTATTTTGGCTTATAGTTACAGAAAGATACATGATACAGCCCGTCATGGCGAGGAAGACAGGGCAGCAGGCAGGAAAGCATAGTGGTAGGAGCAGGAAGCTAGCTGCTATTACATAAGCACACAGGAAGCAGACAGGAAAAAGGAGGAACAGCCAAGCTACAAGCCTCCCCCCCCCATATACTTCCTCCAGCAAGGTTCCACCTGCAAGCAGCACCACCAAGTGGGGACCAAGTGTTCTAACACAGAAGCATATGCGGGATAATTCCCATTCAGACCAAGGCACCAAGTGAGCAGCTGCTGGCCTCCACTCATAGCCTCTAAGCTATGTGTGCTGTTTGAGATGTGAACTTTAGGTTGATGGTTGTTTCTTTCCCCCTCAGATGGGAGGAGAGTTAGAGTTAGAGATATCCTACACCACAACCTGGGTTTGTTTAAAAACATTTTCTATCTATTGTATTGGTCTCCCACTTTTGTCAAGAATCAATTGGCTTTATTTATTTCCATCCTCCATCCTATGCCACTGTTCTAAGTTTGGTCACCTATCAACACCACAGCATTAATCAATATTAAGTAGAAGAATTTCTCTAACTTTATTTTTTTTCCCCCAAATCATCCTATTCTTTTATTGTTTTTACATGTTTTGGAATATAAAAACCACTTTGCTTGACTTTCAATAGGAATTTCACTCCTGTGTATAAAGTTAGAGAAAATTAATATTTTAATATTTAATTTTTCTAATCCATAACCTAATATGTTACTTATTATGTTCGCTTTTTATTTCTATATCATGGGGTATTACTATAGAAGGCCTGTACATATTGACACATCTATTTTACATTTTAGCTATGATAAATACTGTTCTATCATTAATTTTGGTTTCTAAAAGTTTATATATATATATCAATGCATACACATATAATTTTGTGGCAATGTGAATAAGAAAACAGGCAAAATGCTATCTTGTTTACAATTTATATTATTTATTTATTTATATCTGTTTTTAAGACAGGGTCTGTCGATGTAGCTCTGCCTGTCCTAGAATTCACTCTGTAACCTAGGCTGGCCTGAAACTCATGAAACTCTACCTGCCTCTGCCTTGTGAGTGCTGGGATTATTAAAGGTCTGTGCCACCACAGCCTAGTTTGCAACTTACATTAATGTGGTAATCCATAATTATATCAATTGCATTTGGGCAATGACTTAAATCAATACCAATGAACATTCCACTAGTAAGTAAAGGTTACCAGAAGAGACAAGGAAAAGAAACTTCTGGATTCTTCTCCCCCCAACTCCTCCCAGACTTTTCCCACCTCCCCACCTCCCCACCCAAATTCATACCCTTTCTTCCTCTTTAGAAGTTGAGCAGGCATCTAAAAAATAAAATAAGATAAAATAAAAGGAAACAAACCAGAACAGGACCAAACAAACAAACAAAACAAACAAACAGAAAAAGAAGCAAATAGTATTAAGAAATACATTTAGACACAGACACATATATTTGTACACTCAAAAATGCTATAAAAACTCAAAAACAGGAAACCATAATATGTATGCAAAAGACTTGTAAGGTTAAAAAATATCCCAGAAAGCATTGTCAAAAAAATTTGCAAAAATACTATTAAGTTAGTTTTGTGTTGGCCATCTACTGATGGACATCGGGCCTGCCCTTAACGTGTGGTTAGTATACCCAGTGAGACCCTGTTGAAGAAAAGGAATTTTTCCTTTACCAGTGTTTGTCAGTTGGCAATAGCTTTTGGGTTAGGATGGGGGCTTGTGTCCCCTTCTCCTCAGTCATTGAATCCAATCATTACACACACACATGCACAATTTTAAGTAATATGGACCATTCAAGACTTTTTTTTAAATCATAACATTCTATTACAATTATTTTGACATAGCATTTTTTGTGCTAAATTTCTTTTTCTAAGCAAGTCAGAAAATTATATTTAGGGACTAAAGTATTTATAATTAGATTTGTTTATAAATTATTTGGGGAAAAATGTAAACCATCAAACTCTTTTCTACTATTGTTTCTCCATTGTTTTTAATGCTAGAGAGAGCCTTTGCTAGCCAAAGGCCACATGAATATTCTATTTTTCTGGGAAGCAACTCAGAAATGTATACTTAATGTCTAAAATTATGTTTTCTTTTTCCATTATTTACCTTTGAAAACGATGCAATAAGTGAAGACTTACTTCCTAACTTTGTGCATTGAGGGTCTACTTACAGGGACTCCTCTCTTTGTCCCTTCTGACAACATTTGTTTATTAGTGGAATGTTCACTGATGATTATTTAAGTCATTGACCAAATATATTTAATATAATTATAAATGACATAAATGATGTGAATAATAAATAGGATATCACATTGCCTCCTTTCTTATTCATATTGCCACAGAAAATGAGTAGGTCTTAAATCTAGTAAAAGATTCCTTCCATAACATTGCTGTCACCATTGCACCAGTACCTCTTTCAGGCAGGTTGCTGTCATAGGTTGAAGGATTCATAAGTAGATGATAATGGTGATTACATTTTTCCTCTGGTAGGATGCAGAGTACATAGTACCTTCTAGCAATATGAGCATTAATCACTATGGTTTAAGTTTGTAGTGAAGTAAGATTATTCATGACATAAGTCAGCGATGTCTTCAACAACAGGTCCTTATCATCAGGTTGTGGAGAACAGCCTGTGTGAGAATAGCCTTTGGCATTAGCCTTTGATGTTGAGGTGGGCAGGGGAAGGTTATGGTAACACTTTGGCCAATGAATCAACAAGATGTAACCCATTTCTGACACAGGAGGTGTCATTTAAATTCCTTTCGTATATGTATATATTTAGGAATATTGCACATTAGTAAGTTTTCATATGACTTCTCAAAAGGCCCTTAGTATTAGTTGTTCCTCCCCAGAATCCCTTCTTTACCCTGATTTCACATCCTCCTCTCCATTTAATTCTCCTGTTCTCATTTCTTCTTTATCTCTTTATAACACTATAGTCCATTTCCCCTTCCTTGAAAGATTCCCTCTTCCCTTCTGATTTCTTACTGTGCATCTAACTTCTGTGGTTATACTGATTGAAGCACACATCTCTAAAGCCTAAAAGCTAACACACATTTGTGTTTTGAGGTCTGCATTACCTCACTCAGAATGATTGTTCCTAGATCCATACATTTACCTAAAGCGTTCATAATTTTACTTCTCCTCAACTGCTGAATAATATTCCATTGTGTAAATGTGCTAGATTTTCATTATCCATCATCAGGTGTTGGACATTTGGGCTGTTCCCAATGACTGGCTATTAAGAATAGAGCAACAATGAACACTGATGCGCAAGTGTTTCTGTAGTAAGACGTAGAGTCATTTGGGTATATGCCCAAGAGTGGTATAGCTGGATATTAATTTAGACAATTTTTCATCCACTGGTATAGCTATTATGGTTCCAAAACTCAAGAAAAGCTGGTCAGAATCTTGTCTGTGTAGAAGACATGGTATATAATAACATACTTAAAAGAGGAACTATAAAAAGTTTGACAGGGAAAAAGGAATCTAATACATCTCTTTTCTTCAGAAATCTGTTGCATGTACAATATTACTTACTACTTGTATAGCTGAACTGAGAATGAGTATACATATGAAAAGAGGACTTAGTTCTGCTTGTAGGATGTGTCTGGGTAGTTCAGCAATAGCTGTCTCATGCCAGAAAGACTTAAATCCAGTAGTTGTTTAATCCATGAAGCTTAATACCTCTACAGTCCCAAGCTGGTACTTCTGAAGGATTCCCAGAGAGATGCTGCTTTTCAGTCTAGGATGAAATCCCGAATAAGTTGGATTTTAATACCAGCTGCATCAACAAGATAGATGAACTTGCCAGCAAGAGGGCAAGCAGAGGAAAAAGCAGTCTTTGTCCATGAAGTTCTATGGGGGCTACCACCAGAAGGCATGATCCAGATTTACAGTGTGTCTTCCTGCTTCAAATAGTCCGGAGAATGCCAAGAGTGCTCAGGTTTTAGCTGATTCCAGATGTGGTCAGGTAGACAAGCAAGATTAGCTATCACACCACCCATTAAGAACAATGCTACTAAGAACAAAGGCTGAGAACAATGACAAAGAAAAGGCTCAGCTAAGTGCTTGCTAAATGCATGAATTCCTTAGGAGAAAGAACATACAGTGTAATTTATGCGACTAGAGCTTTTGCAAATGTTTTAGGGTTTGTGAGACACTTAAGAATTTCTGATGGGAAGTCTTGTATGTATGATCAGTGACTGAAAGGCAAATTTTGTCAACAGTCAAAGCTGGTTTCTCAGAGTATTTAGAATTAGGAGAAGTCCTACAAATATAGTGAACATAATGACATCTTCAAGCATGATACCAGTCATACTTGATATCCAGAGACTCCATTCCCAAGGATTTCTTGGTTCATTATCACTATAAAAATGTGGGAAATCTTCAAATTTTCTTTCAGCCTAAGAAATTTCACAGAAGAGGTTTTCCCATGCAGTAGAAATTGTAGTTAGTGGCCAAGCATGTTCAGAAATACAAAACTTCATGATGCTCAGAAACACAATGAGTATATTGGACATGGGAAAGGCTTCAGAATAAACTTGGACTTTTTAACCATGTGAGACTTTGTAGCAGAGAAATATCCCCTCATTCTAATTCATGAGTAAAAGCATTCATGCCCAGATCAGAACTTACTAAGCACGAGGGAATTCAGAGTGGAAATAAACTGCACGGTAATGAATACGGGAAAGGGTTGCTGGAGACATTTATCTTAATAGAACACCAAAAAGTTCATATAAGTAAACAGATCCTTTGAATGTAATCAATATAATGATGCTTTTTATTTAGATCAAATTATATTAAGACTTGGATAATCTTTTGCAATGACTGCATGAAAATCTTCAAACAGAAATCAATCCTTGCTCATCATCTGCAAATTCATAATGGACAAAAACACTGTGCCTGTAATGAATAAGCTTTCAATTAGAGACTGAATTTTATCCATCATCAAAGGATTCATAAAGACCCATTATGTATGTAAAATGATGACTATGGTGTCAACAGTATTTCAGCTTTATTTGACATCAGTGAGTCCATAGTAGGGAAATATCTTTTATATATAGTTAATATAAAGAGTATTTCAATCTGAAGCTTAATCTTACTCAACAGTAGCCAAAACACAGGGACAAGAGTCATATTAAAATTATGGTAGTGATACGATAGTCATTTGAGAAAGTCAGATCTTGGTAAAAATGATAAATTCTACATAAAATGTTAATTATAATATTTTATTCATTTCATGTACTTATATACCCACTCAAACGCCAAGCACTGTAATATTGGTACAGAGTTTGTTCTTAGAAAAAGCATATAGGATCCTACAATATTATTCATACTGCATATGAAGAAACAAACTAAAAAAAAATACATGAGGTATAACTATTTTTCAAAGATTCTGTCACTGGAAGAACAGGATCCTAAGGTAGTTTAAATACTTTGGCTTCTAGTGGTGATGTGTGTTAAAAACACAAGGGTGTGTTAACAATCATTCAGTAACTCGTTCCAGGAATCAGGTTCATGTGCTTTCTTCCATACATGCTTTGGAGCACTATACTGAGCATTCAAAACACAATGAAAAGTTAGCCTCTCCCTGACAGCATGTCCTACTAACTCAATCTGGCTGACTTCTTCGACACAGCTGGCATACCAAACTTCACAGCCCACTTTCCCCAGAGGAGCCACGTGAATTGAAGCCAGCTGCTAGCACAAGTCTTTGTGTATGATATTGCCTCTTCAGGTCAAGGGTAGTGATCCTTTCCTTTCTCTAGGCCTGTATTACAGCTTAAAAATATAAAGATGCAAACATACTCAGATCATATTATCTGTGCTCACGGTAGTGTTCATGTGCCATTTTGACTGCTGGCCAGCTGTTAGTCGTCCATGTCTATGATTTAGCATATTTGTTATCCACCTTTAATTAAATGTTGTGTGAAAAGTTTACACTATAAATCCCTGAAAAGGGATCAAATCAAATTGGTCTATGAAGTAGACAAGAGTATACGTATGATTAGTTCCAATTCTGTGGCCCATTGCCCCACACAATTCCTGTTAAAGATATAACTATTTAATTTTGAAAACAAATTTATTTTATATGTATGAATGTTTTCTTTGCATGTATGCTTGTATGCATGCATGCACGTAAACTATGTGCATGCAGTGCCTGTGGAAGCTAGAAAAGCATTTGGAACCCCTGGAACTGGACTTACAAACAGCTTCAAGCCAATATGTGGTGCTAAGCATTAAACCCAAGTCCTCTAGAAGAACCTTAAGTGCTCCTAACTGTGGAGCTACATCTCCAGCCCCAAGATGTAAACATTATTAACAAATTATTTTTAATTTATGAAAAAAAGTTAACTTGACATTGTATTAAAAAATGTCATCAGATAGTTTAAGTTATATGTAAAAACTTTTTATTTTTATTTTATTTTATTTTATTTTATTTTATTTTATTTTATTTTATTTTATTTTATTTTATTTTTTGAGACAGGGTTTCTGTGTGTAGCCCTGGCTGTCCTGGAACTCACTCTGTAGACCAGGCTGGCCTCAAACTCAGAAATCTGCCTGCCTCTGCCTCCCAAGTGCTGGGATTAAAGGCATGTGCCGCCACTGCCTGGCCTATGTAAAAACTTTTGTTTGTTTGTTTGTTTGTTTTTGTTTTTGTTTTTCGAGACAGGGTTTCTCTGTGTAGCCCTGGCTGTCCTGGAACTCACTCTGTAGACCAGGCTGGCCTCAAAATCAGAAATCCACCTGCCTCTGCCTCCCAAGTGCTGGGATTAAAGGAATGTGCCACCATGCCCGACTCCCCGTGTAAAAACTTTTAACCAATAAAATTAAGCCTTAATACCATTCCTGGACCCAACACTGAGTCTCCTATGCAGCATGTAACACTGGATTCCTTTTCTCTTTTCTTGGTCCTCGAGAAAGCATAGCCATTTGCTATTTTGCTCAGTTCTTCAGTGACACAAACATCTTCTGTATCCCAAACTATGATAATGTTGTTAATAAATAAAGATTTGTAGCTGTTTGTGCACTGTCTGTCCTGTTTTTTTCTTGCTTATGAGATATTTCACTCCCCAAGGTCATTGAAAGCTCCATCATCATGGACAAGTTTTACTAAAATGTAACATTCAGTAGCTCCCAGATATACTTGTGAGGCAGTGAGAAGAATTTGTGAAAGAGCCCTTTGAAAAATCCAAATGGGCATCTCTGGGACAAACTAGAAATCTAGGACAAGGGAAACTCCCAGGAACCTATTAGGGTGACCCTAGCTAAGATTTCTAGCAATAGAAAATATGGAACCTGAACTAGCCACTCCGTTACCAGGCAAGACTTCCAATGGAGGGAAGGGGACACCAACCAAGTCACAAAACCTTCAGCCCACAATTTGTCCTGCTTACAAGATGTGCAGGGGTAAAGATGGAGCAGAAATAGAGGGAAAGGACAACCAATGCCTGGCCTAACTTCAGAGAGTCCACCCTTGACACTATTAATGACATTCTCCTATATTTGCAGACAGGTGTCTAGCATAACTGTCATCTGAGAGGCTTCACCCAGCAGCTGACTGACACAGATGCAGAAACCTACAGCCAAACATTAGGCAGAGCTTGGGGAATCTAGTGGAAGAGGGAGAGAGAGGAAGGATTGAAGGAGCCAGAGGGGTCAAGGACACCACAAGAAAACCCACAGAGTCACTGAGACCTGATCACTAACCAAAGAGCATGCATGGAACAGACCTAGGCCCCCTATACATATGTAACAGATATACAGCTTGGACTTCATGTGGGACCTTTAACAAACTGGAGCAGTAGCTGTCTTTGACTCGGTTGGCTGCCTTTGGACTCCTTTGTCCTAATTGGTCTGCCTTGTCTAGGCTCAATAGAAGACCATGTGCCTAGTCCTACTGTAACTTTAGATGCCAAAGTGGATTCATATCCAGAGGAGGCCTCCCATTCTCTGAGGAGAAAGGGATCAAGGGAGAAAGGGAGAAATAGGGGAGATGAGAAGGAGGGGCTAGGAGGAGAGGAGGGAGGGGAAGCTTCTATCAGGATGTAAAGTAATTAAATAAAATTTAAAAATTCAAATGGAAATAGAGTCTGCTTAAATCTGACAAGAACAAGAAGATGATAATTTAAAAATGCATGGACAAGTAACCTTAGGTTGTGCTATGTCACAAATGTAATTCAAATTAAATTCACTTTTAGTAAGTAGGTAAAATTGTTTATGTTGACTGGAGCAGAAGCTCTCCCTAAAACTGTAGCCTGACTGTGGTATAAGGCTTCCCACAGAGCTTTCTTCTCCAGCCTCAGTGAGAGAGGATGGGCCTACCATGGCAAAGAGCTGATGTGCCAGGGTTGGGAGATACACGGGGGGGGGGGCACGCTCTCAGAGTACAAAGGGTGGGGGGATTGCTGGCCTCTGTGAGAGGGGACTGGAAGGGGGCAGAATTTGATGTAAATAAATTAATTTAAAAGTGTGTATATGTTGTGTCTCCTAATATTAAGAGAGGAAATCAAGTCAAAAGGAGCCAATAATGTTTAGAAGGATATACTATAAGAACACATTTTCTGTAACAAAAAGTTAAAGAAAATGCTTTCAGATTAAAAACAAAAAGATATTTAGGTGGTACTTTTGTCCTAAAATAAAAGATTATTTTTAAAAGGGTATATATAAGACAAAAGCAAAATAGTTAAGCATATTTCACAGGGTCTGAAGTAAGACTTGATTGCATTTCACCAAGGCCTACATTGGAAATCTTTCTACACTCTCAGTGCCATCAGTGAATGGGGTAAAGATAGATTTTCACACATTCTGAGGCAGAGCATTGCTGATTGAGGGTGTGGTACCACTCTGAGAAACAACTACTGTGGACTTCAATCAGCTCAATGAAGGCAGTGTAGCTTTCCCAGGCGCCTGGTGGTTCTCAACTTCCTTATCATCAGTTAGGACATCAGAAGAACTGTCAGAATGAGTAGATCCTGAACAGCCTTATGGATGTCTGCCCTGGAGTTTGGGTACCAGCTCACCTTCAGTCTTACCCAAAAATGAGATGTCAATGCACAGAATGAGCATGCTGTTTTTGCCTGTCTGAAAGACAAGCTGCTCTACCCTTATGATGACCCATTCTCTCTCATGACAGGTCCTAAGCTCATCATGTGGTGTCACTCAGATGTAGCCTGGAACTTTGAAGTTTCCTATAGGGCTGGAAGGGGAGGCCTTCCATCGTTACAGCTGCATCTTCCAAACCATCAACATCAACCCTGACATCAAACATTTCCTTCAAGTTGCCATCTAAAATGTGGGCTGCTGGGCCTAGGGATTCCTCGGTGTTTCCACTCCCCAAGTAGTCTTCCTCAGGACTCAGTACATTCCAAGGAGACACTGGGGGACTGAATAATATCACTGCCTTCACTGAAGCACCTTGCCTTCCCTCTCCGTCTGTTTCCTTTAGCTCCCTCAAGGCCCTTGGTGAGTTCACTTGGGGCTCAAAGTCTGGTAGACTCTGGGCCTTTACAGAATGATGGCACCGTCCTAAACCCTCATGGGAGATGTCTGGGCCCAGAGCCAGATTGCTTTAGAGTCCAATAAAGGGCTGGTGCTTGGGGGTGGGGGGAGAAGACTTTAAAAATGGTAATCTTATTATACTTAAGAAAATCTAAGGTCAGATATTTGGGGGGGATACAATATTAAACAAACACTGTAAGTTAACTTTTGAGTTTGGAAATGGGAAACAAGGACAAAATGGAAGCAATCCTAAGACCCAGAGAAAAGATTTCAGGCAAGTGAATAAGCCCGATTGATATAACAGCTTTAGTCCTTGGGGATGTTTTGTTCCCGGGGCAGAATGACCTTGTGCCTCAGAAAAAGCACAGGCTAAAGACATTCTTGAAGGGGCAATGTTTGCCACAGGCTATTGGAAAGAAATACACTGGGAACCTGGTAAATTATAATCATCAGGTGTCTCATAGTTCCTGAATGTGGCTTATAAAAATGTTAAATTTCAATATGGGAGCTTAGTTCACTGTATTAGTTGATAACCAGGGACCTGTTTACAAACAAATTTATGTAATAACCTGTGCTTGCGAGACTGACCAACCCCCCCCCCCAAAAAAAATCTTATTTTTGTATGCTTTAGCCTTGGAGATTGTGATTAGCTTAGACAGGACATTTTCAGTCTGTAAGAGCTTACATAATAGTCCAAGAGCACATACAGACAGGGCTCGTTTTTGTTACCAGGTGACTCATGATAAAAGAGCTGTATTAGGGCTATCTACAGGATTGGAAGTGAACAGAATGCATATGTATTATTGGGAAATTTGTTGGATTGGCTTATATGATGTGGTCTGGATTGTCCAACGATAGCTATATTCACACTGGAGAAACTATGCACCAGTAGATGCTCGGTCTACAAAGCTGGATGCCTTAGCATCCTCAGTCTGGCGCTGTAGGTCTGACAGCCCAGTTAGGTCTGGTACTCTCTCATACTTGTTATTTAATAAGACTATTTCACTAGTTTGTATCCTCTCTCTTTGTTATGCTTAATTTGTCTAAAGTTTTGCCAGTCTTGTAATTTCTTTTCAAAGAACCATCTTTCTTGACTAAATTTTTGAATTGTGTTCGTTTGTTTCTGTTTCACTAATTTCTACCCTGAGTTTGTTTCTTCCCACTTCCTACTTTTGGATGTTGTATGTTCCTGTTTTTCTAAAACCTTCAAGTGTATTATTAAGTTATTAATATAAAATTCCTTCAGTTTCCTATGTGGGCATTTAGTGCTATAAACTTTCCTCTTAGGACTGCTTACATGTGCCCCAGATTTTTTGATATGTTATGTTTATATTTTTATTTAAGTCTAGGAAATCAAATCAAATCTTTCTTTTTTAAAAAATTATTTTATTAGATATTTTCTTAATTTACATTTCAAATGCTATCCCGAAAGTCCCCTATACCCTCCCCCTGCCCTGCTCCCCTACCCACTCACTCCCACTTCTTGGCCCTGGCGTTCCTCTTTATGGGGTATATAAAGTTTGCAAGACCAAGGGGCCTCTCTTCCCAATGATGGCCGACTAGGCCATCTTCTGCTACATATGCAGCTAGAGACACGAGCTCAGGGGGTACTGATTAGTTCAAATCAAATCTTTCTTGATTTCTTTTTTCACTCAGTTTTAACTTGGTATTGTGTTGTTTAGTTTTCATAGGTGTGTGTACTTTTTGCCAACTGCTGTTGATAATACAGCTTTATTCCTTTGTGATCAGATAGAAAACAAGCTATTATTTCCCTATATTTGTTGAATCTTGTTTTGTGTTCTAATATGTGGTCAATTTTGAAGAAAGTTTCATTAGCTACAGAGAAAAAAGGTACATTCTTTATATTTGGGGCAGAAGTTCTACAAACATACACTGTCTTTGATTTATACTGTTATTTAACTCAAAGACTGTGTTTAGTTTTTTCCAGATGCCCTGTCTATTGGTCAGAGTATTGAAATCACCCACTAGTGTGATGTTCAGGCCAGTCTGTGGTTTTATATTCAATAATGTTTCATTTGTGAAATTGGGTACCTCTGTGTTTAGGATTATAATATCCTGTGGGTGGATTCTTTTCTTTGATGAATATAAATCCCCTCTTTATTTCCTCTAACTAGTTTTTATAAGAGCTCTGTTCTTTCAAATATTGGAATAGTTATGACTTCCTGTTTCATAGTTGCATTTCCTTGAATATCTTTCCCTATCATTTTAGTTTTAGGTTGTGTTTATTAGTGATAGAGAGATGTGTTTCCTGGAGCCAACAAAAAGATAGATCCTGTTTTTAAAACCAACTTATTACTCTATGTCTTTTCATTTGGGGGAATGAGACTATTAATATTAAGGGTTATTGTTAAACAGTGCTTTTTAATTCCTTTTATTTTATTGTTGTGGTGTTATTTTCTTAGACCTCTTTTGCTCAATGTTCTAGGATTATGAGAGGGCTTGAAAAGAGGAAAGGGAAGGGAGAAATGTAATTATATCAATATAAAAACAAAAGTATAAAAGTTCATCTTTAAAAAGCAACCTTTAGTTGGAAAAAGGAAAAGAAATTTCATGCCAATAATAAGTAGAATTCCATGCTGAGTTTTGTTCTATGATAAAACCCTTCAAATTTGTTTGTTACTAGAGATTGGGGTATAGAGGAAGGGAAAGAAATTGAGAGAGTGAAGTAGGTGACCAAGCCAGCTCAGTCAACAGGTTCTCCAGGGCAGGAGTGAGGATTAAATAGAAAGAAGACAATTAGACAACATTGTAGCATGACCCCAGACAGTTCTGAGGCTGCGGCAGCTTTATTTTTTCCCAATCTGCTTTTATACCATTTTAATTACATGCAAGTAATAAGGTCAGTTCTAGGTTAAGAAACAAGAAAGACAATAAACACAAATAGTCAAGGAACAAGCAAGGCAATAAACAAAGTCCCCCACAATCACTCCTGTGATCACTGTGTCTAAGGGCTCATCAGGATGACCAAGATATCTGAGCCTACTTCTCTGTCCTAGCCCAACGTCATATTCATGCCTCAATCTAGCCTAAAATCAGATTTTTCCCTGAACTTACTTCCCTGTTCTAGCCTAAAATTAGATTTCTGCCTGAGCTTACTTCCTTGTCATGGCCCATTGTCAAATTTCTGCCTGAAGCCCACTTTCTTTTCCTTGACCCAATTTCAGATTCCTGTCAAGAGGCCCCCAAAAGCTCTCCACAAGTAGGTAACATTCTGTTTGTTGCTTCCAAGTCAGGTCTTTCTGCTTGTCTGTGTATTAAGATGCTGAGTAAGAAGTTGCCATCTTGGGAGTTTACCATCTTTATTACCTAGATATGGCCCTTCTCTGGCTGCTTATCAGACATCTGTCTCATTCTGACTCCCTCAACATAACAAGTTTGGCAGCACATGACAACACACTAAAAACACATGTAACGTGATTGCATTTAACCACCAAGAAGGGCAAAGCATAGGGCGAAGATCTATTTTCTGGTGAGAAAATTTGAGTATTTTTGGTCTTGACTGGATTAGATTGGATTGATTGATCCCAGAGTTTGCAGCTCCCAGTGTGGGGAGAGACTAGGGAAGAGGAGGTGTAGAAGTTAAGTCCGGTTCTTCCTCGCAGCCCCATGTTCCCAGAAATAACTCTCAGACTCAAAATATATTTACAAATACCTTGGACAGATAGCGAGGCTCTTTTCTGACTAGATCATAACTAAAATAACCCATTTCATTTAACCTCCATACTGCCACGTGGCTGCTCACCTGTGCTCAGGTGTCATGTGTCTGTCTCCTCACATCTTCCTAGGCAAATCTCCTGCCTTTGCTCTACCTCAGAATTCTTCCTGCCTCCTGGATGTCCCACCTTCTATTCTACCACTTTTAAAAGGCCATAGCTCTTTTAAATTGACAGGTGATGGATCCATACAATACATAAGATATTCATTCTACAGGAGGGGGAAAACATCATTGGGGAAAATGGCTCTGGGAGATAGGCATATCTATCAGCTTGGCTGGGCTGGCAGGGCTTTGAGTCATGGCCTGAAGGCTTCAGGGTGGTCTAGACATAAGTCACCATGAGAAGCAATGCAGAAAGTCAGAGTGCAATAGTAAATAAGTTTTTATGTGGCCTGGATGTGGGGGAGAGCATTATGAAGGGAGGTGCATCATCCTGGAGGCAGAAAAACATTAAAGACATTATGAGAACCTTTCAAAAGAGCTTGACGTAAGGAGTGAGAGAAGTGGGCACTATGGAAAGCATGGCAGAGAAGAAAGAAAGAAAGAAAGGAAGAAAGAAAGAAAGAAAGAAAGGAAGAAAGAGAGAAAGAAAGAAAGAAAGAGAGAGAAAGAAGAAAGAAAGAAAAAGAAAGAAAGAAGAAAGAAAGAAGAAAGAAAGAAAAAGAAAGAAAGAAAGAAAGAAAGAAAGAAAGAAAGAAAGAAAGAAAGAAAGAAAGAAAGGAAGAAAGAAAGAAAGAAAGAACACAAGAATATGTGATGGAGAAAAAGAAATCCCCCTTCTAACTTTTCTCCAAAAGATGGGGAGCCATAACTCATGGTGCTGAGCAAGCAGAGATCAGGAGATCATATCCCGATAGAGCTTCTCCTCCCTCCTGTCTTCCCAGTCTCTCCCTCTCTCCTCCCCTCCTGCTGTGTCCCTCTCCCTTTCATGCCAGGAGACTGAGCGCACCCCTGACACTATTAATAATACTCTGCTATCCTTGCAGACGGGAGGCTAGCAGGACTGTCCTCTTAGTGACTTCACCCAGCAGCTGACGGAAACAGATGCAGAGAGCGCGTGCTTACAAGCTTTCTGCCATCTCCACAAGCTAGAAAGGGACAAAGATAAGGAAAACGATTTGCATACAAATTCCTAAGGAATAGTGTCTGGGATTGTCTTCCTGTCAGAACAACAGGCTTGTCAATTCTTTCTCTCAAGGGCCAGACCAGAGGGGCAAGTGTGGCTTGACTTTCCTAAGGTGTGGATCTGGTCTTAAAGTGATAGGTCCCCAGTCTAACCCATGGCTGACTACAACACAAAACCCTGGACATCAAGGTTCCGGAGTGACTCCCTGTTTCACAAAACCTAATGCCAATAAAATATTTGATAGTTTAATAAACTGGACCTATGAATATAAAATGCTTTTGAGTCCTTATAGTAAATCATCAAGTTTGAGGCTGCTCCTGTGGGCAGTCTGTACTAGAACATACTAAAAATGAAGGATAAGAAACTCCTGTGAGAAAGAAAAATGTTCCTAGGAGGAAATAGCCTTCCCTTTGATGTGCCTTGATATGAAACATAAGCAAAATCCTGTTGACTGCCCCTTCTCTCTTTTTTGTAAACCTGTAACAACCTACCCTTTTTGCATGGTGTCCTAAGTTCTAAGAGAGGCATTCATTACACTTCCTTCTCCTTTTAAAAACATGTTTTTAATTGAAATAGAATTATATAAATTTCTCCAATCTCATTCTTCTCTCAAACTGCTCCTATGCCACTTCTCCACTCTCAAATTAAGTCTATTTTCTTTGAGTACCATTGTTACATACATGAATACATGTGTGCATATATGCATGCACACACACATACAGTTTCCTGAATCCATTTTTGTTGCTGCTGTGCATATGTGTTTAAGGCTGACCACTCTGTACTAGATAACTAATAAGAAGGCTTATGCCTGGAAGAGGCTAATTCTCCTTCTCCTAGCAGCCCTTAGTTACCTGTAGGCATTTGTTTAGGGTGGGACTACATAAAAATGTATCCCCTTTCCAAATTAACATGCCCAGTGATATTGCCATTATTTCAGTCTTGTTTATGTGGCCATTTCTACGAGAGACTGTTTCACAGGAGCTTTCTTGGTATTCTGGCTCTTATAATCTTCCTGTCCCTTCTTCTGTTATGTTCCCTCAGTCGTAGATGCAGTAGATGTGATGTAGATGTATTCATTGGGGACCGGCTCTCCATGATGTTGATTTCTGAATAATACTAGGGTTTTTGTCAGTCTATGGTCTTCCAGGGGTAATTGTCAGCCCAAGTGGCTTAACTTCACATATGTGTATATGAAGCTTGTATGTATATATAAATATATGTATGTATATATTCATTCTATGAATATATATTGGAATAATGGAAGTTAAACTTTAGGAAAATGTATTCATTTCAATTATGCATATTTTTGTTAAAATTGCAGTGATTTATACTTAAGGCATGAATGTCTATGATCTTGGGTAGGGTCTCACTCTGAACATTTTCTGGGAATTTTAAAGAGGACTATATCTTCCCTACATCCCTGTGATCTTATCACAAACCTGTCTGGTATACTCAGGAACCACTCTGTGATTCCATTTATCTTGCTTAGTAATTGTCAAAAATAATAACCTTAAAATCCATCTAAGTCCTATATATAGTTATTGTAAAGACAATGAAGTACAACTTTCTCTTAAGAAACCCATACTCATGCATGACTAAGCAGTACTTTCCTGAGACTCTCTTTAGAAAAATCTCACACTTATACTTTTATGTGTATTTTACTTTCTGAGCACTTCTTCTCCCTTAACCTTCAAGATAAAAATCTATATTAAAATACCTTTAAAAAAACCCAACTCTGTTTCATATCACTAGTTCATGAATTCAGTATTGGGATGAGTTGAGGTGTCTAAATGATTAGGGGACATGCCTAGGCTGTTGTGGGAAATAGCATGCAATTGGTACGCCTTTCTGGTCAGTTTTGGTCATAGACAAGCAATTCTAGTTACAAACGACTACATGGAAGTTTTAGAAATAAATTTTGTCTCATTATGAGTACTTTGATGAACTCTCATGCTGTCTCCCCTCTGTTGCTGGTGGGCATGGGCATCACTTTGTTTAGCATACTCATGTTCTAAATGCTATCCACTCATTAATTATTTAGGGTCTCAGTTATCAGTTCACTGTGTGGCAGTGTTTATGTGAAGGGCTCAGTATTAGTCACAGTTTGAATCCACACTAGTGATCTTGGAAGATAGCATTTGAGGCAGGATAGAAAATTATGGGGACATGTGAAGATGAAGGGGGCTTGAGAATCTGGTTAAAACTTCTCACCAGATAAAAAAATAAAAAGTTTCAACCCAACTAACAACATTTCCTAGCATAGAGGTAATAGGGAAGAGGGGAACATGATCAGGTATTGGGTGGGGGAAAAGGACTGAAGTCCTGAGGGTCAGCAGAAAGAATGGAAACAGGCAACCTTGGGAGGTAGGAGATGGGGGGACCCTCCAGAGACCTGAGAGGTGAGAGACTCAGGACTCAAAGGGCCTTAGATGAACAGTGGGGAGAGGGAACTTGTAGAGTCCACCTCCAGCAGAAAGACAGGGCTTCAAGTGAGGGATGGGGTTGCCATCCCAAGGTCAAAACTGTGACCCATAATTTTTCCTGTGTGAAAGAACTGCAGGGATGGAAATGGAGAGGAGCCCGAGGAAAAGAAGGTCCAGAAACAGGCCCAAAGTGGGATCCAACTCAAGGGGAGGTCCCAAGGGCTTGACACTATTACTAAGGCTATGGAGCACTCACAAAAAGGGACCTAGCATGACTGCCCTCCGGAAGACCCAACAAGCAGCTGAAAGAGTCAGATGTAGATATTTGCACCTAACCAATGGACAGCAGCTGCTGACACCTATGGTTGAACTAGGGGAAAGCTGGATGAAGCTGATGAGGAGGGTGACCCTGTAGGAAGACCAGCAGTTTTAATTAACCTGAATTCCCAAGATCTCTCAGATACTGGACCACCACCCAGGCAGCATACACCAGCTGATATGAGGCCCCCAACATATATATATATATATATATATATATATATATATATATATATATATATAGCAGAGAACTGCCAGGTCTGGGTTTAGTCAGAGATGTAGAGGCCCCAGGAAGTGGGGAAGTCTGGTGGGTGGGGGGTGGGGGTGGGGACATCCTCGTGGAGACAGAGTGGGAGGAGGTGTGGGATGTGGAACAGTCAGAGGGTGGACTGGGAGGGGGATAAAATCTGGAGTGTAAAAAAAATATTAACTAAAATTTAAAAAAACAAAGAATTTTGAAGAGCTGGAAAGATGACTAAGAGACACTTGACAACCTGAGTTTGCTTCCTGGACCTGAAAGGGTTTCAGGAAATAACAGATTCCTGAGATGGTTGTCTGGAGAAACAACAAAGCTGAACATTTTAAGTGCTTGTTACATACCGCCTCAGTGCACTTTCATACTAGGGATTATATATATTTCAGTGAACATGTAGATTGCTTTTGGTAGGATGGATGTCTTCACAATATCTATCTTACCAATGCATGAGCATGAGAAGTCTTTCCATCTTCTGGTATTTATGTCAATTTAAAGCTTTCATTATATAACTCTTTCACTTCCTTGTTTAGATTTATTCCTAGAAAAAAATTGAGGTTATTGTGAATGGCAGTGTTACCTTGATTCTCTCTCAGTGTGTTTGTCATTTGTGTATAGGAAGGAAAGCTACTATTCTGGGGATGCTAATCACCCACCAGATGATGTCTGGTGGATTCATCTGGGTTTTTTTTCATGTATAGAATTATATGTTCTGCAAATAAATATATCATTATTTCTTCTTTTCCTTTTTGTATCCCCTTTATCTCCTTCACTTGTCTCATTGCTCTAGGAAGACTTAAAATACTATGTTGAACAGGAACAAACACAGTTGACATCCTTCTATTGTTCCTGATTCTAGTATAAATGCACCGAGTTTCTCTCCTTTTAGAAGGATGTTGGCTGCGGGCTTGTTGTAAATTGCCTTAATTATATTGGGATATATCACCTATACCTATTTTCTCAGTGTCACAGGAAAGGACTTTCTGAATAGTACCCTGATAGTACAGCCATTAAGGCCAACATTGAATAAATGGTACCTCATGAAACTTAATGTTTCCGGACAGCAAAAGACACCATCACTCAAGTGAAGAGGAAGTATACAGAACAGGAAAAAGCCATAGCAGCTATACATTTGACAAAGGCTTAGCATCTACAATATACAAAGAACTAAAAAATTACATGTGAATAAATAAAACAACCCAATTAAAAATAGAGCATAGAACTATTCAGAAAGTTTTCAAAGGATGAAATACAAATGGCTGAGAAACTTCACCACAGGGCTTCCCAACCTTCCTAATACTGTGATCCTTTACTACACTTCCTCCTCATGTTGTGCTGACCAGAAAATTATTTTTATTGTAACTTCATAACTGTAATTTTGCTACTGTTATGAGTCATAATGTAAATGCCTGTGTTTTCTGATGGTCTTAGGTGACCCCTGTGAAAAGGTCATTCAACCCCCAAAGTGGTCTCTACCTGCAAGTTGAGAACCACTGCTCTAACAGAACATTCAACATCATCAGGGAAATGCAAATTAAAACTACTTTGGGATTTCATCTTACCTTAGTTGAGAATGACTAAGATTTGGAAAACAAATGATTTTAAAGGCTGGCGTGGATGTAGAGGAGGAGGAGGAGCATTTGCTCTCTGCAGGTAGGGATGAAAACTGGTGCAGCATGATGGAAATCAATGTGGTAGTTCTCTAAAAGGCAGGAATACATCACCCAGCTATACCAATGTTGGGCTCATACCCAAAGGACTCTAGATCTTACTACAGAGATATTTGCTGCTTGTTCATCCTCACTTCTGCTTGATTCAATGAGACATGGATAATGGACGTTTGATATGCCCCAGTACAGGGGAAGGCCAGGGCCAAGAAGTGGGAGTGGGTGGGTTGGGGAGCAGGGGTGGGGGGAGGGGTATAGGGGACTTTCAGGATAGCATTTGAAATGCAAATGAAGAAAATATCTAATTAAAAAATTGGAAAAAAAGAAAAATGAAATTGCTGGGAATGGTTGTGTACACCTACAACCCCAGCAGCACTCAGGAGGCAGAGGCAAGAGGATCTCTGTGAGTTTGAGGACAGCCTGGTCTATAGAGTGAGTTCCAGACCAGGCATAACAGTAAAAACCATGTCTCAAAAAAAAAAAAAAAAAAGGAAATTGGCATGGTAATAGATGGAGCTGGAAACAGTCGTTCTAAATGAGGTGACACAGGCCTGGGAAGACAGTACATCACACCTCTTCTTTCATTTGTATATGTTAGCTCTGAATCTTTCTGTATGCTTTATTTGGAATTCACATAGAGGTCAGGAAACTGTAAGGGCCATGAAGAGATGCTTTCCAGGGAGGAGAGCTGGAATGCACTCGTTTAAAGGCTTAAAAAGGAATTATGGATCAGGAAGAGGTAAATTGGAATGGAGGAGGGGAATGCAGAGTAAAAGAGGGAAGTTGTGAGGGATAAATAATACTAAAGACTTTTCTAAAAAGCCATCATATGTAAAGTTTCTACTGTAGAAGCTTTCTAAAATATATTTGCAGAATGCATGAAAAGAGTTATCTAATTGCTCTGGCTAGGACTTCAAGTACTATATTGAATAGGTAGGGAGAAAGTGGGCAGCCTTGTCTAGTCCCTGATTTTAGTGGGACTAAATGCCCCAGTACAGGGGAATGCCAGGGCTAGGAAGCAGGACTGCATGGGTTGGGAAGCAGGGCGGGGGGGGGGGCAGGGTATAGGGGACTTTCAGGATAGCATTTGAAATGTAAATGAAGAAAATATCTAATGAAAAATTGTTTAAAAAAGTTAAAATGGAGTTATTCTATAACAGATTGACAATGACCCTACTAGAGACCAGAGATTAACAAATAAAAAGCCCATTCCCAAGTGTGTGCTACTTCTTCTTGGAGCTGTTGGCCTCAACGGTACCAAAGATCCCCAAACACTGAAGAATATTTTCGATGTTCTTGGTTACCTTCCATCACTTGATACTAAGATTCTACTGCTACAGACACTACATATCCGAGTTATAGAATGCAGAGAAATCAAACTGATTTGAAGCCGGATTCTTCATCCCCCCTGGCTAGCTTGCATAGTGCAGGAAGTTGTTATAGTCTGGGCTGGAGGAGAAAAGTAATCATCAATTTTACCTAGATGTGAGTCCTGTGAGTTACAATAATGGCTGGCTAGGCAAGATGTGTCCACTGGTACAATCATAGTACAAAAGTCTTAGGAGTAATCAACCACTCTTTGATTTTGTTTAGGGTCCACTATATAAGATGGAACCCCTACCTGGCATCATTACTGGGATAAGAATGTATGACTAAATACAACACAGACCCTAGAAGATAACTACTACTATTACTCTAATAAATAGATATAATTTTAAATTAATTCCTAACAGTATCAGGAATTATATGATTAATTTCTGGGTTAAGGCATCTTATAGCCCTGATTAGAGAAACTTCATGTTGTAGGAGATGATGATCAACACAGAAACTCACAACTGGCCAATGTGTAGAGGATTATAGAATTTTTAGCTGTAGATGGAACATGTGTACTACACCTTTTCCTCCAAAGGCTCAGAAATCATTTTTGAAAAGGAGGCAGAAAGAGCATAAAGAGCAGAGGCATTGGATGATGGCAAGGAGACAGTCGCTTCAGGATACAGCAATGCAACTTTGCATGTGAACTCACAGAATTTGTGACAGCATGTATTTACCCATGCAAGCCCAACCCGGACCAAATTCTAGCCCAGAGGGGAGCTGGTCACAAAGTTCCACCTCAATCAGAGGAGATATTAGCACTTGTTAGATGCTGGGAGAGGGAAGGCCAGCTTTCTCCAAGAGTCCCTGATAAATCTATAGTATTCCAGTGGAAGGCTACACACTCAGGAGTATTTGAACAGCACAAATTGGCCTTGATGGGGGAAAAGACACAATTGGATTGGGATGGGAAAGGGGACAGATCTGGAAAGGATTGGAGGAGGGAAGGATAATATATTCAAAACATGTATGAAATTATCAAAGAACTAATAAAATATGTATTAAATATCTATAATTATTGAGAGGGAAAGAAAAACATTTCAAGACAAAATTACATTAAAGGAATTTATGACCACTAAGCTAGACTTACAGAGGACATGGAAAGTAATTCTTTAGACTGAAAATAAAAATATACACATCTAAGAGGCTACAGGTAAAAATCAAAGGGTGTTAGAAGAGCAATTAAGCAAATGAAGATAAAGAAAAAACAAGTACTTCACAGCATCAACAAAATGTTGGAAATTCATCTCTTTTTCTATTTTTTTAAAAAAGATTTTATTTATTTATTACATGTAAGTACACTGTAGGTATCTTCAGACACTCCAGAAGAGGGAGTCAGATCTTGTTACGGATGGTTGTGAGTCATCATATGGTTGCTGGGATTTGAACTCAGGACCTTAGAAGAGCAGTTGGCACTCTTAACCACTGAGCCATCTCTCCAGCCCCCCCAAATTAATTAATCTTACTAATAAGATTGATCATTCATAGTTAAGAGACTCCTACTGGAATAAGAAATGATCAGACAACCTACTTCCTCCAAGAAGTGTATTTCACCATAAACGATAGACACTGCCTCGGGGTAAAATGGTGAGGAAATGTATTTCAACTAAATGGAAACAGCATATGGGACCATACTAGAATATGACAAACTAGACTTCAAATAAAACTGAATACAAAAGTGATAAAGAAGATCAATTCACTCTCATAAGACATGAATTTAAAAACAATCCTCAATTTATAGGAGACAATGAAGCCAGTCTAAGAAGGATGTTATAAGTGCTAACATTAAAAAAAAAATCATAGCGACCCCAAGTAAATAACTTGAAGATATTCCTTAGGGCTTTGAAAAAACAAGAACAAATCAAACCCCAAATAAGTAGAATGAAAGAAATAAATAAGATCAGGACAGAAATGAAAGAACTTTCAATAAAAAATTGCAAAGAATCAATGAAACAAAGCATTAGTTCTCTGAAAAGATAAATGAGATAAAAAGGAATCCTTAGAAAAACTAAAAGAAACACAGAAATATCAAACTGAGTAAAATTTGAGATAAAAAGGAGTTACTATGACAAATATTGGTAAAATCCTGAAAATCATTAAGAGACACAATACTCTCCTAAACAGGAAACTCTGAAAGGAACATATAAACTTCTAGACTCATATGACCTATCAAAATTAAACCAAGACGAAATAATTAAAACAGGTCTGTAACGCCGGGCGTGGTGGCGCATGCCTTTAATCCCAGCACTCGGGAGGCAGAGGCAGGTGGATTTCTGAGTTCCAGGCCAGCCAGGGCTACACAGAGAAACCCTGTCTCGAAAACCAAAAAAAAAAAAAAAAAACAGGTCTGTAACAGTGAGATCAAATCAGTAAACAAAATGCTTTCTAACTAAAAAATGTCCAAGTCCAGGATGGCTTACTTTACTTTTTACCAAACCTTCAAAAAGAACCACTTTCAAAACACTGTCTTTTCTCCAGTGATTGTTTCTGGCATTTGTGTGGAAAATGAAGTAGCTGAAAATTCATGGCTTTATATAGATTTTATGTCTGTTTCCGATTGATCTACATATCAGTGTTTTCCTTTCCCAATATCATCCTTCTTTGTTACTATGGCTCTATAATGTACTTTGAGATCAAGTGTGGCATTTTACTTTATTCACTGAATTTTGTTTAGTGTTGCACTGACTACCTGAGATCTTTTATGCTTCCAAATGAATTTTAAGATTCCCTTTTATATTTCTTTTTAAAATATTTATTGATTTTTTCTATTTTTCTTTTTCTTTTATTAATTATTCTATTCATTTACATCTCAAATGATATCCCACTTCCCGGTTACCCTTCCACAAACCTCTCATCCCACATCCACCCCCTCCCCACTCCCCTTTGCTTCTATGAGTGTGCTTACCCACCCTCTTCTGTCCCACTGCTCTAGCATCCCCTTATGCTGGGGCATCAAACCTCCACAGGACAAAGGTCTCCCCTCCCGTTGGTGTCAGGCAAGGTTATCTGCTCTACCTATGTATCTGGAGCCATGGATCCCTCCCTGTACACTCCTTAGTTGGTGGTCTAGTCCCTGGGAGCACTGGGTGGTCAGGCCAGCCAATGTTGTTCTTTTTATGGGGCTGCAATCCTCTTCCGCCCCTCCAGTCCTTCCACCAGCTCCCCCATCAGGGTTCCAGAGCTCAGTCTGATGGTTGGCTCCAAGCATCCACATCTGCATTGGTCAGTTGCTGGCAGAACCTCCCAAGAAACAGCCATATTTGGTTCCTGTCAGCAGCGCCTCTTAGCAATGGCAACAGTGTTGGGATTTGGTGTCTGCAGACAGGATGGATCCCCAGGTGGGGCAGTTCCTGGATGGCCTTTCCTTCAGTCTTATTTCTTTTTTGTCCCTGTTCTTTCTCTGGACTAGAACATTTCTGGGCTAAAATCTTTGAGATGGGTAGGTGGCCCCATTCCTCAACCAGGAGCTGTGTCTATCTACTGGAGGTGGTCTCCACAGGTTCTATCTCACTTGCATTTCAGCTAAAGTCATCCCCATTGGGTCCTGGGAGCCTCTCTTTTCCCTGACGTCTGGAACCCTCCAGAGGCTATCTCCAGTTCTAGATGGCTCAGCTGTTAAAGGCTAGGCTCACAACCCTTTTATATTACTATGGTGAATGGGTTTAGAATTAGTTGGGGATTTATTGAATCTGAGATTACTTTTGATAAGGCATCTGTTTCTGCATTATTGATTCTTCTGATAGATGAGCATGAAAGATCCTTTCTTCTCTTGTATTAAAGTTTTCACTATAGAGCTCTATCTCTTTCTCGATTAGATTTATTCCCAAGTAATTTTGTTTGATGTTTATGAAAGTAGTTCCCCCTGCTTTCTTCCTCTTCCTGTTTGTTACCAGTATAAAGAAAAGGTAGTGATTTTTTTTTGTCTGCTAATTCTGTGTCCTGCTAATTGCTGACAGGGTTTATTAGCTCTAAACATTTTTTTGTTTGGTTTTGTTTTTTTCGAGACAGACAGGGACTCAGAAATCCGCCTGCCTCTGCCTTAAGTGCTGGGCTTAAAGGCATGCGCCACCACGCCTGGCTAGCTCTAAACTTTTTCTAGAGGAGACTTTGGGATCTCTTATGTGTAGAATCACATCATCTTCAAATAGTGATACTTTGACTTCACTTTCTTATTTGTATTCCCTTTATTAGTTTCCCTTAGGATTGTTCCTGCTAAGACTTCCTGTACTGCACAAAAGTAAGGAATATGGACTTCCTTTTTGTTCCTGATCTTTGTAGAAATGTTTTATATAATGTCTGTAAGTTTGTCCCACTTTGTTTTTGTTATGTTGGGATATATTCTTTCCATTCCCATTTTCTTCAGTAATTTTATCATGAAGGAATATTTTATTTTGTCAAAGTCTTTTTCTGTCTACTCAGATGGTCTTAGGATTCTTATCCTTGAGTTCATTTGCATGTTGTGTGACATTTTTGATGTGCATATGGTGAACCATCATCCCTACATGTATGAAATAATGCTAAATTTATCATAATGAATGAGCCTTTTGATATGTTCTTGGTTTTGGTTTACAAGCATGTTGTTGAGAATTATTTTCATCAATGTTATTCAGGGAGCTTAGTCCATAATTTCTATTTTTGTCTTATAGTTGTTTAGTTTTGACATCAACATAATACTGGCTTCATAACAGGGTTTGGTAACATTCTTTGCTTTCTTTTAATGGAATAATTTGAGAAGTGTTGGTTCTTCTCCTTTGGAGCCTCTGGTGAGTCATTTTGTCACCAGCTCACCTTTCCTTTGTCCCAGTACAACACAGGAGGTTTACCTTCAGGCTATTGATCTCAATTTCAGCTGCTTTTTCAGCACCAATTTGAATATTCTACTGCCTTGAAATTTTCTCTATGGGCTAAATGAGTTCATTAACCTTGAATTCAACTTCACTCAGATTCTAAGGTCTTGAGTAGAAAGAAGCCTTATTAATGGTTAAAATATCACATGGATCACCCCCAGCCTAATTCCTGATAAGAATCATTTTCCCTGTCTGTCCTAGTTTTCTTTCTGTCACTGTGATAAAACACCAACCAAAAGCAGCATAGGGCAGGAAATGATTCATTTGGCTTACACATCCAGGTCACAGTCCATCATTGAGGAAAGTCAGGGTAGGAATTCAAACAAGTACCTGAAACATAAACCACAGGGATATTATGTTTTCTGGATTGCTTACTGGCTTATGCTTACATAGCCCAGGAGCACCTGTCTAGGGAATGATGCTACCCATAGTGGGCTAGGCCCCCCTACATAAATTCTCAATCAAGACAATATAACAGATATTCCCACAGGCCAATCTGGACTATCCCTCAACTTCTAACCTTCTCAGATGACTCTAGGATGTGTTAAGTTACTAGAACAACCTCTAAAACCACATGAGCCTGGTCTCTACTGTCAGTGTTTCTTCAAGCATCACCATCTTTCAATATTCTACCAGAATTACTCATTGAGTTGTGCTTTTGGAATTCAAGCGTTTATCTATCCCAAACTTCTATAGTTTCCCATATCCTTCCTGAAACTAGTTTCAAATGCCTATGGACCGGATAGCAATAGCCCCACCTCTCACTACCAACTTCTGCATTAGTTTATTTTTATCTTCCTGTGATAAAATACCTCCACAAAGACAACTTG
Source organism: Mus pahari (assembly GCF_900095145.1). Classification (NCBI taxonomy): domain Eukaryota; kingdom Metazoa; phylum Chordata; class Mammalia; order Rodentia; family Muridae; genus Mus; species Mus pahari. The sequence goes on from NC_034613.1 coordinate 81,373,023, forward strand.
ACAAAGGGTTTATTCTAGGTTACACTTCAAGGGTACAGCCCATCATGGCATGGAAGTCAATGTGGCAGAAACTGAAGCATTGGGTCATATTGCACCCATAGTCAGGAAGCAGAGAAAAGGACCAATACATCTTACTGTTCAACTCCCCTTCTCTATTTCTACAGTTCAGGAGCCCAACCAAGGAATGGCACTACCCGCAGCATGACGATCTTCCCACCTCAATTAATTCAATCATGACATCCATCTCACAAGTGGTTATAGACTCTGTCAAGATGAATTTTTCTGAGTAAAGTGAATTTTTAATCTGATAACTCATTAAGAATGGAAGAACACTGAGAAACCTGCTAGAAAAGGGCTAGATAACTTTAGCTAGGTTGTTTGTAGAAATACAGATAGTCACTGACAATAGTACCCAACAGAGCTACACAGGTCCAGTTTCAAAAGAAGTAAAAAGAGTGATGTAAATTATTTATTTCTGTGATCCACACTTGATTCTAAGTCCCCACTGCTGGTCTTCAGCATCTGTATTTCTACAAACAACCTAGCTAAAGTTATCTAGCCCTTTTCTAGCAGGTTTCTCAGTGTTCTTCCATTCTTGATGAGTTATCCAATTAAAAATCCACTTTACTCAGAAAAAAATCCACTTTACTCAGAAGAATCAATAGCATTCCAAGAATGCCACAAGAATATCAAACATCTACATTTCTACTTACAAAGAAACACTCTCTTGTCTGTCATCTAGGCAGGAAACCTGGGGGTGGGGGCGGTTATTCTCAAGTTCATAAAACAGGGCTACTCCTTTGCATCAGGCTCTCCTGTGTTCCCAGGATCTCTCGCCCCTTGTGCAGGACTGCATGGTATGGAGGCTATTTTTTCCATGACTCTTCTACTTTAAACATGGAAGGTCACATGGCATTTTAATTTCCCAGGTTTCCTCAAAGTACTTAGACCTTACTCAAATATACACGGGAGTATAAGAGCAGAGGGGACCCTGATCAGCTACTGCTAGGATATCATTCCTCTAAGTCCAAGGCAGTGTGATTAAGACTAATATCAGTACATGACAGACCGGCTAGGTACTTATAGACAAAATAGGCATTTTGGGGATAAAGGATAGCATGGGGAATCCTGGTAGTGATTTTCACAGGAGACAGGAAACTGCAATAATAATGTTGATAGTCTCTCTCTATCTCTTTACACATCAGTGCAGCAGCACTAATTACACAAATGTGGGAACAATGCAGCAACTATCAAAGTTGTGAGCTTTATTGTTAAGACACTCAGATGGACTCACTGTGCAGTAACACAAACCATGATTAAGTCATTCTGAAGCACTATCCAAAAGGCTCAATTCCTAACCTCAATCAAATCTTTTAAAGTTCCTCATTAGGAAAAAGAGGAAAACATACTCAAATAACTTAAATAAAACTACGCCTGAGAATGCTATGTGACAAACTTTCCATAGTGTTATCCCAATCTCATTTTGGGGGAATATTTTAAAAAAACAACCTCAGTGTTTTGTAAAAAGCTAATGCTTTTAAAAAGACAAGGTTTATCGAGTAATCATCATCAGAGAGGCTTCATCCAGCAAGCGATGGGATGCCTATTTTGTTTATGAGTACCTGTTGGGTTTGTCGTGTACTGATGTTATTCTTAATCACACTGCCTTGGACTTAAAGATGCACAGACTCACATCCAAACTTTAGGTGAATCTCAGGGAACCCAAAAAAAGAGGAAGAGAAGGATTGTAGGAGCTAGAGGCACTGAGGACACCAGGAGAACATGGCCCACAGAATCAACTAAGCAGGGCTCACAGAGACTGAAGCAACAATCACAGAATCTGTATGAGTCTGCACCAGGTCCCCTGCATATATGTTATGGTTGTATAGCTTGGTGTTCTTGTGAGAGTCCTAACAGTGGGATAGGAGGAGCTTATTTCAATTTTCCTGTATCTGTTGAGACTTGCTTTTTGACTGAGTATGGCCATTTTTTTTTGAGCAAGTTCCTTGAGGTGCTGAGAAGAAGTTGTACCCTTTCATGTTTGGGTGAATTGTTCTGCAGGTATCTGTTAGGTCCATTTGATTCATAACATTCACTGGTTCCAGTATTTCTCTGTTTAGTTTTTGTCTGGATGACCTGTCTATTGGTGAGAATGGGGTATTGAAGTCTCCCATTATTAATGTATGAGGTTCAATGTATGATTTATGCTTTAGTGATGTTTCTTTTACAATTGTAAATGTCCTTGCATTTGAGGCATTGATGTCAAGAATTAAAATGTCATCTTGGTGGATTTTTCCATTGATGAGTATGAAGTGTCTTTCCACATCTCTTTCAATTAATTTGGCTTTGAAGTCTATTTTATAAGATATTAGACTAACGACACCAGCTTGCTTCTTGGGTCCATTTGCTTAGAAACTCTTTTTCTAGCCCTTTAGTCTGAGGTGATGTGTATCTTGGATGTTAAGGTGTGTTCCTTGTATGAAGCAGGATGGGTCCTGTTTTCACACCCCTTCTGGTACCCTGTGTCTTTCTAATTAGAGAATTAAGTCCATTGATACTGATATTCCTTTTTTTTTAAGTTTTGTAAGTGTGAGATTATTTCCTGTGTTTTCATGGGTGTAGTTAAACTTCCTTGATTTGGAGTTTCCTTCTAGCACCTTCTATAGGGCTGATTTGTGGATAGATATAGTTTAAATTTGACTTCATTATGGAATGTCTTGTTTTCTCCATCTATGCTGATTGAAAATGTTGCTGAGTATAGTAGTCTGGAATGCTTAGAGTTTGCAGTGCATCTATTCGGGCCCTTATGGTTTTTAGAGTCTCCACTGAGAAGTAGGTGTAATTCTAACAGGTCTGCCTTTATATGGTACTTGTCCTCCCCCCTTGCAGCTTTTAAATATATTTCTTTGTTCTGTACATTTAATGTTTTGATTATTATGTGGTGAGGGGACTTTCTTTTCTGGTCCAATCTATTTGGTGTTCAGTATGATTTTTGTTCCTTTATAGGCATGCCTTTCTTTAGTTTAGGAAAACATTTTCTATGATTTTGTTAAAAATATTTTCTGGGTCTTTGAGCTAAGATTCTTTTTCTACCATTCTTGTGATTCTTAGGTTTGGTCTTTTCATAGTATCCCAGATGTCCCGGATGTTTTGTGTGAGGAATTTTTTACATTTAACATTGTTTTGATCTATGTGTCTATTTCTTCTATGGTATCTTCTATGCCTGATTTACTTGTAAACACCTCACAGATATACCAGTAGTCTAGTTTGGTAGAGTCTGGTTAACAACAGAGGTGACACGATCTAATAGAGACAGCCAGGCCTCAACCTCAGCTTGAGTTAATAGGAGAGACTAACAAGAACACCAGGAGAAGTCCTCTGTTGTGTCTCTCTCAGAGAAGTGAAGATCAGCAAAGAATCAAGACCCACTAGTGTTATATAGCTAGCTGTATAAGCAAGCCCAGCTCTCTCTCCACCACTCTGTTGAGTCCTTTTTATATCCTACAAACATCATGTGTCTTGTCTCAACGTGGGACTTGCCTCAACATGTCTTGCTTCAACATGTATATCCAATCAGCCCGATTCCGTCAGAGTCCAACAAATGGAGCTCAATTATACAAGATGCACGAATCACAATATATGCTCATTGTTAATGAAGACTCCTTTATCATGTGTCCTTTCACGTGTTTGTTTTAGCAGAACATCTCTCTTGTGTCTACTTTAGTGAAACATACCTTTGTGAGTCAGTCTGCTTTAGTCTTTCACCTGTGTCCACTTCAGGAAAACACTCCTTCACATGTTTGTTCCAGCAAAACACCATTCAACACAACTGACTCTCCAAAGAACCCTTAAGTTTCCACTTCACTAAGGAGTGAAAATTAGCATACCATAGACATTCAGATATTGGAGGGTGTTATGGCCCCTGGGTGGGGCCCAGTGGATGGTGATAGGGGCTTCCATACTGCCCTAATAGGAGAAGTGCCCATGTCAGCTGGCCTACCATGTGACACAAAATAGAAAATCCTAGCAGACTAGTAGAACCTCAGAATGGGCCTGGAACAGGGCGATGGCTGCTTCCCTCATCTTTAGAGAAGTCCCCCAGGATTGGCAAGTGCTGGCAGTCGGCACTTCCCATAGTGACAGTGGGATAGTTGGCTACTCCAGAGTTAGCGTTGATTCCCCATGTGTCCAAAGGTTGTTTTTTAAAAATGCTTGCTGATGAGCAAAACAGTAGATCTGCACCTCAGTACTGGTCTCTAGAGTCTGTCTCCCTGTTTGGTGACCCCCTCATCCACTCCTGGATCTCAGTTCTCACAGATATCTAAGTACATTGATGCACTTATTCTCAACAGTCAAGATATGGAACCAGCCTGAGTGTTTACCAGCAGATGAATTGAAAGAGAAAATGTGATACATGCATATACACAATTGAGTTTCCATCTATAAAGTTTCCAGCTATAAAGAACAGAATTATACTGTTCTCAGGAAAAAAAATGATGGAACTGGAGATCATAATTTTAAGAAAAATAAACCAGATATTGTAAGCAAACCATAATATATATATTTTTAAAATTATTTTATTAGATATTTTCTTC
>NC_034613.1:81379417-81392962 GCF_900095145.1 Mus pahari
TCTCCTCTATATATTTCAGTGTCTCTGGTTTTATGTGGAGTTCTTTGATCCACTTAGACTTGAGCTTTGTACAAGGAGATAAGAATGGATCAATTTGTATTCTTCTACATGCTAACTGCCAGTAAAACATAATATTTTATCTCATAAATGAATCACATAAGTGTGTGGATAGATGAATACATGGACAGCATATAAACAGAATACTATTTAGGAAAAGGCAGTGTTAAGAGAGGGGAAGGAGGACAGGTGATAATAATGGGAGAGGAATCTCCTCAACACATGTGATATACTTCAATCAAAATGTTATCATGAGGTGCTGGAGAGATGGCTCTAGCTGTTAAGAGCACTGACTGCTCTAACAGAGGTCAAGAGTTCAATTCCCAGCAACCACATGGTAGTTCATAATCACCTGTAAAGGGATCTGATGACTCCTTCTGGTTTGTCTGAACACAGAGTGTACTCACATATATAAAATAAATAAACCTTTAATGTCATCATGAGGCCCATCATTTTGTCTTATGAAATGCAAAATACTTTGTCAAAAATAATAAAAGTTTAAAAAAAGATAAAAGAGTTTGTGATATCTACAAAAGGCCTGCTTTGAATACTCAACAGACTACCCACTAGTGTATACTTAAAGCAGCTAATAAGGTAGGATAAAGAATCACTTGAAATAATGACAGTTTTATTACTTACATTGGGCCAAGAGTATTACCAGCCACCAATAACAGCATAGAATAATTTTCCTAGATTATTACTTAGGCTCTACCTAAACAATCACAGCTGTTTTGGCACAAGTATATATGCATGCATGTGGAGGCTCTCTTTGTCTCTTCTGGTTAGCTTTTATTTGGAGTCTATTTTGACAGACACAACAGCAATGCCTGCTTGCTTCTTTTCTTTTCATTTTTATTCTTCTCACATATTCTTCTCTCATATCCTGACCATAGTTTTCCCGGCCTCTACTGCTTCTCACCGTGTCCCCCACCTCCTGTCTCCCCCAAATCCACTTTTATTCTTTCCCTTCAAAAAAGAGCCGGCCTCCCAGGGATAGCAATGGAACCTGGCATAAGAAGTTACAATAAGACTAGGCACAAACCCTCATATCAAGGCTGGACGAGGTAACACAGGAGGTGAAGGGTCCCAAGGTTTGCTTGATTCTTGATCCCATTTGCTAAGAATACAATTTCCTATTCCTTTCACTCTATGGTGGTTCCCATCTTTAAAGCTAATGTGCATTTCTTACAGACAACAAACAAATGGATTTTGCTTCTTAAACCATTTGCTAACCTGTGCCTTTGATTGGTGAGTTGAGGCTATTAATATTTTGAGCTCTTGTTGCAATGCATGTGTTGATTACAGTCACATATTTTGATATTTTTGATGGATTGTGTTCTTAGCTGTGGTTTGTTTTACATTAAACTATAGTTTGTTTTTTCTAGTCTCTTGGCTGTGCTTATTCCTCTCCAAGTCATAGTATCATGTCTAGCATTCTGTTTAGTGATTTTGTTTGATATAATGTTTTTTAGTTTGTTTGAGTTATGGAAATTTTTTTCATTCACCTTCAACTGTGGCAGGTAGTTTTGCTGAGTACAGTAGTCTATGTTGAGGTTTGGGTCGTTTAGAACTTAGAGTGTATTGTTCCAGGTTCTGCTGGCTTTAAGAGTTTTAAATGAGAATTAAGTGTCATTCTGTTTATGTGCAATCCTTTGAAACAGAGGAAAACTCACACCAGATGAAAATATAGAATTTATAGCCAAAGGAATGAAGAGAACTGGAAATGAAATTATGAAGATAAATATATTACTTATTCTTTAGATCTCTTTATTGCTAGTTTACAGCTTAGACAAATGAAACTGAATTGTAACATCTATAACATACATATTATAATAACTAAATGACTCATGGTAGGATGAACAGGAATCTACTTACTGTTCTAAGCTTTTCATATTGTGGGATAATTGGTATAGTAGCACTTGAGGTAAATGATACATTATACAAACTTTTTTTTCCTAAGATTTATTTATTTTGTAAGTACACTGTACCTGTCATCAGACACTCCAGAAGAGGGCATCGGATCTCGTTATGGATGGTTGTGAGCCACCATGCGGTTGCTGGGATTCGAACTCAGGACCTTCAGAAGAGCAGTCAGTGATCTTAACCGCTGAGCCATCTCTTCAGCCCCTATACAAACTTTTTTTTTTAAATCACTAAAATGAAGAGAAAACAATATGTTAGATGACATGGTGATGTTGTCAGCATTAGGTTCTTATCATCAGATTGAAGAGGGGAGCTAATGTCAGAAATATCCTATAAGGTTTGAGGGGGTCTATGGCATCTCTTTGTTCAACAACTCAAAAACATGTAACCAATTCCTGGTATTGAAATAATCCAGACCCAGAAAAACAAACATTGCATGCTCCTCTCCCCACAATTTTTTTTTTTTTGGCTTTTCGAGACAGGGTTTCTCTGTGTAGTCCTGGCTGTCCTAGAACTCACTTTGTAGACCAGGCTGGCCTCGAACTCAGAAATCCGCCTGCCTCTGCCTCCCAAGTGCTGGAATTAAAGGTGTGCGCCACCACGCCCGGCTCACAATATCTATCTTTAGATATGTTTATTTCAATTCAAATAACCACAGAGGTTAGGTAACTCATAGAAGCCAGGGAGGATGAGGGGTCTTCCTAGGAAGGGGAAATAGAATATAGTGTTATAAATGGATAAAGGGGAAATTAGAATAGGAGGATTAAATGGGGAAGGGGATGTGAGGACAGGGTAGAGAGGAAATATGGGGTGAGATAACTTACACTAAAGAATTTTGAAAAGCCATATGGAAGCCTACTACTGTAGAAGCTTCCTAAAATTTATATATATGTAAATGGAATCTAAATAGAGTTTCATATAATGGTGGAGACAATGCCTTAACTAGACAATATGCTACTTTTCCATTTTTGAGAAATCTCCAGACGAATCTCTACAATGACTGTATTAATTTGAGCCCTGCGCCAACAGTGAATAAGGGTTCCTTTCTCTCCACAGTCTCTCTAGGGTTTGTTGTCAGATATATTGATAACAATTCGGATTGGGGTAAGGTGGTATCATCAAGCAGTTTTAATACGCATTTCCATGATGGCTATAGATATTGGACATGTTTTAAAATAGTTACTGGTCATATATATATATATATATATATATATATATATATATATATATATACATATATATACATATATATAACTTTCTACCCACTTTCATAGTCCATTTGTTGATTGGCAGTTTTAATTCCTTGGTACTTATATCTTTAGTCCTGTGTTAGCCTCCTGTCTGAAGTGTAGGTGGTGAACATTTTCTCCCAGCTTCACTCTCGCAGCTTAAGTTATTTACATCTTTAGGGCTTAATTTTGATAATGCGATTTTAAAAATTCTTCTATTTCTTAGAATAGTTATGGGATGGATGGAGCGGCTGGAATGGGAGGATCGGGAGGAGAAGGGGAAGGGAGAGGGAGTTGTGGGAGGGAATACAGGGAAAACAGCTAAAACAGGCTCATTTGAAGGGTAGTTTGGAAACCCAATACAGCAGACACCTCCTAAAATATAAACATATATGAAGGCTATCTAAATGAAATCACCAAATATTGGAGTAACTGACCATCTCTTGTCATCAAATGAAGCTTTTAATAGCAGGATTGGGGTATATCTAATTGAGTTGTTGGCTGAAGGGGCCTCATGGGGATCCAAACAACCCAGGCTGTTTGTTACCAAGAGTATAGGTTACTTTCCACCAACTGATAGCAAGGATCTATGGCTGAAGACAGCACCCACACAACCCATTAAAGATGGAGAAGTTGAGCTGGTGCCTACATAGAGCCTTCACCCCCACATCCTAGCACATTTTGGTATAGGAACATGCTCTGTATCCTGCCAAAAGAGAAACAAACACCAAGCCAGCCACAAACCCTTTATCTACAGTGGTGTGCTGCCTGCAAGACATCCTAGGGCAATGATGGCAGGGAGTTTGTGGGAATAACCAATCAATAATTAATCTGACTTAAGGCCTACTCCACAAGATGGAACACCAATTGGATGATCAAGAACCTTAGATTAGATAGCTCAGAGACCTAGGGTTAAAGCAAATATTACTGGGAAAAAAGGGTAGTGATAAACTGACTCCTAATGACATTCTGCTATACTCATAGATTAGTGCCTTGTTCAGCCATCATCAGAGAAGCCTCCTCTTGCAGCAGATGGGAACAAACATAGAGACCCATAGCTAGATATTAAGCAGAGAGTGAGAGACTTGGATCCCTAAGGCCTAAATGGGATGTCTCCATCAAATCTGCTCCCCCCCCCCCAGGGCTCAGGAAATCCGGCAGAAGAGGAGGTAGAAAGAGCAATAGGTAGAAAGGTAAAAGCCAGAAGGGTTGGAGGTCACCAAGGAAACAAGGCCCTATATGTCAACATATGAATTCACAGAGATTGTAGCAGTGTGCACAAGGCCTGCGAGTATCCAGACCCGGTCTCCTAGGCTAATATTATGGCTTCCAGTTTAGTGTTTGATTCCTGAGTGTGTGAATGACTGGGTCTCTGATTCTTGTGCCTTCTCTTGGGCTCTTTTCCTCCCATTGGTTTGTCTTGTCTAACTTTAATGTGATAGGTTTTGTTTTATCTCATTATATTATATTTTGCTATATTTTGGTGAATGAATGAATGGATGAATGAAAATCTAGCCATTAGGGTAAAGGTTAACAACTGAACTGTCACTTATACCTGCTGGGAGAGGGAAAATCAGTTTTCTCCAATGGAGTGACACTGGGTGGATCAGTCACTCCAGGGTAGGTTTTATGGTGCCCAACACAAAATGGACTCCACATTTTGGGGGGTTTGGTTCCAGTTTTGTTTCTCTCTCTCTCTCTCTCTCTCTCTCTCTCTCTCTCTCTCTCTCTCTCTTGCATTTTTATATGTCGTTTTATTTTTTTTATTTATGTCTTTTTTTGGTTTGGGGGGATTGGTTTATTTTATTTTATTTTTTTTTGTTTTTTGAGAAAGAACTTAAAGTTGGGTGGGCACAGAGAGGGACAAAATCTAGAAGGACTTGTGGGAGAATATGATAAAAATATATTTAAATTAAAATTTTTTAAATAAAACAACAACAACAACAATAATAATAACAGGGTTACAAATGCAAATGTGGCTTTAAAACTGTTGTTTTTATTGCTGTGCAAATGTAGGCGTCTGTGAGTGTACCATTTGGACTGAAAAGGGAGTCAGATCTATGGCAGCTTAACTCACAGGAGAGAGTGAGTTGAGAGGCAGGCATGCTGGGGATGCAGCAAAGATCTCGTAAACAACCTCGTGCTCTCAGGCTTTCTGTCCCCAGCCTCCAACATGATTTTGAGTGGGATCTTGGACTGGAACTACAATCTTATGCATGCATGGTCTATGTTTTCCCCTCTGAGCTCTCTATATGGCTGGAACAATCGATTCCTCACCTGTGGTCACAATGTTCAGATTCCATCGCTGGTTTCTGGGGGTGTTAATGACATATTTGTGCCAGTGCTTTTGTAAAAATCTGACAAATTTTCTAATTCTCAGCCACCTGTGAGTGGAAAGACATCTTGTCCTTTTTTAGCTGTGAGCTTTTCAGTCCTATCTGAAGTTAGGAGTGAGGCCTCTGCCCTTTCTTGTCTTTTATGTTCCATTAGTCTTTGGCTCAGACTTCAAAAGGTCAGTCATTGCTGTAGGGCTCCTGTGCTGTGTTTCTTCAACTAAATAGAAGACATGGCTCCTTTTATCTGGGGTAAGAGACAGTGTATGGGGGCGAGGAGGGGCCACATGAGGATTGCCAAAGACTGGCACAAGCACTGTGTAATTGTTCCATATGCCAGCTTTCCCAGTATTTGAATGGCCTGGCAGTGAGAGGGAAGAACTGGAATTAAGACAGCCATGCGCAGAAGAGCTATTTTCCCTTCAAAGTCACCAGCCTCAGCCATTGGATACTACACTCAAATCACTGAAGAGAGACCTTGTGATGTGGCTTCTGTGATGTGGTTACTACTAAAACATGACCACTACTGTAACTGATGCTCTCTCTGCATTGATTTGTATTTGATGAATGTAATGACTTGATTTTAATTTTTTTTGACTGTGTGAAAAGACAGCTTTAAAAGTAAAGCTTACATTAGAATCAGCCTTCTGTTTCCTCTGGGCCATTCAGCTTTTCCCAGTGTTTCTAATTCTGTTCTGAGTTTCACTGGAGTAAGTTGTAATGACATTTTCATTTCTACTTGTATTAACTTGTGTCCTTTCCCTCTTTCTTTTTGTTAGACTAGCTACGGTTCTGTCTATCTTATTAACCCTGCCAAAGAATCGGCTTTGTTTGGTTGATTTTGTGTATTGTTCTTTTAGTTTCAGTTTTGGATCCTAGTTTAGGAGCCAAAGCTTGGGGCCCACACTGACCCCTGGGGCCACTGAGCTAGAGATCGTGTCACAAGTTATTCTCGGATTGTGCAGAAGCTGGAGAGCCCTGTTTGTCTGTAGCTCTCCTGTCCTCCAGAAGACAGTTTAAATACTATCACCATTTTGAGCTGCTTCTCTCTGCTTCCTGCTTGAGGTTTAAAATGTAAACTCTCAGCTTGCTGCTCCAGCTACCATGCCTTCTGGCTGCCATCTTTCCCACTGTGATGATGATGACGATGATGATGATGATGATGAAGAAGAAGAAGAAGAAGAAGAAGAAGAAGAAGAAGAAGAAGAAGAAGAAGAAGAAGAAGAAGAAGATAGACTCATCACTTTGAAACTGTACACCCAAATAAACCCTTCCTTTTATAAGTTTCTTTAGTCGTGGCATTTTATCACAGCAACAGAAAAAGAAACTAGTACTACTATATTGCTGTAGGAGAAGAAAAAAGCAATAGACATAGATCAATGTAATAGAAAAGGGGCCTCAGATATAAGTCCATGCCAATAGAGCTACTTGAGATTTTACAAAGATGTCAACAATACACATCGAAGAAAACACAGCATCTTTAACAAATGATGCTGAGAATCTGAGACCTCATCATGTAGAAATATTGTACACTTGTTACTCACCCTGTACGCAACTCAACCCAAAAGAGATTAAATAGCGCCACCTAGAGCCTGATCCTTGGAACTGCTAGAGGGAAGAGTAGGTGTGTTTCAGCTTATAGGTACATTGATAGATGTTCTGAATATGACTCAAGTAGCACAGGAAGACCAACAATTGACAGAAAGAATTTCAAGAAACTAAAAAGCGGCAGAAATAACGGGGGAACATCTTTAGGCTCTAGAAGATATGTAGCAAAGTATGGCCTAGTCGGTCATCAATGGGAGGAGAGGCCCTTGGTCTTGCGAAGATTATATGCTCCAGTACAGGGGAAAGCCAGGACCAGGAAGCCAGTAGTGGGTGGGTTGGGGAGCAGGGTGGGGGAAGGGTATAGGGGACTTTCAGAGAGGAAACTAGGAAAGGGGATAACATTTGAAATGTAAATGAAGAAAATATCTAATTTTTAAAAATGAACTAGAAAAACTGTGCATGAAGAAAACAAATAACCCAGTTTAAACTTGGGCTGGGCTAGGGGCATGGGTGAGGCTCAGTGGTTAAGTGCATCATTTATTTTCCAGAGAAACTGAGTCAGATTCACAACTTGTGGTAACTCTGGCTCTAGGGCATCAGAAACCCTGTCATGGACCCCACAGACACTTGTACTTACACATGCACATACCTCCACACATTCATGCACCTGTGCACATTATTTTAAAAATTTAAAGATAAGTAAATAAATATAGATGAAGAATGGAATACAGAACTGAATAGAAAGTTCTCAAATCAAATGTACCTGCAAACACAGCAAACAGTGTTCATTTATCCTTGGTTATCAGGGAAGTGCAGATGAAAGCCACTTGAAAATTCTGTCTCACTCTAGTCACAGTGGCTAAGATCAGGAACACAAATAACAACAAATAAAACCTTTATACTCGGTGTCAGTGTAAGCTATTGCAGCCACTTTGGAAATCTGTCTGGAAGTTTCTCAAAATCAAAACAAGACAAAACAAACAAAACAGAAACAACTAGAACTATGGTGTTAGAGATATGAGTCAGTGGTTAAGAGCCCATGTTCTCCTGAAGAAGACTCAAGTTTGGTTCTCGGCAAGCATGTTGGGCTCACAAGCACATGGAATGCCAGCTCTATGGGTCTGGTGCTCTTTTCTGATTTCTGCAGGAACTGCACTCAGCTGTATGTGCATGTGCACATGTGTAATTAAAAATAAAATCTATTTTTAAAAAGTAGAATAATCTTAACACAGAGCTACTGGCTATACTGCTCCTGAGGACACATCCAAAGGACCATATATTGTACTATAGAGATTCATGTTGGCTGCTGTTCTCTTGGCTACAGCATCGAAATGGAGTCAATCTAGACACTCTCCAACTGATGAATGGATAAGGAAAATGTGGCATACATCACAGTGGAGTATTATTTATCTGTACAGAAAATCGCAAAAAATTTCAGGTAAATGGAGGAAATGAGAAAAATATGCTGTGTGTTCACCCCAACACAGAAAGACAAATACTGCATCTTCTCTCTTATATGAGAGTCTTACAAAAAAAGAAAAGAAAAGAAAAGAAAAGAAAAGAAAAGAAAGAAAAAGAAAAAGAAAAAGAAAAAGCCGGGCGTGGTGGCGCATGCCTTTAAATCCCAGCATTTGGGAGGCAGAGGCAGGTGGATTTCTGAGTTCGAGGCCAACCTGGTCTACAGAATGAGTTCCAGGACAGCCTGGGCTACACAGAGAAACCCTGTCTCAAAAAACCAAAAAAAAAAAAAAAAAAAGAGTCTTACGTATTTAATGTGGCATAATGTGGAATTTAGGTAATTAAAACAGGCCATTAAGGATGGTCTTACTAAAGAAGATATGATAGTTAAGTGCAGGTAAAAGGAAAGGTGAGAGAGGGGATACCAGGAGAGGAAAGATTCAAACATGGAGTGGGTGGGGAATAGGTACATGAAGGGGTGAAGAAAGGTTTAACCAGAGTAAAGAGTATATGAAAAAGCTATATGGAAACATACAGTTTTGCAACCTGAGTAAACATAGAGGGGATAGTAGAAGACAGGGGATGGGGAAATAGTCTGGTTTTAAGATTTAAGTGAGAATGGGAATAAGGGATCGCTAGAATGATGAAGAAATAGAGGGTTGGTTATGCAGAACTAGTGATGTGTGAAGAAGCCTTATGGAAAACCACTAATGTGTAAGCTAATTTAAAAATATAATACTTGATCGTGGTGAATGATCATTTTGATGTGTTCTTAGATTTGGTTGACAAGAATTTTATTGAGTATTTTTGCATCAATATTCATAAGCAATATTGGTCTGAAGTTCTCTTTCTTTGTTGGATTTTTATGTAGTTTAGGTATCAGAGTAACTGTGGCTNCGTAGAATGAATTGGGTAGAGTACCTTCTGTTTCTATTTTGTGGAATACTTTGAGGAGAGTTGGAATTAGGTCTTCTTTGAAAGTCTGATAGAACTCTGCACTAAACCCATCTGGTCCTGTGCTTTTTACTTTGTTGGGAGTCTTTTAATGACTGCTTCTATTTCTTTAGGGGATATGGGACTGTTTGGATGGTTTATCTGATCCTGATTTAACTTTGGCACCTGGTATCTGTCTAGGAATTTGTCCATTTCATCCAGGTTTTCCAGTTGTGTTGAGTATAGGCTTTTGTAATAGGATCTGTTGATGTTTTGGATTTCCTCAGGTTGGGTTGTTATATCTCCCTTTTCATTTCTGATTTTGTTAATTAGGATACTGTCCCTGTGCCCTCTAGTGAGTCTGGCCAAGGGTTTATCTATCTTGTTGATTTTCTCAACGAACCAGCTCCTGGTTCGGTTGATTCTTTGTATAGTTCTTTTTGTTTCCACTTGGTTGATTTTAGCTCTGAGTTTGATTATTTCCTGCTGTCTACTCCTCTTGGGTGAATTTTCTTCCTTTTGTTCTAGAGCTCTCAAGTGTGCTGTCAAGCTACTAGTGTATGCTCTCTCTAGTTTATTTTTGGAGGCACTCAGACCTATGAGTAAACGGCAACCAATGGATTGGGAAAAGATCTTTACCAACCCTATATCCGATAGATGGCTAATATCCAATATATACAAAGAACTCAAGAAGTTAGACCCCAGAGAACCAAATAACCCTATTAAAGATGGGGTACAGAGCTAAACAAAGAATTCTCAACTGAGGAATACTGAATGGCTGAGAAGCACCTAAAGAAATGTTCAACATCCTTAGTCATCAGGGAAATGCAAATCAAAACAGCCTCGAGATTCCACCTTGCACCAGTCAGAGTGGCTAAGATCAAAAACTCAGGTGACAGCAGATGCTGGTGAGGATGTGGAGAAAGGGGAACACTCCTCCATTGCTGGTGGGATTGCAAGCTTATACAACCACTCTGGAAATCAGTTTGGCAGTTCCTCAGAAAATTGGACATAGTTCTACCGGAAGATCCAGCAATACCTCTCCTGGGCATATACCCAGAAGATGTTCCAACTGGTAATAAGGACACATGCTCCACTATGTTCATAGCAGCCTTATTTATAATAGCCAGAAGCTGGAAAGAACCCAGATGTCCCTCAACAGAGGAATGGATACAGAAAATGTGGTGCATTACACAATGGAGTACTACTCAGCTATTAAAAAAAGGTAAAGCTGTCAACTATTGTTCCAGTACCATGCCTGACTGCTTCCCACCGTGATGATGGAGTAATGCTCTAAAACTAGACTAGCACTGTGCAGGCCTGGCTGGCCTAGATCTCTCAAACCTCCCAGTCAGAGAGATCTCACAGCCTCTGTTTCCCGAGTGCTGTCAAACCGGTTCTTATATGGAACAAGGAAAACCAGAAAACTGACACATGCTTGAAATTCTTGTCCTTGGATGGCAGAGGCAGGGGGATCGCTTGAATCCAGGAGTTTCAAGCCAGCCTGGACATAGACTCGGGTCTCCAAAACAAGATTTAAAAAAAAAAAAACAACAACTTGTAAACCAAACAAAAAATACAGCCATTCACTAGGAACACATTCACTGTCACGGTGAGCTCTGTTATGCTGTTCTATGGGCTCCAGCTTCAGGTTCCCTTGCCGAGAGTCCTTCCAACCCAAATGCCAACAATAAAGGAGGACGAGGACGCGAACACTTGGCTTGATGTTTCAGACCCGGAGCAGGTTTCCTCGAAGGACACCTTGAAGTTCTTGTTCATTCCAGCGGCGACTCAGTAACTCCTCAATCAGCACTGGAACAGATGAGGACCAGGCCCGGCTACTTTCTGGAAGTGTGAGGGACCTGCGAGGAGTCCCACCTCCCTATTTTAGCTTCACTTTTGTCAGGCCCATGCTGGGAAGGGCCTCACACCATTCCCTCGTCACACATCCGTCAGGCCACCCTGGCCAAGCACTGTGCTCACCACGGTGTGCTGTAGGTGAAGCGCCCTTGCCTCCCACAGCTCCTTCTTCTCCTGGATACTACCACATCCTCTATAAAGGACAAGCGCAAGCCCAGCCAGCCTGATATGGAGAGACATACTGCCTGATCGGAGGCTACCGTGTCTACGAAGATGCTCTGCTTTCCACACCTGCAAAGGCTCTGCGCAAGAGAAGCCAGCGCCCAGCGGGGCTCCCAAGAGACAGTGAGTTCAGAGTTCAGGAAGAGTCAGATCAAGATCTAGGGTGTCCCAGTGCAAACATTCCTCGCCTGAAATTGAAGCATGGTGGCAAAGGGTAGCCCCACAGAAGCAAGCTGCCCGAGCATCGTCGCAGAGAGGACAAGCTGGTAGCTGCCTCGGAAGGCTGAGCCCTCTTCAGCAATGCCCTCCACTGACCACCAATGTAAACAGAAGCACAGCTGCTCTGCTTGCATTCTCCGTACCACCACCACGTGGTGCAGCCAGTGTTCCTAACCGCTGAGCCAGCTCTAGCTCCTGAGCTTTTTAAACTTTGAGTTTGGAAGACTGAACTCAGGTCCTCAGGCCTGTATGGCAAGCGCTTCACTGACTGAGCGAGCTACCTCCACAGTTTTTCTTTTTTTTTCTTGGGAGTCATGAGCCCGCGTATCACAAGCTGGTTATACCTTGAAATACCTCTTCTTCTTGACTCTACCTCTCAAGCGCTGGAGTCGCAGGACCCTCCAAGACTGGTTTTATGTCGTGCTGGGGGCAGGGAGGGGATCAAATCCAGGACTTTCTGCGTGCTGGGCAAGCCATCTACCAAGTGAGCTACATCAGCAGCCCAGTATTAGCTCTTAATATTACCTATGATTATTGCAGTTGTTATTGATTTCCACTCAGGGCCCGGGAACAGGATAGAATGGATGCCTAAGTAGTTTGTACCTGGTAGAGAGGAACTTCCTGGGGTCTGGTGATCACCACATATAAGGCAGTCCAGCCATTGGTGGCCCATGACTATTATATATCCTGGCAATCTGGGCTTTGTCCAAGCAAGAGTGAAAGTTATTCACCATCCAGTCAGATTCCCTTCTTAGGAATCAAAGGAATTCTTTGAGGGATCGGAAGGTGTGTGTGGGGGGTCAGTGGTTCTGTTTGTGGATTGAGATAAACTACTAAGAAGAACCCCAAAATTCAAGACCACTTTCCTGAAGCCAGACCCACCCCATTGGCTTCATCTTGTGCTGAGCTCAACTGTCTGGGTTGGACAGGTCACTGCCAACTTCCTTGAGCCAATGGTGGCCAAAATGCCTAGTTCCACAAACCGCCATCGCAGAAAGCCTGTGTTAACCTACTCTATTGCAGAGAAGGACACTCACATCTGTTTCTATGTCCAAAGCATTTACTTCTAGGAAATATTTGCCTCTGCACAAGTGGAGGGACTTTCAGGGTACCAGGATAATATCAGAGAGAACTGGGTGTCCTCTAAAAGTCATAAGGTAAGGCCTGAAAAGGTTGCAACAATGGCGAGGCTTGGGACTATGTGGGGAGAGGATTTTGAGTGTGAGAACTTGGGTGATAACTTGAGTATATGATATTCCCGAGTCTCTGGTTGGTTCTTTTCTGGATACTGTTTCTGATGTCGCTGATGTGGCAGGACTGAATGGCAAGCACTGTCCAGCTGCTCCTCCAGAATCATGTCTTCCAGGGGACTTTGTTTTTCTCTTGTACCTGGAAATGACAGTTGGTGGTCAGCGGCTCTCTCAGGTCTCCCATAGCCCATGAGGTATGTGAGCACCAGTTCAGGCTCTTACACCTCTCTATTATCCCCATCTCAGCATACCTGTTCCACCTGTCTGAAGACCCGAAGCAGGTTTCCTCGAAGGACACCTTGTAGTTCCTGTTCATTCCAGCCTTGTCTTAGCAACTCCTCTATGAGCACTGGGTATGTAGACACATCCTCCACCCCCCCCCCCAAGGGAACCTGTGTAATCATCAGCAGGTGACTCTCAGATCTGGTATCCTAATCCCAACTAGTTACCTCAACTCAGCCAGGTGGTAGGGGCGCATGCCTTTAATCCCAGGACTTGGGAGGCAGAGGCAGG
>NC_034613.1:81393001-81401607 GCF_900095145.1 Mus pahari
CTCTCTCTCTCTCTCTCTCTCTCTCTCTCTCTCTCTCTCTCTCCTGTCTACAGGACAGCCAGGGCTACACAGAGAAACCTTGTCTTAAAAAAACAAAACCAGAAACAAACAAGCAAAAAAAATTGACATAAAAGAACTTGCAGAGAAGATAGTCACCCCATCCCGACCTTGCTGACAGCTCAGAGGGAATGGACCTGTTGGGCCTGGGTATGGGTGTTATATGCTACGAGCTTTCTCAGAGTAACCTTAGTGGGGGCCTTGAGCTGGAGACATACAGGAGAGCACAGGAAAGAGACCCTGGGGATGGAGCGAGGTCGAATGGGCAAAGCCTAAAGGCTATGAGGACCCTGATGGGGTGAGAGCAGCTTCAGACAAGCTGCAGAGAGGTAAATACTCACTGCTTGGTACCGTCATATTCTCTGTCAATCCTGATGAACTGGGATCCAATGACTGACTGATGTGGTCAAAGTGATCTGGGGAGACACAGTGTAAAGCAGAGACTGAAGGAATGACCATCCAGAAACTTCCCCACCTGGGGATCCATCCCATATACATTCACCAAACCCAGATACTATTGTGGATGGAACAAGTGCTTGCTGACAGGAGCCTGAAATAGCTGTCTCCTGAGAGGCTCTGCAAATACCTGACAAATACAGAGGTAGATGCTTGCAGCCAATCATTGGACTGAGCACAGGGTCCCCAATGGAGGAGCTAGAGAAAGGACCCAAGGAACTAAAGGAGCTTGTAGCCCCATAGGAGAAACAACAATATGCACCAACCAGTACACCCAAAGCTCTTAGGGACTAAATCACCAACCAAAGAGTATACACGGAGGGACCCATGGCTCCAGCCACATATGTAGCCACATATGTAGACTTGTCCAACATCAATGAGAGGAGAGGCCCTTGGTCCTGAGAAGGCTCAATGCCCCAGTGTAGGGGAATGCCAGGGCCAGGATAGGGAGGTGGAAGTGAGGGGTGGTGGTGAGCAGGGTGAGGGGGGATGGGATAGGGGGTTTTCAGAGTGGAAACCAGGAAAGGGGATAGCATTTAAAATGTACATAAAGAAAATATCTAATATAAATAGATAAAGAAAGAAAGGGAGAAAGAAAGAAAGAAAGGGAGAAATAAAGAAAGAAAGAAAGAAAGAAAGAAAGAAAGAAAGAAAGAAAGAAAGAAAGAAAGAAAGAAAGACAACAAAAAAATAGAGTTTGCACGGATGGAAAGATGGCTTGGTAGTTAAGAGCTCTTGCTGCTTTTCCAGAGCATCTGAGTTCAGTTCTCAGCATACATGTTGTATGGCTCACAACCACTCCCAATTCTAGCTCCAGATCATCTGACATCCTCTGGCCTCTTTGAGCACCAGTTCATACTTGGCATATACATGTAGGCACAGATACATATAAATATGTGAAAAATTTAGAAAGGAAATCTATCAGAGGCATTCTGCATAGATGGGCAACACTGCAATGAAGACATAGGTTATTAAATGAAAATCTAAGTGTCAGGCACAGAATATCTCCCTCTTTTAGTTATAAGTGACAGAGGCTCTGAAGGCACCCATAGCATTACTTGTTGCCACTGTTTTTGGTTCTCTACTGTAACAAAATTGTCAGACCCCATTGCTGAACACATCACACACCTTGACTGCAATGCATTGAAATATCAACCTGAAAATGACAAGGAAAGTCCTTGCTAGCTAGTTTTTGTGGTACTAGAAAATGATACATGGAATGCTGGGAGAGAAAAAACATTGATGACCTTGCCCAGAACTGTATCTTACACCCTACAATATTGACCTGATGGGAAAATTGTGCCTACTGAACTAATGAAGGCTATGGGAGCAACCAATAGCTTGCCGATTTGATTTGAGGGCTACTCCACTGCACTACTCTCCTTCCCACATGGAATCATTCTTTTGTGACACCTAGAATAACATATACAAATATATATATATATATGCATGCAGTAGCAATTAATGACAAAAAGAGGACGTGAATTTGAAGGAGAGCATGGAAGGGTATATGGGATGGTTTTGAGAGTGGAAATTGAAGAAAGAAATGCTGAAATTAAATTACAATCTCAAAAATCCAAACAAAAACAAAAGCAACCCCCTCACCCTGACAAAACCACTCTGGCTATACTCTTTAGTAATTGATTAAATCACCCCATTTCTTGGACATAAATGAGTTGTGGTTGTTCCTCATCCTTGGTACCCAAATTTCCAACTGGTAAAGCACAGCACAATGCTCTGCTATAAAGCTGTTTGCGGGCTGGTGAGATGGCTCAGTGGGTAAGAGCACCCGACTGCTCTTCCGAAGGTCCTGAGTTCAAATCCCAGCAACCACATGGTGGCTCACAACCACCCATAACAAGATCTGACTCCCTCTTCTGGAGTGTCTGAAGACAGCTACAGTGTACTTACATATAATAAATAAATAAATAAAATTTTAAAGCTGTTTGCAACATTCTGTTTGGGCAGGATATGGTAGATTGGCGGCCTCAGTTCATCACACAACATAGGCAGGGTGTACCACGATGCAAGAAGGTTATTGTAATCAAGAAAGAAGACATGTTTCTTGGAAGATCTTTACCTTGTAAAATATATAAGGATTAAAAATAAGTTGATACCAATAGAAAAAAATGACATCAAGTGAGAGTCACAATAAATACGCTACTGATTTCAATGTCATATATGAAAATCTAGACTTCTGGCACTTACAGAAATAGCAAAAATATTAACAATAAAAGTAAAAAAGAAGTGATCTCAAACATGGCATAGCAGCTCCTAGCATAGTATGTTTTCATATTAGTAAAATAACCATAAATATAGTGAAACCCACAGTATATACTAATCCTAATTTTAATTGAAGTTTATGTTTATTGTTTCATTATTAATTTTTAAAATAAAAAGAACAGGCTAGAGAGATATTTTCATGATCTAGAACACCCGTTTTTCCAGATCTGAATTCAATTCTTAATACCCACATGGCAGCTAACAACCATCAGTAATTCTAGTTCCAGGGTATTCAATATCCTTTTTTTGGCCTCCATGGGCACAAGACATATATGCAAAATATCTATGCACATAAATTGGAAATAAAGAAATCTAAAATATAGCAATAGTTTGTATATATAATGCTTCATGTTTCCCTATGTGCTAAATGGGATATTTTGTCAAATTTCTGGAATCTCAAAAACTTATAATTATCTTCTAGTTATATTCAACTACCTATATGTTTCCCTTGAATATTTTAAGAAACTCCATTCCTGAGAGGCCCTAGATCCTGTAAAGGTCCTATGCTCCAGTATAGGGGAATGACAGGGTCAGGAATGAGAGTGGGTGGGTTGGGGAGAAGGTGAGGGTGGAGGGGATAGGGGATTTTCAGGGGGAAACTAGGAAAGGGGATAACATTTGAAATGTAAATAAAGAAAAATAACTAATAAAAAAAGAAAAGAAGAAAAAAGAAACTCCACTCCTTTTGCCTGATTTGACTGCTTTTCATAGCTTCTCTACCTTCATATCTTCTCCACACATTCAAGTACCACCTCCCTGTTCCAATCCATTCCCAGATGCTGTTTTTCTGCTCCTATAGCATGTCACCACATTTGCCTCTGCCCAATATAATACTGTTCATTCATTTTTGACATTGCTATGAGTTTTCTTCATGTTCAGGGGGGCAACACACAGTAATGTTTCTTATAATTTAAAAAAAAACAGTTAATTATTTCCCATGTATGTATGATGTATGTGCGAGAGAAAATTTAGGTGCCTCAGTGTCACAACTCATGTGTGCAGTTCAAAAGTTCTATGCTTCTACTGTTTGGTTCCAGAACAAAATTCATGCTGTTCAATTTGTATGGCGAGTCCTTCTACCCAATGAGACACTTCACTGTATTTTTCCTTAAAACTTTGATGGACAAATAGCTACATAAATAAACAAATGAAATGCTTACCTAATGTTCAGTAGGATGTGGGTGTAGCCATTCAATTATATTCAAAACTTCAGAGAAAACACTCACAAAAATATGAAGTAGCATGACTAAAATTAATAATACTATACTGACTGCATGTATTTTAGTTTATAAATACCAACATTTATGGGGGAAAGCATGTAGTTCTTTTACAAATAGCCGATTTTAGAGGTGAGATATGAAATTTGGCCAGAAATCAATGACCCATTAGATCATGTGAAAGAACAGAGGTGCCAAAAATAAAAGCCCCTAATTTATACATCAAGAAATTGACTATAGTAGATTAACATATTTAACAGTTTTTAATGAAGAATTCCATTTACCTTCAGGAAAACAATGACAGATGTAAGAAAGCAACTCATTACTGAAATTTGATTAACAAAAATAAACAGCAGTATCCTTAACTTTTGTGAAACATATTTCAATGTGCGCACGCACACACACACACACACACACACACACACACACACACACACACAAATAGTTGAAGTCCCTCCATTCTAGTCACACCTCAGCTGCCAGCAAGGGAATGTGACTAGCACTTCAGGCACCTCCCACTTCTTTTGGAATTCTTTAAATTGTAGACTCCTTTCCACCGGGGACCTTTTCGTTTTGGTACCTGGCATAGAGACATAGGTGATCTCCCTGTGCTTTCCAGCACAGGTCTGTTGCTGCTTGTCAGGGATCATGACCTCCTCCCAGCCTATCTCCCTCTCTTTAGGATTGGCCAGATCATAGACCCTTGTTACTGGGGACCCTTTACCCTGCCCACAAGGTACAGAGACATAGATAAGCTACTTGCACCTCTCAGCACATCCCTGCTATAGTCAGCACATAGCTACTCGCTGTTCCCCAGGCCCAGTCTGGCCTGTACATCCTGTGCTTTAGCCCAGCCTGGTGAGTCTGCCTGATCCTATTACGCCTGCCACCCTCCCCAGTGCTGATAACCAACCCAGGTCTCCAAACAGGAGCCCCAGCCAAAGTGGTGAGCCTAACCTGTATCTTTACAAACATCCTGCTCATATGTGAAATATCAGATACACAACCAACAATGAAAGTCCACATACCCAGATCTCACTACAAAAAAACAGAGGAAAGGTCAAGCAGTAGGCACCCCACAAAAATAACCCAACAGTCCTATACAATTTTTCTCCAGTGTGAATTACCTAGATGAACCCTAGGACAGAGAACTTAAAAGAATAGCTAGAAATTCCATCAAAGATTTGGGGAACTTAGAAAAGACAAAAATAGCACAATCAACTAAAAAAGAATAAATGGCTGGGCAAAGCCCAAGAAGACATAAATATAAGCCTGACCGAAAGGATGAGGACAATCCAGGAACCGAAAACCAAATAAAAAATAGAGGTACTAAATATTACTCAAGCTGAAAGGAAGATGGAATTGAAAACCTCACTTAGCCAATTAAAATACTCAGAGGAAAGCCTTATAGGTAGAATAGATCAAGTAGAAGATAAACTATCAGAACATGGAGATAAGGATGAGGAATAAGACCACACGAGAAGTGAATGTACCCCCCCCCCCAAACACACACACACACACACAAGAAAGGGACTACAGGACAGAATGAAAATATCAAACAATAGAATTTAACAAAGAAGAAATCAACAGTTAGTCAGATTCATAACAAATAGATGGAAAAGGAACCAAAAGTCTTCTGACTGAAAAACAGATGGATTCACAGCAGAATTCTATCAGACTTTCAAATTTTTCTTGTTATTAAAAAAGTAAGAACAGAAGAAATAATTTCAAACTTCTATGTAGCCAGTATAACTCTAAAGTTCAAACCATATAAACACACACACACACACACACACACACACACACACACACACTGTACCACATCACACCAAATAAACAAACAAAGAAAAACCAACTACAGGCTAATAAGGCTAATTTCCTTAGTATTACTTATGGATATAGATTCAAAGTTTCTCAAGAAAATATTTGCAAAGCACATACAGAGATACATTTAAAAGATTATCCATCAGATCAAGTAGGTTTTATCTCAGAGATGCAGGGATGGTTCAATATATGTAAGTCAGTAAGTATATTAAATCATATGAATTCAACGAAAGAAAAAACATACAATAATCTTAATAGATGAAGAAAAAGCCTTTGACAAAATTTAGCATGCCTTCATTATAAAAGCCTTAGCGATAACAGAACTGGAGGAAATGTATCTCAACATAAGAAAGGCTATAAATGACAAACTCACAGCTAACATTTTCCTTAAAGGATAAAAACTCGAAGCAGTTCCAATAAAATAAAAAATGATCTAGGGCTTTCCATTGTCTCCACTTCTTTTCAATATAGTGCTGGAAGCACTAGCTGGAGCAATAAGACCAAGAGAAGGAAATTAAAGGGACACAAATAGAACAAGAAGTCAAATTATCCATAGTTGCAGATGAGTTGATGTTAATACACAAGAGAGCCACATAACTCCTTCATGAAACTGCAAGAAATGAGCAGCAAGTTCAGCAAAATAGCAGTATACTAAAACAACTTATAAAAATTAGTAGCCTTTCTACACACTGCCAACAAACGCACTGAGAGAGATTGTGAACACATTCCTATTCACAATACCCTCAAAGAAAAGAAACTATTGTGGGATAAATGCAACCAAGGAGGTGAAAGAATTCGACAATGAAAACTTTAAATCTCTAAAGAAAGAGGTTGAGAATGCTAAAAATTGGAAAGACCTCGTGTGCTTATGGACTGGCAGAATTAATTGTGGGAACAATGGCCATTGTATAAAAAGCAATTGAGAAACTCAATGCGATTATAAAAGAAAATCCTATCATCTAGCTATACCACACTTGGACATATACCCAAAGGACTCTCTATCTTACTATGAAGATACTTGTTCACCCACATTCGTTGATGCTCTATCTATAATGGCCAGAAACCCAAAACAAGCCTAGATGCACATCAACTGATGAATGCACAATGAAAAATGTGGCCGCGAGCCACATTTCGACGAATTCTTTCGACGAATTCTTCACTTGCTGTATGGGACCACCGGTGTGCCCCACCACGTCAGACGTGGCAGTGGACAGCAGCTCCGAGATCACCACCAAGGACTTGAAGAAGAAGGTAGTTGTGGAGGGGGCAGAGAAAAGAAGAGATGCACCTGCCAATGGAAATGCTGAACATGAGGAAAATGGGGAGCAGGAGGCTGACAATGGGGTAGATGAAGAAGAGGAAGACAGTGGGGAGGAAGAGGAAGAGGAGGAGGAAGAAGGTGACGGTGAGGAAGAGGATGGAGATGAAGATGGGGAAGCTGAGGCTCCTATGGGCAAGCAGGTAGCTGAGGGTGATGAGGATGGCGGTGTCGACACCAAGAAGCAGAAGACCGAGGAGGATGACTAGACAGCAAAAGGAAACGCTAACCTTACGCACTGTGACCTAGTCACCCTCCACTTCCCGTCTCAGAATTTAAACGTGGTCACCTTCCAGTAGAGAAGCAGGTCCCGCCTGCCCACAGCGGGCAGTGCCACCCACAGATGACATGTGCTCTCCACCACTCCACCAAAACCACAACATGAATTGGCAACATGGGAGGGAAAAAGAACCAGAACTTCCCAGGCCCGATTTTTTTTCCTTAAAAATACTTTAAAAGGAAAAATTGTATTTTTATTTACATTTTATATTTTTTGTACATTATTGTTAGGGGTCAGCCATTTTTAATAATAATGGGTGACCAGAGCAGCCTTCAGAGCATTTTCTGTCCTACTTCAGACTTTACTTGTGGTGTGACCATGTTCAATGACAAAAACTGCAAGATTTCGCTAAGGGCACCATGATGACAGTTGTATTTAAGTGATAGTCAACAGTTGTCTCTGAATTTCAGGAAGGGCCTGCTTAACAACAAAGCAATCACGCCTGGCTCTGTAGACCCAGTCACTCTTTGCTAGTGAGATTCTTAGATGAGAACATACTTCTGCCACTTTCCTAAACTTAAATGCATTTGGTTGCATTCTAAATGCTTATCCTCATATCCTCACATGGGCGTGGCTCTCACCTCATTAAAAAAAGCTCGTTTTGGTAAGAAATAAAGATCATTTCAGAGGGTCACAAAGGATCACAATTCAAAGAAAACTGAACAACCATGATATGCCCAGCTCCAGTTGACACATATGTGCGAGCCCTCCACCTGGGGTATGGGGGACACTGTGGAGTATGTGTGCACGTGTGCGAATGTGTGTGTGTGTGTGTGTGTGTGTGTGTGTTTGTGTGTGTGTGGCGTGGGGGAGGTGGCTGCATTGTAGGAGGCAGAGGAACAGGAAGTTTTCTGCCAAATTATGCCTTCCAGACATGACAGGAAATATTCTCTCATGAAATCTCAACAGTACGACTGCTTCACAAAGACTTGAACAATGATGACACCATTTAAATTCCACAGTGCAAGTGTGGAAGCTCCTGGGAACTCACATGTCAAGAAGAAGCTATAGGTAATGCATGCCTGCTGATAGAGGGCTAATTAGTTTTCCCCAGAGATGAGACCTCTAAATGGCTATCCAAAATCAAGTGGTCAGTCCTGAAATTCCACACAGACACAAGCACCGGCACACACACACACACACACACACACACACACACACACACACACAC
>NC_034613.1:81401677-81411032 GCF_900095145.1 Mus pahari
AGAGAGAGAGAGAGAGAGAGAGAGAGAGAGAGAGAGAGAGAGAGAGAGAGTTAGTTAGAGGGGAGACACTCTACAGTACTATGATTTGGTAAGTCTAGGAAACAATGATCATTTCAAAAGTTTGTTGTTGCTGTTGTTTGTATTCTTTTAACTCTTCTCAGTTTTTTTAGGGGGGATTACATCATCTCCCCCTTCTATTTCCTCCCTATAAACCCTCCTATGTAACCTTCCATCTTGTTCTCTTTCAAATCCATATTTGGGAACCAGCTCTGTTGCTGTAATGTTACATACAACATGTAATGTATGTATGCCTTCAGGGTTGACCGTTTGGTACTCGATAACCAGTTAGGATGGTCTTCCATAGGGAAGACTATTTCCATCTCTATTAGTTACCTATAAAGATTGTTAGAGCTCGAGGAACACAGAGTTTGCTATGAGAATGTGTATCTTATAAATGTCAGAATGTACCCATAAAGTTTTACTAATAGAGCTGCCTAAACATGACCTAAACAAGGCTGACAGCAATAGAAATGCTAATATGGACCCGTGGAAAATTATGGGGCCTTAACCATACATAGAAAAGGGGCTTTTGTAAGGAAAGAATATTGAAGAATATTCACTCACTGTATGCTGAGTGAATAAAGTCACTATAAAAAGACATCTTAAAGACAGTCATGAGATTGTGAGTATAGACTGTTAGATGATATAAGAAAATGTTCTGAATCATCTTGTCTACAGTTATTATAATTTGTGAGAGTATAATATAATCACAAATTCTCCCTTTTCTCCCCCCCCCAAACCTTCCCATATACCTCTTTTTGTTCTCTTTCTAATCTGTGGCCTGTTTGTTCTTTTTTTTTTTTAATTGTTACACACACACACAAATTTAGAAGTATAACCTATTCACAGTTCATGATGTTACTTTCATGCGTGTTTTCAGGGACAACAACACTAGATAGGCTAATGTGGACAAACAAAGCCCATGGGGCTGCAACCCTGCAAAAAGAACTAAAGGCGACTAAGAAGAGCTGAGAGTGGGGAATAGTTTTCCTTAGGAACAACACAACAAGTAGTTATCTAATACCCAGTATTCAACCCTGAAACATATGGATGTGTGCATGCACGCGCACACGTGTGTGTGTGTGTGTGTGTGTGTGTGTGAGAGAGAGAGAGAGAGAGAGAGAGAGACAGACAGACAGACAGACAGACAGACAGACAATTAACGAAAAAGAAAAAAGAAAGAGATTCTAAAGTATATGTGGAAATTCAAACTCCCAAGAATAATCAAAGCATTACTGAAGAAAAGTATCAAAACCGCCATGACTTTTATGACCACACATAAGCTATATTACAAAGCTATATTAATTAAGGGAACTATGTTCATATAAGAACAGACAAAACAAATAGCAAAATGTAGGACCAACACATATATCAATAATTTGATTTATGACAAAGATCATACCACAAAAAGAAAATTATATTTACAGTAAAAACTTTGGATGTGATTAGATATCTGTTTAAAAACATGCAAATCTAGACCTTTTACCCACACTGATACAGATAACAGATGCAAAAAATAGTTCTAGATAGGGTACAAATATACATGGGAGATGAGACAACAGTATAACATTAGAAAAATATTTTTATAGTCATGGTAAAATAAAGATTTCTTAGTCAAGCCAAAGAAGTATTAGCATAAAGAGAAAAAAACTGAATGCTCTTAAAATTGAACAATTCTGTTCATAAAAGCCTCATTAGAATCTATAAATGCAAGTCACCGTGATTTCCAGTGGATGGAGTTTATACAGGAAAAGCTCCCCCAGGTAACAGAAACAAATTTAGGAGAAAAAAATTAGACAATGACTTTTAAGAGACTTTATAGCCAGGCAGTGGTGGCACATGCCTTTCTTTAATCCCAGCACCTGGGAGGCAGAGGCAGGCGGATTTCTGAGTTCGAGGCCAGCCTGGTCTACAAAGTGAGTTCCAGGACGGCCAGGGCTACACAAAGAAACCCTGTCTCGAAAAACCAAAAACAAAACAAAAAAGAGACTTTATGAAATATATACAAACAGGTAAGAAGCACACAGAGAAGTGCATACTCATTACCAGAAAAATCTGAAGCAAACGCACAGCGAGCCAGCACTCACAACCACTAGAATGGCCATTCTTTTTATTAAAGCATGATGTCTGATAACAATATTCTAAAACAGTTTGAACTCTTAAAATATTGTTAGAAGTCCATTTTTGTTGTTTGTGTGTACATGATTTTGTACTATTATTGACTATATTGGAAAACAAATTAGGTGTTCATCACTGAGAGAAGTTTTATATCTATATGTACATAATAATAACATAACAATAATAAAGAAAGAGGGGCCATAAATTTGAGGAGCTTGTGAAAACGTGAAATGGGTTAGAGAAAGGAAAATGGGAAAGATATAATTTTATTTTAATCAAAAATATTTGAAAATTGCTAGGAGTTTTTTTTTTAGTACATTGCTTATACATGATTCTGGTATCTAATAAACATAATTAGATATATGAGCTATCAATTTTATTCTTACATATGTGTCATAAAGAAATTTGTACACACAGCACCAAAAGACATGTACTAGATACTATCTTCATAGTACAATTTTGCACTTCAAATATGGAGACAAAATACTGTCCTAACGGTCTGATTCTATTGTAATCTCTCATGTAATGAAATTCTCCAGAACAATGAAAACAAATCACTCAATAGCACAGGTGAATTGCAAAAGGAATTCTTTTTTCTCGTCCAAATTATTTTTATTTTTTGAAAAATTTAAAAATTAAAGTGTATTACGTCATTTTTCCCTACTCCCATCTCTAACCCCTCACTTATCCCTTGTCAATTTGCTCTCAATCTCATGGTCTCTTTCCTTTATTGTTACATGAACCTGCTGAGTCCGTGCGGTGTTGCTGTTACATATATGACTTCTGCATTGACCACTTGGTATTGAATGACTGATTCGAGGCGCCCAGTTGCTGGGTAAGACTAGTTCCCCCTCTCTCAGCACTCCTTAGCTCCCCAGAATTATTTATCTAGGGGTTGGCTCTCATGAGAGTCCCCTCCCCCCACGGTAGCATATTCACTTCTGTTGGCATTCTTCAGCTCTTATTAAGTTAGCCATTCTTTTATTTTTAAAAGAAATGTAAATTTATTATTTTCTAACTATTTTTAAATGGGCATTGACTTGAAAATGTGTTTGATTAAAAACAATGACAATTAACAGTAAATTTGCATTATATAATTGCAATTATATTTACCGACTTTATTATTAGAAGCACAAATTTAAGGAATATTGAAAGTATCCTTAATATTATGAGGATCATTTTGCAAAAAATAATCTATTAATTCTTAAATGGATTTTATGTTCGAATACTTTCTTGACTATATTTTATTGCATCTCTTTTAGTGTGATATGGAATCTTTGAAAATAGGTGTGGCATCAACAACATTATAAAGTTAGTCGAAACTATCTTTTACAGTAGGTGATTTAAATTCAGCTGTTTGCCTTTCAGCCACCCATTTAGGACAACTTCCTTTGTTATCTCGTCTTTTGCTTGGTTGGAACAACCTTTTTCTTTTTTACATCAATTACCCAAACCTTGTCACTACCCAGCTTGGTTTCTTGCTCTGCACCTTTCTCAAGAATTTCTCTACAATCCCCATCATCTATCCTCGAAGATCACAGACAGGTTCCTTTTTTGGGCCATCAAAAATTCCAGTTTTCCCAGCACTTGGGAGGCAGAGGAAGGCAGATTTCTGAGTTCAAGGCCAGCCTGGTCTACAGAGTGAGTTCCAGGACAGCCAGGGCTGTACATAGAAACCCTGTCTCGAAAAACAAAAACAAAAACTAAACAAAACAAAAAATCCAGTTTTCGCATTGTAGATTGTAATTTTGGAAATTTCCTTTTATCTTTTATCCTGTTCATCCTCACTTTCTCTCCAAATCACAAAACTCAAGTCCCTTAAGTTGTTTGCTGCTCACCATCACACCTTGGTTCATTGGTTGAGTCAAAATCGAAGGATTAGGGGTAAAGAACATGCACTCCTTTTATCTGTCTATCTATCTATCTATCTATCTATCTATCTATCTATCTATCTATCTATCTATCTATCTATCTATCTATCTATCTATCTATGTATCTACTGGACAATCCTTGCTGGTTAAAGGTTCAGAAGAAGGGTAAACTGGAGAATTATCCAGAATTAATGCTGCCATGATGTCCTCCCCCTTCAGGAAATCTTAGATCATTAAGTTGAAAATGCTTGTTCCCAGGAACAAAATTTTGAAAGAATCATTCTGAAAACCATTCTCTTGAGAACTTAAACATCTTTAGTAGGTTAATATATTATAGATAATGGACTTGTGGCCTCTTTCATACTTTTGATGTTAATTTGTAAGTTCCATTTGCATTTGCACACACAAGGGCAGACAAGCATTCTTTGTTTATTTTCCTCCCTGGTAGGCAGGTATCTTTTCTATTTGCTTGAGTGTTCTCTGGCATTGATTTTTCAGTCTCATCCCCATTGTACATTTGGGCTAAATGTAGTTTTTCCTCTTTAATTACCATAGGCACCTTTTTTTTAAAAAAATGGCTCAATGTGTTCTGAAACTGAACCTCAAACTTGTTCCCTACATGTTTTGGGTTACCAAAATTGCATGTCTATTTCAAAATATAAAAAGTCAACCAATACTGCCTTAAAATCTGTTTAGCCAAAACACTGTAAACCTTTCTGCAGCATTCCGAAGTTCCATGCCTTTAGCAGGGATACCAGAGTATTTCTGTTGGTACTACATGTAAACTGCATCATCTACCTTACCATGTTTGTTTCCTGTCAGGCCCCTTTCTCTTTGCAGCCCCTTCAGCAGAAAATTCAGTCAATTTTTTTGTTGCTGCTGGATTTTTTCCAATATTGTTCCCCTCCCTCTCCCTCCCTCACCTAGCTCCTTCCTTCTATCTACCCTCCCCTTCTTTGAGAGAGTGGGACCCCTCAGGTACATCAAGATTAGACATATCCTCTCCCACTGAGGCCAGATACGGCAGCCATGAAGACTAAGCTGACTGCTACATATGTGTCAGGGGACCTCGTTCCAGCCCGGGTATGTTCTTTGGTTGGTGACTCAGACTCTGAGAGCTCCCAGGGGTCCAGGTGTGTTGACTCTGTTGGTCTTCCTGTGGGGTTCTCATCTACTTCTGGGCCTTGGAGCCGGCCCTCAATTCTTCCATCTAATGTTTGGCTGTGGGTGTCTGCTTCTGTTTCTGTCCATTACTGGGTATAGCCACTCAGAGGACAGTTATGCTGGGCTCCTGTCTACAAGCATAGCAGAGTATCATTAATAGTGTCAGGGATTATTGAAGATCCAGAAATGAATCCACACACCTATGGATTTCCATCCAGTGGAAAAAAGACAGCATTTTCAACAAATGGTGCTGGCACAACTGGCGGCTATCATGTAGAAGAATGAAAATTGATCCATTCTTATCTCCTTGTATAAAGCTCAAGTCTAAGTGGATCAAAGACCTCCACATAAAACCAGAGNCACTGAAATTGATAGAGGAGAAAGTGGGGGAAAACCTCGAAGATATGGGCACAGAGAAAAAAATTCCTCAACAGAACACCAATGGCTTGTNCTGTAAAATCAAGAATTGACAAATGGGACCTCATAAAATTGCAAAGCTTCTGCAAGGCAAAAGACACTGTCAACAAGACAAAAAGGCCACCAACAGATTGGGAAAGAATTTTTACCAATCCTAAATCTGATAGAGGACTAATATCCAATATATACAAAGAGCTCAAGAAGCTGGACTCCAGAAATTAAAAAAAAAAAAAAACCATTAAAAAATGGGGTATAGAGCTAAATAAAGAATTCTCAACTGAGGAATACCGAATGACTGAGAAACACTGCTTGTGGACGTTGTACATCGTGGTGCGGAGCCTAGTGCGCACCACGATGTACAATAGGGAACTTTTGGGATAGCATTTGAAATGTAAATAAAGAATATAATAATAAATAAAAAATTAAAAAAAATAGTGTCAGGGATTGCCCATGGGATGGGTCTCGAGTTGGGCTGGTTATTGGTTGGCCATTCCATCAGTCTCCGCTTCATCCCTGTATTTCTTTTAGATAGGACAAATTCTGAGTTGAAAATTTAGTGGGTATGTTGCTGTCCCTATCTTTTCACTGGGAGTCCCGCCTGACTACAGGAGGTGGCCTCTTCAGATTCCATGTTCCCACTGTTAGGTATCTCAGTTAAGGTCACCTACAGTAAATCCTGGGAGCCTCTCCCATCTCAGGTCTCTGGGACCTCCTAGAGATTCTCTTCCCTAACCCCCGCCCTCACCCCAGGGAGCTTCAGATTTCCACTCATTCTTCTGGTCCTCTGGCTCTCTGTCCTGTCTTTCCCTGTACCTGATCCTGCCTTCCCATTCCCCTCCTCATCCACCCCCTCCAGTTCCCTTCCTCCCTCTACCTCCTATGACTATTTTGTTTTCCCTTCTAAGTGTGATTCAAGTATCCTTGCTTGGATCTTCCTTCTTATTTAACTTCTATGGGTCTGTGGGTTGTATTATGGGTATTCTGTACTTTATGACTAATATTAACTTGTCACCAGTGTGTACATACCACACATTTCCTTTTGGGTCTGGTTACCTCACCCCGGATGACATTATTTAGTTCCATCTACTTTGCCTGAAAAATTCATGATGTCCCCATTTTTAACAGCTGAGTAGTACTCCACTGTGTAAATGTACCACATTTTCTGTATCCATTCCTCTGTTGAGGGACATCTAGGTTCTTTCCAGCTTCTGGCTATTATGAAAAGGGCTGCTATGAACATAGTGGAGCATGTGCCCCTCTGGCATGGTGGAGCATCTTTTTGGTATATGTCTAGGAGTGGTATAGCTGGGTCTTCAGGTAGAACTATTACCAATTTTTTGAGAAACTGCCAGGTTGATTTCCAGAGTGGTTGTACAAGTTTGCATTTCCACCAGCAAATATTGATTTGCAGATACCAAATTCATCCATAACCCTTTTAAGAGACTGACTAGCTTCAATTCTACTTAGGACTTTCATTTTCTTCTCCAAATTCAGTGTAGTATATTTCTGTCTCTTTTTCATTCTGAATTTGACTTAAGACAACCAATAGAGAAAATAAACCCTTAGTAAACTGGGGGGGGGGGAGTTTGATTTTTTTTAAACAAAAACTAGCTAAAGACCTTCGAAGGACACAAGCTTTTGTAGTAGAAACTAATGGACTGGAAAGGCTGAGGGTTCTTGACTGAAGTGCAGAGTTAGGTAAGGACTTACTGAAGCTTCTATTGTCTGTCCACGACCATACATTGTCCGGTTCTCTGTTATTGCAGGGTAAAGGATGTCACTCATCACAGGTTTCTGCTTATGCTCTCAGTCAGGACTGACAGGGATGCCTGTGTGTTTTTCCTAACTATACAGGGAAAGGGATAAAGTAAAGCTGGAAGCAACTCAGAGCTGTTCCTACAAGAACATATCTGGACGGGATGTCCATCCAAAGCAATGCTTGAAAAAAGTCTGAAAGTTTCAAAGATAATGATAGTGCGACTGTGTGCAGCAGAGGTGCAGAGTGGCTGCTCTCACTCCAAAGCAACCTGATTGTACCTCACTGTTAGAACAGAAAATGGTATTCATGTTGCTCTGACTACAGCATGCACTGGGGATGTTCAAATATTTATTGAGACTACAAGCTTCAAGGACCCTCACACTGAACATCTGGATAGCAACAGTTCAGAAACAGTTGTGCAGTATTTAGTGAAGAAAAGTTAGCAGGTTGTC
This sequence comes from Mus pahari, assembly GCF_900095145.1. NCBI lineage: Eukaryota > Metazoa > Chordata > Mammalia > Rodentia > Muridae > Mus > Mus pahari. The sequence goes on from NC_034613.1 coordinate 81,409,519, forward strand.
CACCTGAATGCCATCTAAATTTTATTTCAGTCAATACAGGAGTGAGCTTTGAGGGACACTAAGTTCCCTCAAATAATCTGTAAATACGGACACAGTCTTCCACAGCACATTTTCATTCTCAGATCTTCTGTGAACATTCTAGATATATGTTACTGAGTGTTATTTTTCATGGAAATGTTTCCATTTTTGGCATTTTACCAAGTTTCAGGAGCATGTCAGTTTTTACATAAGTCTAGAAAGTGTGCAAAATGTTTTACCGGAGTTTAAAATAAAAAAAAAACTGTCCTTTTGTTTGTTTTCCTAAATTTATGCTACGGTGTTAAATGGTTTGTTTTCTATGTCAGAATTGAATTTTTTTCACTATCAATTTTACTTAATTTGAACCAAGCTTCAACTCTCTGACGATTCAGATGTTGGTGTTTCTGATAAAACTGTTTCCCACATGTTCTTCAGATGGCAAATTCTTTATAGCTCTGTGCCCTCCACATTCCTTTCCGGCTTTCCCCGATGCTACTCCAGTTCTTTTGAAATGTCCTACTTTAAATATTTCATGGTTTTTATTCCAGATATGTAACCTCACAGGAATAACAAAAACTACCACCACAATCCAATTCCTGGTGCTTTGGGGAAGTAGAATGTTGTAGAAAAGCAGACCTTATGACAACAATAAGCCCACATCCTGGCTTAGCACCTGCCACTGATAAAATGTGTGGCAGTAAGCAAATGACGTCTTAGGTCTCAATTTCTTTGTCAAGGAAAATGCAGACAACTCACTTCACAATTTAAAACATATTATACAAAAATACCCCCCCCAAAAAAAAAAAAAACCCCACAGCCCTAATGGTTGCGAGGAAAACATCACAAGACTCGGTAGGCATTTAAAACCCTCAACATCCCCAAAGGAAGCTGCAGAAGGCTCTGCAAACAGCCTGGAACATAAGGGGCGGGGTCCAGGCAGTGAGCACAGCTCACAGAGGAGCAGCTGCAGACACCAGTGGCCACCAGAGGCCACCAGAGGCTCCAAAAGTATGCAAGGACAGCGAGATGCAGAGATGCTCATCCTGTCAGCACGCAGGGCTACAATGAGCCAAGGTAGCCATTCTTAAAGCAAAGAATACACACACGCACACACACATGCAAATTATAAGATCAAAATGATTGCATATTTAATAAAGTTCAAAAGCAGTAAAATTATTATACAGGGATAGAAGCTAGGGCTGGAATTCATTTGGAATTAAGGTGTAACAAGAAGTTGATATATTTATGGTCTTGCCGATGCTGATCATAATTACGTAGGTGTGCTCACTCTGAAAAATTTGTTTGAACCATATACTTAGAACATATGACACTTTCCTGCAAGCATTTATGTTTGCTTAAAGATAATGCCTGTAAGCTTCAAGTGGCTCATCCAAAGTGGATCAGAAAATGGAGGAAGAGAGAAACATAAACTGATACGGCAAAGGTTAACAATTGCTGTTCTTCTGTGTTCTGGCTATAAAAGCATCAATTGTAAT
>NC_034613.1:81411085-81453119 GCF_900095145.1 Mus pahari
TTTTTTGGTATTTTCGAGACAGGGTTTCTCTGTATAGCTCTGGCTGTCCTGGAACTCACTTTGTAGACCAGGCTGGCCTCGAACTCAGAAATCCGCCTGTCTCTGCCTCCCAAGTGCTGGGATTAAAGGCGTGCGCCACCACGCCCGGCTCAATTGTAATCTTTTGACTTCTGCTATATTTTTGTTTAAATTTTTGTTGAAAAATATTCAGATAAAAAAAGTCATCAGAGATGGGCTCATAATTCCAACACTCGGGCAGCAGAGGCAGTAGGACTGGGAGTTCAGGAACTAGTCCCAAAAAAGTAAAACAAGAAAGGATTCATTGTGCCTTTTAGCTAGGAAATTAATCAACTGCCTGGGAATAGGAGACTAAGACAATATCAGCACCTAAATTAAAGGGGATGAGAAAGCACAGTGGGGAGAATAGGAAGAAAACATAGTGATATATATGTATGAAAATACCACAACCAAACCTATTTCTGTATGTACTGGCCAAAAATGTAATTTTAAAAAAGAATACATTAGTAGGGCAGTGGTGGCACATGCCTATGCCTTTAATCCCAGCACTTGGGAGGCAGAGGCAGGCAGATTTCTGAGTTCAAGGCCAGCCTGGTCTACAGAGTGAGTTCCAGGACAGCCAGGGCTATAGGGAGAAACCCTGTCTCAAAAATTAAAAAAAAAAAAGTAAAAAAAAAAATAAAGAAAAAGAAAGAAAAAAGAATACACTATTCTGCAATTACAAGTAGTATGATTTATCTAAATTGATTTTTAAAAGTAAATTTGAGCCTTCTAATTCTGATTTGCCCTGTAAATGATAAGATCAACATTTGTACAACCATTTTAAAAAAAAACATTGTGGTAATTTTTGCAATGGTGTTAAATTTATAGATTAATTTGAAGGTGGCTGTCACATTTATTGTATAGAAACTACAAAGCAATAACACTATATATCTCTCTACTTTTTAAAAATCATTTCCATTTATGGAGATTAGGCTTTCTTTGTCGCCCAGGCTGGCTTTCAAATCCTGGGTTCACACGACCCTCCTGCTTCTACATCTTCAGTAGCTGGAATTATAGATAGTATCCCAGCACTCTGTTTGTTTATATATTTTTCAAGTTTTCTGTCATTAGTGTTTAGTACTTTTCAAATGTAGGATCCATATATTTTGTTTGTAAATTCATATCTAATTATTTTTGAGCTATCATAAACTGTATCATTCCAATGTAATTGTTGCCATTGTAAATTTTGAAAATTTCATTACTAGTTTATAGTATATATGTTTGATTGTATGTGTTGACTTATTCTTTTTCTATTAAACTCACTGGATATATCTAGGGCTTATAGTACTTTGTAGACTTCTTGATAATTATCTTCTATAAAGTATGAATTTTATTTCTTTTTCATACGAAATCAGTTTGTCACTTTAACAAATTGGTGGTGTTTGTTTATTTGGTACTACAAAATTAATTCAAGTCCTCACAGGTTTTACACACTTTTTTCTAATCCCATGATACAGCATTGTTTACTACTTCTAAAATGATGTTAAGTAGAGGTGATGAGAAAAACTTTGCTTTGTTGTAGATTAGAGAGAAAACATCCAATTTTCTACCATTAAGGATGATGTTAGCTGTGGGTTTGCAGTAGAAGCTCTTATTACTAGCTGGAGGGAAGATTCCTAATTGGTCTAATGTGTAGAGTGATGACTTTTCTAAACCTTCGGAGACAATTTTTGCCCCCAGAGGATTGTTAATGGGGGTAGTGTACACTGACATTTTTAACTGTTGACTAACATTTTAAAAAACAAGGATAGACCCAATATGGTCATAATATGTTATATTTTGCTAATCGAAATTCCCAGAAGGTCAAATAAGTGAACCTAAAGATTATGGAGGCTTAAAATATAGGTGAGTGTCAACTTATCTTGGGCTACTTTTATTCCCCATAAAATCCACTCACTGACACTCAAGTGATCTATCTAGCCTAACATCTTTTTGACTTTTTAAATCTTAAAAAAGCAAAACATTAGTTTCCATCAATCTGAAAGCTAAGGAAGTTACCAGATAGTATATGAAACCTATATCAGCATTTTCCCTGGTTTGATGCAACCTGTTACCTGTGGTCCCCTCTAATATATTTGATAAATACTTTTTATGATTTTTAAAAATTCTGTATCTAATAAAATCTTATGTAACTTCTTCTATACTAAATGTGAATGAGAATTATTGAATAAAATGGCCCTCATCGGCTCATGTATATGAACGCTTGTAACACGTTGGTACAACTGTTTAGGAGGGATTAGGAGGTGTGGCCTAGTTGTGTCTCAACTCATAGAGGTTATTGATCTTTTTTAAAAAATAATTTTATAATATAAGTTAGGAATGTTTCTTCCTTTTCTGTTTTCTGAAAGCAATTGTACAAGCTTGAAATTCTCCATTAAATATATAGTCAAATTCACCAGTAAAAGCACTTGGGCATAGGAACTTCTGTTTCCAAATGACTTTAGCAGTGAAACAATTATCATTATAATAATTATAGTACAGTTTGTGTTATCTATTTCATCATGGGTAAGCTTTGTTGTTTAATGCTTTTAAGAAAGTATTTTTTTAATAAATTGCTGACTACACACACACACACACACACAAAGACATTCAGAATGTCTCTTATTAGATGTTTTATATCATGTGCTATACAATATTCCCTATTTTATACTTGATAATAGAAATCTATTATTTACCCCCACTGGTTCTTCCCCTCTCATAATTTTCTGGCTAAGTTGGCACTATAACTATCTATCCTTTTACTATATATTGCTAACCCAGAGAGAAACCAACCCTCAAAATTTTAAGTAAAGTTTCTATTTCAAATGAATATGTATTGTTTTGGCATCAACCTAAATCATGATGGCTTTGCAAATCTGCCAGCAGTTAGTGGATCCAAAGAGCAGGGAATGATATCAATAAAGTCAGATACCATAAATGAGAGTTATCATAAAACGAATATATTATTCAGAAATTATTGGACATACCATAAAACAGGAAAATGTTACTCAAGCACAGGATGTAACAGAAATTAAACAAAATTAAAAGGGTATAACAGAAATTGCTAATGCAATGGTTTAGATACTAGATTATTTAAATATGTTTTCATCTTTTAGTTAAAATATTTTGTATTTTTCTTACTATTATTACTTTTTATTTATTTTGTCTCTCATACATTACATCCCAATCATAGTTTCCCCTCCCTCCATTTCTCCTAGTTCCCACTCCCTCCCCTCTCCCCCAGATCTACTCCTCCATTTCCCTTCAAAAAAGAGCAGGCCTCCCAGAGATATCAACTGAACATGGCATAAGAAGTAACAATAAGACTAGGCACAAACCCTCATAATCAAGGCTGTAGAAGGCAACCCAGCAGGAGGAAAAGGGTTCCAAGAGCAGGCAACAGAGTTTGAGGCAACACCTGCTCCCACTGTAAGGAGTCCCACAAGAACACCAAGCTACACATCTATAATACATATGCCCAGGACCTACTGCAGACATATATAGGTCCAGTGATTGTTAGTTTAGTCTGTGAGCCCCTAAGAGCCCAGGTTAGTTGATTCTGCAGGCTGTGTTCTCATGGTATCTGACCCCTCTAGCTCCCACAATCCTTACTCCTGGTGTGCAGTGTTTCCCAAGCTTTGCCTAATGCTTGACTGTGTATCTGCTCTGATCCATTGCCTAAGGAAGCCTCTCTGACAATGACTGGGATCTGTGAGTATAGCAGAATACCATTAGAAATCATTTCATGGACTTTTTTTTTTTTGCCAGTCATGTTTGGTCCTATTCTAGTTCTCTGGGCTATCCAGCCTCTGGTTCCTGGCCATTCAGGCAGTGTCAGGTATGGGCTCTCTCTGTGTGTCTTGGGCCTCAAGTTGGACCAGTCATTGGTTGACTGTTCTGTTCTGTGTTGGCATAAGTTCTGTGCCACCATTACCCAACATATCTTGCAGGCAGGAAAATTGTAGGTCAAAGGTTTTGTGGTTGGGTTGATGTCCCACTGCTGGAAGCCTTGCCTGGTTAAAGAAGATGGCTGGTTCAGGCCCCATATCCCCTATTACTAGGAGTCTTCACTAGGGTTACTAGGGTCAAACTTGCAGATTCCAGGGTGTTTATACTGCACTAGACTTCCACATCACCTCCCAAATGCGCCCCCCCCATTTCCACTCATCTCTTCCAGTACTCTCTCCCTTCGCCACACCCACCCCTGTCCCACCTGATTCCTCCTGTTCTCATACTCACTTGTCCCCAGTCTACCCACAAAATTTATTCTACTTCCCCCTCCCAGGGATGTCCATGAACCTCCCTTGTTACTTAGCCTTTCTGGGTCTGTGGATTGTAGCATGATTATCCTTTAATTAACAGCTAATATCAACTTATGAGTACATTTCCTCCCTCCAACCCCTCTCATGTATCTCCCATTTACTCTCTCTCAAGTTCATGACCTCTAATTGTATTTTTAAACACACACATCATACACACACACACACACACACACACACACACACACACAATAATATATTGATACAACTTAATCAGTCCACATAATGTTACTTGTATGCATATGATTTCAGGGCTTATCTCTTGGTTTGGGGTAACCAGTTGGGGGTTCTTCTCTGGGGAAGCCTGCTCTATTGAGCTCAGAGTTCCTTAGTTGCTGATAGTTCTGTGCATATAGTTGGGGGCTCCACGGGATTTCCTCTTTTCATGTTAACATGGGTCTAGTTTCATTATCCCACATGTTGACATATTTGTTTTTAACCACTCACTGTTGAATTTGTTGTCTTTCTCAAGCATATGCTTTTGGTATCAGATACCAGACAGTGGATGAAATTTTAAGGTCAATATAAATAAAATATCAACCATGAGAAATCTCAAGACCTAATGAATGTGTGTTGTTAATATTTAATCAGCTAAAGAATATAAATAAAGTGTGGAAGTGATGAAACAACAAAGTAGGAATTTTGGAGCTGAAAACTAGAGTAAGTCAAGTGAAAATTTCATGAAAGTAATTCAACAATAATCTTGAATTAAACAGAGTTGGAATCAACCATTTTTTAAGATAGACCAAATGTCATTCTCCAATAATAGAAAGAGACAGCATTTTTTTGAGAAAAAAATAGACCCAGAGAAAGCTGAGATCCCCATTAATCCCATACATATAATAGTGCACAGTAAGGAAAAGAAAAAAGTATTCAAGGAAATTCCAATTTTGGACTGAAGAATGTATACCACACTCAATGAGCTCCAAGCAAGATAAATGCAAGAACAGTGCTGAAAGACAAATATTGAAAGCATGAAGAGACCTGTGCGTTAGAATGATCCTAGTAACTGTTAATTGGATTCCTATTGAAATAATGAATACCACAAAACAGTGAGATGATATATTTTAAGTGCTAAGACAAAAAATACCAGGAAAAATTATGTGCATTTTGAATGCATCTAAGTTATAAACTATTTAACTACAAGGACCACATCTCAGGTACTTTATGTCCATCAAGTGTTTTTCATTCAGTTAGCTGAAAGAAATAGAAAATATGGTTAATTTTTTGCAGGGTTGGATACTGAATCTGATTTCATACACACTAAGCAAGCATTCTACTACTGAGCTGTATCCCTAGCCCATAGAAAATGGATGTAAATTGAGATTGTCCTGTGTGTGTGCATGTGTGTATGTATTTCATATACACATCAGAAAAATATTGTCTAAAAAGGGTAAAGAGGACACTAATGAAAAATGGGAAAAGTTACACCAATTCCCATTATGGTTAATCATTTCTTAACGCCACTGAAAAGGAAAAAATGTTAAAAGCACTAAGAGATAAAAGGTACATTAGGTACACAGAAACAATGATAACAACATTGCATTTCTCAATGGGAACAGCTTGAGTAAGAAGATATTAGATACCATTGACATTTTAAAAAAAAGTACAGGAAAAAAATCTGTATCTGGAAAGAATATCTTTCATACTAAGGCAAAATAAAAAAATAAAAAGGCAAATGTGTTATTTATAAGAACTGCACTTGTTAAACTTGTTTTTGTTGAGAATTGTTTCGTGTGCATGTGTGTTACTAGGATTCATATGGAGGGTCTAATCAGTGCTAGTTAGAGCTCTATCACAAAGCCCATAGGAAAATAAAGACACCTATTTCTAAAGATGCAAATAGCATAAAAATAAATTTTTTGATAAGGATAGTCCATGTTAACCATATAGTAAGAAAACTAAAAATATTATGGTAAAAAGAATGTTTAATAGTGATAAAGCAATCAATTTAATAAGAAGATATGATGCCTCGGGATAGCCTGGGGTTCTATCTGGATAATCTGGATAGCTCTAAGTTAGCCTGGAATATATTCCAAGACCTTGTCCAAATAAGTAAGAGAGCACATCAATCATAAATGTTTACATACTTGGTAAAAGAGTTTCAAAATCCTTGGAGTAAACCTGATAGAACTGAAGAGGAAAATATCAAAATCAATTACTGTATTCAGGAATTTCAATGACCCTCTGTCAATATAAGTAGAAAATCATCAGAGAAATAAAGATTTGAATAATACAATTAGCCATCTATACTTAATAAACATATAAAGCATATTCCCAAACAATAACATGTTACATAATTTCTCAGATACGGAATATTTACTGATGTAAGCCATATTACAAGGAGTGAAATTAATTCCCCCAAATTTCAAGACTTGAAATCATAAGCATATTTTCTCAGACAAAAATGGATTTCAATTAGAAATCCATACTAGAATGATTATAGAAAAATCCCTAAAAAATTGGGCACTAAATAAAATCCCATAACTTATAGATCATAAGATAAATTAATAGGAAAATTATATTTTTTTCTAAATAAAAATAAAAAACAACAGCTAAGCTTGTGGGAAACTATTAAAGAAGTGTATCTATGAGGAAATTTGTAGTATTGAATATAGTAGAAAAGAAAAAAGACTTTAATGTTTCACATTTATCTCTCTATAACACTGTTCTATTCCCCCCTCCTTAGAAGAACTCCTCCACTCCCCAGTCCCTTACTAGGTACTTAACTGATCTTGAAGTTCTGATTCTCCTGTGTCGACTTTCCAAATCCTAAAATTACATATGCACACCACAATGTCTGATACAAATTTTCATTTATTGATTTATATGTTGATTGTAAGTGTGCTTCTTTTTTTCAAAATATTTATAACCAGGTCATAGTTTTCTCTTTATTTGCTTTTTATTTTTTGAGACTTTTATATATGAGTATTGTTTTCATTATTTCCCCTCCTTGACTTCCTCTGATTCATCCTATGTCCCTTCTACTCACTCTCAAACCTATGACATCTTCTTCTCTATTATTGTTACACACACACACACACACACACACACACACACACATATATATATATATATATATATATATATATATATATATATATATCATGCTGAATCCATTTAGTGTTTCTCATGTATATATGTGTTTAGAGCTGACCACTTCAGACAAGATAACTTATCTGGGTCTTATCTTTGGGAAAGACTGATTTGACCTCTCTCAGCAGCCATTTCTTCCTAATGCTGAAACCTTTAAATACAGTTCCTCATTTTTGTGGTCATCACCAATCATAAAATTGTTTTGATTGCTATTTCATAACTGTAATTTTGCTACTGTTATGAATTGTAGTGTAAATATTTTTAGAGACAGGGGTTTAGCAAAGGGACGGAGACCCACAGGTTGAAAATCCATGTTCTAGACAGAGCATTGTGAAAATTTCCCATCCACATTGCTGTGTCAATTAGTGTTGTTATCATGTATATCTTGTTTAGACAACCATATTGTTGAGATTTCAGGGCTGTAGTTTCTCTGTCATATGTAGAAGACACTATCCTGAGGCAGATACCGTGTCACTTACAGTTTTTCTGTTCCTTCTTCTGGATGTTCCCTGAACCTTCGGTCAAAATTTGGGGGTGTCCAACCCCAGTGGTATTTATCTCTTTTTATAAGAAAATAAACATAATTTTGTTTTATGAAATTCTTTTTGAGACAGAGTTTCCCTGTGTACGTAGCCCTGGCTGTCCTGGAACTAGCTCTATAAGCCAGGCTGGCCTCAAACTCAGAGATCCACCTACTTCTGCCTCTTAAGTGCTGGGATTAAAGGTGTTCCCCACCACTGCCCAGTTTTATGCAATTATCTTTGTGCTATGTTTTACAATAAAACATTTAAAAGGGGAAATGAATAATTAACATATATACTTAAAAATACAGTGGGGAAAATCTTTGAGAGAGGGAGACTAGTGCTCCTTCATAAACCAAGAGTTTTGTCCAAGGTCAATTTTTCCAGTAAACTGAAGCAAATATATGTTTCTATGTGCCTGTCTCCCCCTCCGTCTGTCCGTCTTGTTCTCTGTCCTGCCTTTAGCTGCTTTCTGAATCCCATGAATGATAGACTGTGAGGACACCAATCCACCATTTCTTTTTTCCCCTTTAAAGCTGTTAATGAAGAAAACCCTCTGTTCTCTAAAAAAGATACCCCAAGCAGCAAACTTGCTAATATTTTTATGACTAATTCAGTTGACTTAGAAGAAGGAAAAAATTCTAAATCCGTCCTGTGTATTGAAATAGGTTCCTTTATGTAACAACAGCCCCTTAAACCTTGACAGATTTTCCTAAACCTATTTAAAGAAAGCTATCCTAGGGTCACAAAATGTTCCAGTACATGTGTGGGGTACTGCCCAGAAGTCTAGCTTTACATTTTATCTCTCGGTTTTTCTGATTATTTTCTTTTTTTTTCTGCAATAAAAGAAACCATTACCAAGGAAAAAGAACAAAGGGCATGTAAAGGTAGGAAATAAATAGAATACAGCTGTGGCAGCTCCATGGTGAACAATATCAAGGGCCCTGATATTCTCATAAAGTATGGAGAACATAGTAATCAAATGACCAGTTATCCATTTGGTTTTATAAGGTCTTACTTTGTTATTGGGTTGATTTAAAACAAATGTCTACAACTCCACCTGGGAAAAGTAAATTGGATTATACCCAGCTTCCTCCTCTCTGATTGCTATAAGATAATCTACAAACAAGGTCATCCAGGATTTAGATAAAATAGCAACCTTTTCTGAGGGTGATAGTCTATTGATGAGAACTCTAAGGGATTTTCTCCACCTTAGAGGTCATAGTGGCTTTAATTGAGCTTCCAGCCAGTTTCTTTTTTACTACTGCCACTGCACTGATTCTTGTTGCAAACTCAGTTCTTGTTTCAGGCTCTCAGAACGAAGCTGAAAGGTGATTCTTGTAGAAGTCCTGGTATATAGGTACACCCAAACTACAGATGGTTGGAAAGGTACAAGTGGCCTTAGTCCAGAGAATGGCTTGCCTGCTACTGTCCGGGTACTTGCATAGAAAATGATTAGAATAATTGTTAAAAATTGCTTTCCTTGGTAATTTAAAAAGACCATTAACCCCATCCTTAAAATGGAAGCTGATGGGGCACCAATGGGAACAAAACCCCTCTCGATTTCAAATTAATACATGATTTTAAGTTGCAATGACTATCTTGATTTATTCTATAAATCCCCGTGTAAGCGCTACTGACCCCCTGCCCGCCTTGTTGCTCATTTTTGGCCTCCCATTTGTGCAATAGGAATTTTCGTTTTATGTGAAGATTTTAGAATTTTAAGTCAGGTGTATCTAAGGCTTAATCATTGGAACATGGTCAAATCATTTTGTCAGATTGTGTGAACCAAAGTAAATAGAAAATCTCGTGGCTTTTATTATTTTTTTTAATTGTACTTGGAGACTCAGTCTCTGACTGAGAACTAATGGGGACAAACCTACGGATGGCAGCGAGGGGTCAATTCACCACAGGCATTGGGTCAGGGGTGGAGGAGTCGGAAGTGATTGGGATTTGGGGGAGGAGATTCGCTCACACACTGGAGCTGAGCCTTGAGCGGCCATATCTGCCGCCGCCGCAGCTGTGAGTGCAGCATCTGCGCTTAGCTGCCTCCGCGCCGCTAAGGTTCGCGTCGCTCGCCCGTGGCCCGTGGCTGTTCCTGCCTTACTGCCACCGGTAGAACCCTCTCCTCCTGACCTGCCTACCTCGCTCCTTCTCCGCCGCACCCCGGCTGCTCACACCATGGATCTCGGCAGCAGCAGCGACTCGGCTCCCGACTGCTGGGATCAGGTGGACATGGAAGCCCCGGGTTCGGCTCCGAGCGGGGATGGAATCGCCTCCGCAGCCATGGCAGCGGCTGAGGCCGCGGAAGCCGAGGCCCAGCGCAAGCATCTCAGCTTGGCCTTCAGCAGTCAGCTCAACATCCACGCCAAACCTTTCGTGCCTAGCGTAAGCGCAGCGGAGTTCGTGCCGTCCTTCCTGCCTGGATCTGCCCAGCCGCCCGCCCCCACAGCCTCCAGCTGCGATGAAACCTGCATCGGTGGCGCCGGGGAGCCTGAAGGTAAACGGATGGAATGGGTAGCACCTGTGGAGCCTTCCAAAGATGGTCCTTTAGTGTCGTGGGAGGGATCCAGTTCAGCTGTTACCATGGAACTTTCAGAACCTGTTGTAGAAAATGGAGAGGTGGAGATGGCCCTAGAAGAATCGTGGGAGCTTAAAGAAGTGAGTGAAGCAAAGCCTGAGGCTTCTTTGGGAGATGCAGGGCCCCCAGAAGAAAGTATCAAGGAAGTGATGGAGGAGAAAGAGGAAGTAAGGAAATCAAAATCTGTGGTCATACCATCAGGTGCACCTAAGAAAGAACACGTAAATGTGGTGTTCATTGGGCATGTGGATGCTGGCAAGTCAACCATTGGAGGACAAATAATGTTTTTGACAGGAATGGTTGACAGAAGGACACTTGAGAAATATGAACGAGAAGCTAAGGAGAAGAATAGAGAGACCTGGTACTTATCCTGGGCCTTAGATACCAACCAGGAAGAACGAGACAAGGGTAAAACAGTGGAAGTGGGCCGTGCGTATTTTGAAACGGAAAAGAAGCATTTCACAATCTTAGATGCCCCTGGCCACAAGAGTTTTGTTCCAAATATGATTGGTGGTGCTTCTCAAGCCGATTTAGCTGTGCTGGTGATCTCTGCCAGGAAAGGAGAATTTGAAACTGGATTTGAAAAAGGTGGACAGACAAGAGAACATGCCATGCTGGCCAAAACAGCAGGGGTAAAATACTTAATAGTGCTTATTAATAAGATGGATGACCCCACAGTAGATTGGAGCAGTGAGCGATATGAAGAATGTAAAGAAAAACTGGTGCCCTTTTTGAAAAAAGTTGGTTTCAGTCCAAAAAAGGACATTCACTTTATGCCCTGCTCAGGACTGACTGGAGCAAATATTAAAGAGCATTCTGATTTCTGTCCTTGGTACACTGGATTACCATTTATTCCGTATTTGGATAGTTTGCCGAACTTCAACAGAGCAATTGATGGGCCAATTAGGTTGCCAATTGTGGATAAGTACAAGGATATGGGCACTGTGGTCCTGGGTAAGCTGGAATCAGGATCCATTTGTAAAGGCCAGCAGCTTGTGATGATGCCGAACAAGCACAGTGTGGAAGTTCTAGGAATAGTTTCTGATGATGCCGAGACTGATTTTGTAGCTCCAGGTGAAAACCTCAAAATCAGACTGAAAGGAATTGAAGAGGAAGAGATTCTTCCAGGCTTCATCCTCTGTGAACCCAGTAACCTTTGCCATTCTGGACGCACATTTGATGTTCAGATAGTGATCATTGAGCACAAGTCTATCATCTGCCCAGGTTATAATGCGGTGCTTCACATTCATACTTGTATCGAGGAGGTTGAAATAACAGCCTTGATCTCTTTGGTAGACAAAAAGTCAGGAGAAAAAAGCAAGACACGGCCCCGCTTTGTGAAGCAAGATCAAGTGTGCATTGCCCGGTTAAGGACAGCAGGAACTATCTGCCTGGAGACATTTAAAGATTTTCCTCAGATGGGTCGTTTTACTTTAAGAGATGAGGGGAAAACAATCGCCATTGGAAAAGTTCTGAAGCTGGTCCCAGAGAAGGACTAAGCAATCTCATTTGATGCCTCTGCACCATAATGTGCGAAAGATTGACCGCAACCTACTGCCCATTGACAAACTTGTGCCCATATTTTGCAGAGAAATTTCACAGCGAAAATCCACGTGTTGTCAGCTTTCTCATGTTGAGACGTCAGTCGTGTCACTCCTGAATGCATACTCCAGTTTCCTCCCTCTATAGCACTCTGCTTCCTTGGACAAATCAGTAATAGCTTTGTAAGTGATGTGTATGTAATTGCCTACAGTCCTAAAAATAATATATTTTAAAGTTTTCATTTCCGTTTGGGATATCTAGACATCCTTTGTTCTGTGGAGAACAATCAGTGTCGGTGTGTGTATATGTTGATGAAGATAACTAACATGTAAATAAAACGTTGCGTTTGAAACTTCAGCATTTGAAATGTGTTTGAATAATGCCTACATTGGGATGGAGTACTGTTTCATTAGATTATTTTCTCAAGTAATTAAATACACTTCTTACTTGGGCTTAGAAAAAGGTCCATTCATAGTTTGAAATGAGGGATTTGTCAAAACCACACAGGTTTGTACTAAAGGAAAACTACGGGGGTAGGGTGGGATGCAGTGGGGGTGGGGTGGAACCTATCTTAGTGCCCTTCCCAGGTGACTGTGTTTTCTGTGTCTAAGTAATATTAGTAAAGGAGTTTTTCTACTCACCCAGTTTGTCTTCCATTAGGTCCCATAACATTCAGCTCAAATCACATATCACATATATACTTAAGGTTTCAGTCAAATAGACTCTTCTCTGCAATCTGTCATTTTTAACATGCTTTGCTGTTTTTCACTGAAATTTGGGGAGCAAGACACAGTGGGTATAGTTACTGAAAAAGTAAATTGTTCACTATGTGTCATTTATGAAAACCAAGGACTTGACATGAGGAATCTGTTTCTCAGGGTTTACGGTTCATTACCATCTATTCTCCACAAATTCTTAAAGAAAACACCAGTTGTCGATTCTAAGGTAGTTAGATTTATTGCTGGAAGAATGACTTTATGGCCCTTGGAACTATCAACAGCTGGAGAATTTTCTGTCTTGGTAAGTGGGTAGTGATTTAGTGTAAGCAGTTGCCTGGTAGTGTGCAGAACCAGTTTCTCTTAGGCATAGCTCTGTACTTGGAGTAAGAAACTTCAGAAAGTTCTTTCCTAATCACTATGAGTAAGCCGGTAGATGTAGACACTGCCTGCCACATACCTGGGCCTGTGCTCAGGTAATGGCAGTGTCTTTTTCCATGGTCTCTCTCTTTGTGTAAATGTCCCCACCTCCATGGTCTTTTCCTTTGTGTGCTCATGGAACTATTGACTTCATGTGTCAGGTCGTTTCTGACTGATCTTGTAAGAGTTCCCAACATTATGGCTCTTTTGTGCCTCATCCACTGCAGGCCATCAGAACACCCACTTGAGAAAAAGATTTTAACTGGTCGTGCATCAGCTAACTTATTCCAGAAGGAGCCGCATACTGTGATGGGCACAGTCATTTAATCATGAGTGTGGATGGCATGAGTATTGTTTAATCTTTCGTCATAAAGAGTTCCTCCTTTTGGTCGAGTGTTAAACTTTGTACAGCAAGCCGGTTAGTCTAGAACTTGATAAAAGTTCTACCTTAGCAGTCACTTATTGAGGATGGCTCCACTACGTACCCTAGGTTGGCTTAAAGCTTGTGACTGTCCTGCTTCAGTATCCTGAGAGTTGAAATTCGAGATGGAAGCCACTACACTGAGCTCTTGGCAGTCACTTAACAAATTTGTTTTAATGCTACATTAATGTCATAGTAATTTTAGTAATTTACCAATATATGTGTGTATTATGTGCATGTATCACACGTACAACATACACATACACACACCTATCAGTTGACTAAAAGAAAAGCCAGGACAGAGCTGTTTCCATTCAATCTGGGTAGTTTCTAAATGGTTGTGTGAGAGACACATCAATTTCAGAGAAAAATGTCACAATCTTTAGAAGTTATTTTAGAAATTAGTTCTTTGCAATTCAGTGAGGATCATATCATGCAGGAAGCTGGGGACACCAGAGTTTAGCTCTTTTAAGGTAGTAGATATGAGCCTGGCATTGTGGCACACTGGCTTGCAGTCTAAGGAGGTATTTGGAAAGTTGAGTCAAGAAGATAATGTGTTCAAGGCTATACTGTGAGTTTGAGAGCAGCCTTGGCTGCATAGTGACAGCCTGTCACAGAGAACTAAACATACAGTAATATTTCTGTATAACTTCTAGGTACTTTCCTTTATAGTTATTAGCATTTAATATTTTTCAGTATTTCAAACTAGGACCATTTACCACTACAGCACTAGTTTGCCTAGTATGGTGAACTATTTATAAAGCCATAACCAGGGGAGTGCCCTTTGACAGAGTTTCTGGTGTCTCCAATTCATGTTAACTTTTTTTTTCTTTTTCTTTTTTTTTGTGACAGGGTTTCTCTGTGCAGCCCTGGCTGTCCTGGAACTCACTCTGTAGACCAGGCTGGCCTCGAACTCAGAAATCCACCTGCCTCTGCCTTCCAAGTGCTGGGATTAAAGGAGTGCACCACCACTGCCTGGCTAAATTAACTTTTAACTCTCTGATGGTTTAAATAAGAACATCCCTCATAGACTCATATATTTGAACACTTGGTTCTCAGTTGGTGGTGTGGTTTGGGGGAGGTTTAGCAGGTGTGACCTTGCTGGAGGCAGTATGCCACGAGGGGTGGGCTCTGATCATTTATAGTCTCACCCCACCTCCAGGTGCTCTCTCTGCTTCGTGCTTGCAGTTGAGGATGTGTGCTCTCAGCTTCCTGCTCCTGTTGCCATGCCTGCTGTTTGCTGCCATGCTTCCCTGCCACGATGATCGGTTATCTCTCTGGAACTGTGAGCCTAAATAGACCCTTCATTCTGTAAGTTGCTTCTGGTTATGGTGTTTTATCACAGCAACAGAAAAGTAACTGGTGGTTGGAAACCAGAGAGTAGGCTGCTGTTGGCTGTGTAGACCATGACCATATATATATATATATATATGTATTTGTTTTTTAGAGGAATATGGAAGACTGAGACTTTGGATTAGAAAAGTGGTTGGATGCTTTAAGCAGACCGTCAGAGCATGGAAGACTAGTGCGGGGAGTAATGCAGAATGCAGTTGTCTGGCTCACAAGGTTTCAGATGGGAACAATATTAGCAGTTGGACTAGAGCCTGTTTCTGTGCTATTTTGGCAAAGAAACCGGGTGTCTTCTGCCCTTTTCCTAAGAATTCACATAAGGCTAAAATCGAAAAACTAGAGCGAGAGTTCTGTCCAGGAAACTGTTGCATGTGTCTAGACCTTGACCCCTTCTGAAATGTTTTTCTTGAGCATTTTCAGATCTCCTATTAAGGCATTGGATCCATTTTCTGTTGATTCTGCTACAGAGAGAAGGCTTCGTGTTTCATTCTACATCATGTGAGTTGATACCCTGTTGGGTTTTTTTTGCCATCTTTTTAAGGGTCAGTTGGTTATACATGCATATAGTTATTTCTCTATTACACTGCTCTGTGTTTTTATATGCCAATACCATGCTTTATAGGTACTTCCATTTTGAATATGCAATAGCATGATGCTTACAAACTTTGTTCTTTTTTTTTTTCCCTCAAGATATTCTAGGACATGTGTACGTGCATATAAATTTTAGGATTATCTTTCTAGTTCTGTGGACAATGCCACTAGTATTTTGACAGGAATTGCCTTGAATCTATAAATTATTTTGTATAATATGAGTATTTTAACAATATTTTTTCTAGTTCATGAGAACTGTGGAGTCATTTCTTTGGCAGAGGAAATTATAGTGCTGTATAATACAGTGTTTGTGGCATGATTATTGATAATGCTTTTGCAAGTCTATGATAAAGAAAATGGGAAAAAGAAATTCAAAATGTACAGTCTGGAGAGAGAAAGATTGGCTAGAAGAGGGACTATAATTGTTAAGGAGGTTAACACCATTAAGGAGAGGCCTGCTCTGCACTTGAATACACGGAGGGGTTCCTTCAAGGACCAGACTCCACCCAGCTAAGCTTCTGACATGGGAAAGAGTGTCTCAGATTGTTTCTGGTCCTGGAATGCAAGAGCAAACATAAGCTGCTGCTAGCAGGGATCAGGGGAGTGTGGAGCCATCCCAAGTTTGCAGCCTAATTTGACAGTGTCATTCATGTGATGGTGGCTTCAGAGGGATGAAAGATGAAAGGATGAAGGGGTTGTAGATTCTTCGCTGTTTACTGAGAGCCAGTGAGGCTAAGCAGTGTGTGTCCCTGCATGAAGGCCCTGAGAAGACATTGCATCAGATGTGAAAACGAACCCCCAAGTTGTTAGTGATATTAGAGCTGTTAGACCTCTGCCTACGAGAGCTACATAAATGAAGTGAATCCAGTCTAATTAGATTTATGTTTCAGGTAGTAAAATTGAAAGGATAGAGCTGTCTAAAAATCCTTTGACATGGGACATAGAGCTACAGGACTTAGTGTTTGCTCTTCTGGGTTGTCTTCCTTTGTGCCATTTTTTCCTTTCTATGCTTCATTTCCTCCATTTTGGAATTTTATTCTTTGCCATTGTATGTTGGAAATGTATAATTTGCTTTTTTTTTTTAATTTACAGGGAGCTACAATTAAAAGATTGCCTTGAGTCTCATAAGAGACTTTGGATGGTGGACTTTTAAGCAGTGTTGGGGACATTAAAGACTGGGGACATTTTTAAGCTTGACTGGATGCAGTTCGAATGATGATCTGACCAGGAGCCTGTGGAGGCCATGGAGTGGAATGTGATGGCTTGAATAAAACGTGACTCCTCTGAGCACACGTATGACCACTTGATCCCCAGGTGGTGCTCTGTAGGGATGATTAGGAGGCATGGCCTTCTTGGAGAAAGCACGCCACTGGGAGCAGGCTTTGAGGGTTTATAGTCTCATCGCATAGCCAGTTTGCTCTCTCTGCTTCATACTTGTAGTAGAGTGTGTGAGCTCTCAGCTTCTGCATCTAGTCGCCCTGCTTGCCTCTTCCCTGGCATGACGGACTTTTAGCCCTCTGGAGCCATTAGCCAAAATAAACTCATTTTTTTTCTCTAAGTTATGTTGGTCATAATTTTTATCACTGCAACCTATAAGTAACTGATATTTAAGCGCTTTCTCTCAATTTTCTATCAGTTAATATTATGTATAATTTTTCCATGATTTATTGCATGCCAAATACACAACACACCTTGCACTTCAGGATTTGTTAGTAACCACCCACTGGCTTTTAGCAACTTTATAAAATATTTTTATTTATTCTCTGAAAATTTCATAGGTATGTAGAATATATTTTGATCATATTTATTCAGCACCACCTCCCTCCAAATCCCCTAATGCCATCCTCCCCTTCTCCCTCCCGAATTCTAGCAACTTTTAACCTAAGATTCCTCCTCTGCTTCTCTGGATTTTATGGGACAGCTCTGAGGAAATGTTACCTAAAGAAAGGGGCAAACCTATATTCCACTGCAGCAAAGACCCAGGAAAGAAAGCAGAGGAAACCTTTAGCTGGGGACCAGCACAGTGCATTTCTCACAGAAGTGTTTTTTCTTTGATACCCAGGAACAGTTTTCCCAGTTCTTTCCTTAACTGCCAAGGTCACTGTTCCTATCCTCAAAAGATACATCTCTTAAAGTAAACCCTCTTTTCAAAGAATCCGGATTCTGCTTCACTATAGTGTAATACTCTATAGTGAGAATCCTGGAATTTTGGGTTCTTTAAAAGACACAGAAATATGTTTTTTGTCTTTACCCCAGGTGTGGGGTGTGGGGCTGCTTCAGATTGTCCACAGCAGCTGACTATGATTTGCCTCGTGCTTTTGCAGGGGCATGGTTTTTCCAGGTGCATAGTTTCTGCAGTGGTGTGACATTTGGAATTCCAGGGACTTTTCAGTGGGTATAAAACTGCTAGAGCCCCAATAGGGGGGTTGTTGGGGGGGGGTTGTTGTTTGGCTGTTGTTGGTTATTATTGGTTGTGGTTTGTTAAGTAGTTGTGTACAAAGAAGAAACAACAAGAAGTTTGATAACCTGATGGTAAAGAAAACTTGCCCCGAGGAACTTGAGATGCTCCTAATCAGCAGGAAGGAGTCTGACAAAAATGCCGCCCTCTTTTTGACCTCTGACTTTACTCAGGGATCTCTTTCCTTTCCTCTGTATCCATTTTTTTTGTCTCTTATTTGGTGTTAGGGTGTTGAAAGGGTGAAAGAACCCACAAAGTAGCCAAAGTCCAGCTACAGCAATCTTTTATTAGAGTTTCCATATAAACACGCGACAATACAAATAACACATATTTTAGTTCAATTGAACTGTAAAATAATGGGGATGATTTGTTTTCATGTCATACCCATGCAAAGGAAACCAACAATCACAGACTCCATAGCAGCTGACTGAGACAGACACAGATACTCACACCCAACCAGTGGACTGAAGGCAGGGACCCCTGTGGTTGAATTAGGGGAAGGATCGAAGAAGCTGAGGGTGTAGGAAGACCAGCAGTCTCAACTAACCTGCACCCTTGGGAGTTCCCAGAGATTGAGCCACCAACCAGGAGGATACATGGGCCAGCCTGGGGCCCCTGGCACTGCTTGGTCTGACCTCAGTGGGAGAAGATTACCCTAATCCCAGAGAGTCTTGAGGCCCCAGGGAGTGAGGAGGCCTGGCAGGGTGAAGGAGACTGGCAAGGTGGAGGAGGAATGGGATGAGGGACTGGGAGGGGGGACTGAGCTGGGGGCAACAACTGGAATGTAAATAAAATAAATTTTAAAAGGGTTTTAACAAATGAAAAATATGATTAAAATGTTGGTTTCACTATTTAAAAAATGTTTAAGACCAGACACAGGGATGGGAGAGGCTCCTGGGACCCGATTGGGATCATTAGCCAAAATACCCAATATCAGGGAGATAGAACCTGAAGAGGTCACCTTCAGTAGATAGACATGGCCCCCGGAGGGATGGGGCCACCCAACCATCTCAAAATCTTG
This sequence comes from Mus pahari, assembly GCF_900095145.1. Lineage (NCBI taxonomy): Eukaryota > Metazoa > Chordata > Mammalia > Rodentia > Muridae > Mus > Mus pahari. The sequence goes on from NC_034613.1 coordinate 81,430,161, forward strand.
AACCCAGAATTGTTCCTGTTTGAAGGAAACACAGGGACAAAAATAAAGCAGAGACTGAAGGATAGGCCATGCAGAGACCGCCCTATTGTGTGATCCATTCCATCCACAAACACCAAACCCCAACACTATTGCTGATGCCAAGAAGTGCTTGCAGACAGGATCCTGGCATGGCTGTCCTCTGAGAGTTTCTGCCAGCATGTGACTAATACATGTGCAGATACTCACAGCCAACCATTGGGCTGAGCCCAGGGACCCCAATGGAAGAGTTAGGGGAAGGGCTGAAGGAGCTGAAGGGGATGGCAACCTCATAGGAAGAACAACAATATGAACCCCCCCCCCCAAGCTTACAGGGACTAAACCACCAACCAAAGAGTACACATGGAGGAATCCATGGCTCCAGATACATATGTAGCAGAGGATAGCCTTATCTGGCATCAAAGGGAGGGGAGGCCCTTGATCCTGTGGAGGCTTGATTCCCCAGTGTAGGGGAATGCTTGAGGGGTGAGGCAGTAGTGAGTGGGTGGGTGGAGGAGCAAAGGGGAGGGAAATGGGGCAGGGGGGTTGTGGAGGGGAGACTGACTGGGAAGGGGGATAACATTTGAAATGTAAACAAATAAAATAATTAGAAAAGAAGAACACATGCAGCTGCCACTAGCTGCACAGGGATGACTAGCAGAGAGTGTCGTGAGCAGGAGTGAGAGGCAGATGAGAGCAAGTCATGGCAGCAGGGATATGCTCACAATACACTGTCTATATACAAGAAATTGTCAAAAAACTTTAAAATCCTAATTTCATTTAGAAGTTTTAATTCATGTGTATAGTTTATTATGAACACTACAAATTATAAATACTACACATATATAATCTGTCTTCTAAAGAGAGTTTTCTTTTCTCACACTTACCTTTAAACTTGTAGTTTTAGAGTCAATGTTTATATAAAGGTCATATGCTAAATTAGGTTTCAGCAAAGTCCTTTCATTCTCAAATTAATATTATGTAGAATTTGTAAATGCATGTCATTTCACATATACCTCTTTTTGCATATGTTTATGTGCATACATGCAGGAAGAATATGTATGGAGTGTGCAGTGTATGCGGGGTGTGTATAAAACACATGTGCACTGGAAGGCCCAAAGCTGCTATATAGAGCGTTGCAAAGTTGCTTTTGACTTTAATGAAGCATTGTCTCACTGAACACAGAGCTTACTGATTCTGGCTACCAGCTTGGCTCAGGAATCCCCTCCCTGCCTCTCAAGTTCTAGGGTTATAGGCAACCAAAATGACCTAGGTTGTGGGAATCCCAACTCTGGTCTACATGCTTGCTTAGCAAATACTTCTTCCACTAAGCCACCACCTCAACCCTAATTTCTCAGTCTCCAATAAGGGCACCTTTTTTTTTTCTCTATGCTGAACATCTTCAAAAGTTTAGGCAGTCACTATTGAAACCTTGCTCCAGTTTTTTTTTTTTTTTTTTTTTTTTTTAATGAGGAGATTAAAAACAAAAGACTGTTTGCAGTCAGACTGTTCTGTCCAGTCATGGCACTGTATCTCTCACTTGATATATATAATATGTGCCCAATTACATATACAGTATGTATTGTACATATACGGTACATGCCCAATTACAGATATTCTGTCTCCCTTGTCACTGAGTCCGAAGCACACCCTGTTCTCTAGTGGAGGCTTGGACTATTTTTACTTGTTGTGCAGTAATCTAGCCGAACTTTTTCCACATCAATAAATTTACATGGTAAGTGACCAATAATTACCCACTAAAAGTTTTTGCCAGCTTGATTGGCAATTCCTGAGTTAAATTTTAATGTTTTGAACTCCATTCTTATATTTATTTTTTCACTTTTCCTAACTGATGGTCTTATGACATTCTCGTTTCCTAAACTGCTTTTAAAACAGTTTTTAACAGTAGTATAGAAGGGAGTAGGTGAAATGTATTCTTTTTAAATTTCCAAGTACTTATATGCTGAGTAGTGCTAATGAACAAATGTTTCATTCTCATCCCTAATATTCAAGGCATGCTAAAAGCAAACAAGCAAACAACCTCCGTTTGAAAGGGCAGATGAATTGCAAACATACATTACTTTTTCAAAGTTATGTATTTATTGTGTGTGCCCATATGTGTGCATATGTAGAAAGGAAGTCAGTCAGAGAGCATCTTTTGAGAATCCAATCTCACATTCAACATTGTTAAAGCAGAGTTTCTTTTGTTTCTGCTGTGCAGGATACTCCAGGGTAGGTGGCCTGGGAGTTCTAAATTCTCAGGTCTCAGAATCCCATATTGCCATACAAGTGTTAGGATTTCAGATACATGTTACCACATCTGACTTTTTACATGTGTTCAATGAATCAAACTCAGGTTGTTGGTTTGCACTACAAACAGTTGAGCTATCTCCCTAGCCGGAAAAATTTAAAATCTCACATTCAAGAAGAAAATACAGAAATACAGCAAGAGATAGCACAGTGATTGAATGTGTAGGTAAGACGTGGCTTCATAATACCCTGGGAGTGAGTAAAATAATGTAATGATCAATGGTTAACAGTTATTAATTCAATAATCCTTTGAAATTCAATCTAGTGTTTGTAAGTGTTCCCTGAAGGGAACTGTTCACTCTAGAGATTTATTGGAAAAACCCAGGAGGGTGGCTTCCTCTGCTTGGGCAAGAACAGCAGACAAGTGAGCAGAACACGAGGTTTATAGCGTTTCTTGGTGGGGGTGTGGAGGGGGTGTGAAGGGGGTGTGGAAGGGGTGTGGAGGGGGTGTGGAGGGAGTGGGTTTCTTGGCTTTCCAGGGTGGCCTGGGGTTGGAGGGATTATGTGGCCTGATCTTTCAGGCAAGTTCAGGGATTGGTGGGATATTTTTTTTCTTGTAGGGTGGTTAAGTCTGGGAACTGCCATTATAACTGTTAGAGAATGACCTTAGGGAAGTCTAGGATGTGGGGTCTGGTCACTTCCTCAATTTGAGGGGCTGGAATGGCAGCTACAGTTTTTTGAGCCTTTAGGACCTGCCTTTAGGGAAGTCTGGGCCTGGCAGCTGGAGCCCCACAGGAGGGGACCTGGCCACTTGAGTGGCTTGAGGGTTTAGCATAGCTGTCCTCTGAGAGGCTCTACATATCAGCTGACTGAGACAGATGCAGATACACACAGTCAACTAGGGGACCCCTATGGAAGAGCTATGGGAAGGATTGAAGGAGCTGAAGGGGATGGTAACCCCATAGGGAGACCAACAGTATCAACTAACCTGGAACTTTGGGAGCTCCTAGAGACTAAGTCATCAACCATAGAGCATACATCCCATGGTTCCCAGCATATATGTAGCAGAGGATTGCCTTGTCTGGCCTCAGTGGGAGAGGAAGCACTTACTCCCGTAGAGATTTGATACCCCAGGGAAGGGGGATATGGGGGTGTGTGGATGGGTGGGTGAGGGGGTGGGTGGACCACCCTCTCAGAGGCAAAGGGGAAGGGTATGGGGTGAAGAAATCTTGAAGAGGGGAACCGGAAGTCAGGCAACACATTTGGAATGTAAATAAATAAAACAATTTAAAAAAGGATTTACAAAGTTTACAAAGGGAGGTCACAGCAGGGGTGGCCTTCCCTGCTACTTGAGTTGGCATGACTAGTTAACAGTGTTGGTTTTCCCCTCTAAGCACAGAGGTTCTCCTTGTACATCCTACTCTATCCCTGGAGATCTCCATCTGCCAGGCGTCACCCCCAGACCACTCTGGTGGCCAGGCTCGACCCCTTGAGGTGCCCAGTGGCCAGTCCCTCAACCTGAGCAGCTCCAATGGCTAGGCTTGCCTCCAAGTGGTCTGAACAGCCATGCCCCACCCCTGGACTGCTCTAACTGCCACTTCCAGGGCTCACCCTCAGGCAGGAGAGTGGCCAGGTTCCACCCTACAGAAAAAATTAAAAGCCCCCAATCCCGGATCTTACCCCCAAATCAGGCTTGCCCTGTAAAGCTCTGTACACGCCCCCTGACACCCCCAAGAAACCCTATATAAATCCGATGTTCTGCTCAGTTCTTTGCTGCTTCTTGCCTGAGCAGAGGCAACCCCACCCTCCTAGGTTTCTGCTTCCTAATAAATCTCTTGTATGAGGTTTGTTGTGCAATGTGACTCTGGTATTTCTTGGCTTGGACTGCCAGGATACCTTTCCCATCTGAGTGGTAACACAGCAAGAGTGAAATAGAAGTTCAGAACAAAAATATAATAGGAGTTTCCTAGTAGAATATGAGCTGTGCTCCAAGGTGGCTAGAGATGAATGCACATTGGAATTCTTTCTGTAAGGCAACAGTAAGCTAACAGTGAGATTTGCAAGCCTTCCAAATTCTAAAGGATAAATGTGAAATCCCACACTATCTGAGATATTTGACTTAGTGGAGGGTGTGCAGGCTTGGAACCATAACTATGAAAAGCAAGTTCTGCTCTATACTAGCCCAAGGCCACCGACTCTGCCAGCAGCTTCTACTATCAGAAGAGTGGTTAGAGTTAACACATGTTCTCTTCTTAACATGCCATACTTGTTCCGTATAGAGTATGCTATATATTTCTCTTTCTTTGCTGATGTTTCCCATGGTGATCTTGACACAGGGGGAAAGTAAGGCCTTCAGGGACTGCTTATCAAAACCTGGGATAAAGCACCTACTTTGTGAACTTCTTGTTCCTTATTTGTACCATGGAGATAATGGAAGTCATTTGCTTTGTAGGACACTTCTTTTTTTCCAACTTTTTAATTAGGTATTTTCTTCATTTACATTTCAAATGCTATCCCAAAAGTCCCCTATATCACCCCCCCCCGCTCCCTACCCACCCACTCCCACTTCTTGGCCCTGGCATTCCTCTGTACTGGGGCATATAAAGTTTGCAAGACCAAGGGGCCTCTCTTCCCAATGATGGCTGACTAGGCCATCTTCTGCTACATATGCAGCTAGAGACACGAGCTCTGGGGGTACTGGTTAGTTCATATTGTTGTTCCACCTACAGGGTTGCAGCCCCCTTCAGGTCCTTGGGTACTTTCTCTAGCTCCTCCATTGGGGGTCCTGTGTTCCATCCAATAGCTGACTGTGAGCATCCACTTCTGTGTTTGCCAGGCACTGGCATAGCCTCACAAGAGACCGCTATATCAGGGTCCCTTCAGCAGAGTCTTGCTGGCATGAGCATTAGTATCTAGGTTTGGTGGCTGATGATGGGATGGACCTCTGGGTGGGGCAGTCTCTGGATGGTCCATCCTTTCGTCTCAGCCGTAGGACACTTCTTAGGACTGAATAAGACTCAGGCACAAAGAATTCTTTGTTATAGGGTGTGGGGTGGACATGTGGCAAGTTATGCCTAATCACCATGCACGAGTAACATATTGGAGGTTGTATAAAAGAGGCAATTTTTTTAAAAGCACATATAAAAGACTAGTGGATTATAATAGAAGACCAAAACTGTTGCAGCAATGCAGAGGTAAGTATGAGGTTATAAGTTGGGCAGTGGTGGCACATGCCTTTAATCCCAGCACTTGGGAGGCAGAGGCAGGTGGATTTCTGAGTTCGAGGCCAGCTTGGTCTACAGAGTGAGTTCCAGGACAGGCAGGGTTACACAGAGAAACCCTGTCTCAAAAAGAAGTATGAGGTTATAGAGTAAATGTGTTAAAAAAAAAAAATAGCTTGGTAGCCTGCTGCAGCCAAGGCTACGCCGGCATCTATGGCCCAAGCTTCAGCAGAGGGCTGTGTTGATGTCTGTGGTCTGTACTGCCACCAGAGACCAAGAGGAGCTTTTTGGTATATGCTGATGCTGGAGACCATGTGGATGTCCATAGCCCATGCTTTCACCAGAAGCCACTTAGGACTCCATGCGCCATGCTCCTGCTGACTGTAAAGGGCAAGGAAGACCTTCTGCGGTGACAGCGATGACTGCAGACTCACACTTGAGAAAAAGGGACATAGAAGGCTTCTGTGACAACCCCTATCTCCCCTCCAAAAGTCACAGCCTAGACAGGAAACTATCAAAGAGAACTCTGAAAAACTGTGATAAAGATGCTGGAGTGTAGTTCTCCACAACTGATGGCTTCTGGTGGGGGTGAGGGTGGGAAAGGACTCAGTTTTCCTTTTTTTCTTTTCATCTTTTAAAAAAATTAGATATTTTCTTCATTTACACTTCAAATGCTATCCCTTTCCTAGTTTCATCTCTGAAAATCCCCTATCCCCTCCCCCCTCCCCCTGCTCCCCAACCCACCCACTCCCACTATCTGGCCCAGGTTTTCTTTAAGGGGCTGGCCATTATGAGTTTGACATGCTCCACTGAGTACATGGACAGCACAAATTGGACTTGGTTTTTTCTTTTTTCTTCTTTTTGGGGTGGGGGGAGATGTCCCAAGGATAGGAGAGCAGATATAGAAGTGATTGTGATTGTGGTGCATGATGTGACAGTCCCCAAAAGTCAATAAAATATGCTGTAAAATGGTCTGGCAGGAATATAGTATCTTAAGATACCTTTGAATAGGTGCATCAATGAAAATACACATCTTAACTTCTAACCAAAAGGGAGAAAAAAAGCCCTCAATGCTCTGTTTATTTATTGGCTCTAAATATTTGCTATATAGTCAACTCATTTATTTGAAGGTAACCTTGAAAATGCCACCGTGGCCAAGCCTAATAACTCAGCATTGTATCCTATCTACATGGAAGGCTAGGGTAGAAAAATCACAAGTTCAAGGCCTCCTGGGCTACAGAGTGAGTTCAAAGCCAACCTAGGTAACTAAGACCCCTGTTTGGAAATAAGTAAAAAGAGGGCTATGGTTTAACTCAGTGTACAGTGCTTGTCTAGCATGTGCAAGACCTAGGTTTAATTCCACTATCAGAATCAATCAGCCAATCAATCAAACAGTAAAATAAGATAGTAAATAGAAATCCCAAACTTCTGTCTTCATAAGTGTGTATTGCGGCTTTGGAGAAATTGAAGAAAAAATTAATTGTAGATATTGTAAAATGATATGGTAAGTTATAATGTTATAAAGTCAACATTCAATTTCATATAGCTTTATCAACTTATTCTATTAATATACTTGGCCACTTCTTCTCTAACACATTTGTCCACAAATCATTTTGCAACTAATTCTAAACACTAAATGGAAAACCATTTTATTGTATATCTGTAAAATGTGTGGACACTTAAAAAATAAATATAACATTATGAAAGGCAAAGATATTAAATTATAAATACAAGCTCTAGGCTGTGTTCTCGATATTATTATAGATGCTTAAATTGTCCCATCTTAGGCTTTGCTTTATAAATTTTCTAAAATAAATTACAGCATCATATAAATCATGCAGGCTTTTAATGTAAAATGCTTCTTAGTAAAATCTTAGTGCTTGACTGCATACTAGTTGGCTGCATCATATTTTCTGATGCTCCATAGAAGACAAAGTGAATAAATACATGCACATCTTTAAAGAATGCATCATGATTTCATACTGATAATTTCTATTCAAATTCAGGACTCTAGGGCACATACTTTAGGTCATTGAATGTAACTTTAATATGAGCCTTTTCTTAATCTTCAAGTCCTTATTCCTAAGATACTGACAAAATAACTTATTAATAAGTTGGGATGTAATTTGGGTGGGGAATTTGTCTAGTTCGCACAAAGCTTTGGATTCTTCTAGCATCTTCCATATATATACTCATTAGTATTATCCTACAATTTATAGTCAAATTATCTAAAGATAAACCTACAAGAACAGTATTAATAAATCTACCAGTTCTTGCTGAATGTGATGGTATGTAGCTACAATCTCAGAACTTGGGATGGGGAGGTAGAATGATCCCAAGTTCGAATCTTGTGCTACTTAACACGACCTTGTCCCAACTTCCCCACACCTCAAATGTCAATTTTTTTAAAAAACTTATTTATTTATTTATTATATATATGTGAGTACACCACCGTTGCTCTATTCAGACACACCAGAAGAGGGCACCAGACCCCACTACAGATGGTTGTAAGCCATCATGTGGTTGCTGGGATTTGAACTCAGAACCTTCGGAAGAGCAGTCAGTGCTCTTAACCACTGAGCCAACTCTCCAGCCCCAAATGTCAATTTTTAAAATAGTTTAAACTCTTGCATGGTTCTTTTGATGCTCAAGTTGTATCCCACTAGGAAAATATAGAAGAAAGATCTTTATTTTTAAATAATTTGAGATAGTTTCCGTGTATGCATTCATGCAATTTTCTCCAACTTGATTTTTTTCCTTTATCCACAGTGTTCCCAATAAATACATAGAAATAGTTTTTATTTTTCAAAACTGCATACAATTAAATTATCTTATATTCTAAGGCTTCTATCCACAGATATTTATTTAATCATTTTAATTATTGCTGTGATATGTATTGCTGAAATAAACATCATATTCAATTTTCCCATTCTTTCTTTTGCTCTGAGGTTTGAATATCATGGACTAGCAAGTACAGGCTAGGCACTTTCTAATATACCTTTCTAAGAATTTACCATTTTGTAAATAGTGACCTAGTTTTTTTAAACTTCTCAAATAATTCTGTGGATTTGCAAAGGTTGAGAATCATGGGCTTATGTAACTGTTTTTTAAATTTTTGTTTGTTTTGTTATTGGAGCATAGAAACATAAAGTAAACCTCATAATTGGAGTCTTCCTCCTAGATATTTAGTACTAGGAGAAATTAAAGGCTGTCCTAAACTCAGTTGCTAGCAGAAGGGCTTAACACTAAAAGTGTTTATTAGATATATACTGAGCATTGAATGAGCATTACAGTGCATTAATATCATAGATTATTGTTTTCTTATAAAATATATCATTTCAATTGCCCCTAAGCCTGACATTACATTCTCTGAAATGTGCTATAGTCATACATTGATACAGCAGACATTTATGGTACATTAATTATTTAATGTACCAGGTGATGGCAGTATTTTAAATGCTATAGATAAAATAGAAAACAGAAGCAAAAAGGCAAAAAAAAAGTGTCTCTGTGGAGTTTGTATCTTAGTGGAAAGAAATTAAGAATAAAATTATACTTGAAGTTCCCTCTTTCCAAGTGGTCCAAGCTTGTTTCAAGTTGACAAAAACACCACTAACCCCCCCCCCAACAAAAACCCAATCTGGCACACAAACACTTTACTATTAGACTAATAATCTTTCCCTTTTCTTTCTTGTTTATCCCCAAGCTCTCAGGCTAATGTCACAATGTAAAACACAGTATGACTTTAAAAGACCCACGGTCCTCAAAAAATCCTAACACTTTGCTCCTGGAGCTGTCAACATCACATTTGGTTTTCCTAGATGTAAAGTCATACCATAATTAGAAATACCACCTTAATAGTTTATCTGAAGAAGCCGAAGAATAACTTTGAAGTCATATATAGCATTTTGACATATCTGTGCTATTAGGATACCCCTCATATTTTCTTTTATAAACTAACTATTTTATTGTAAGTAATTATAGTAGGAAGTTGAAGGTACTCATAGGAGTCACAATTTCCTTTGGTGCAATTAAAGTTTTTATTTTTAAGTTTAGAAACACGATTTGAAAAGCAATACACCAAACTTTATATGAGCCAGCACAAGGGAAGGCCTGGGCCAAGTAGTGGGAGTGGGTGGGTAGGGGAGCAGGGGCGGGGGGGGTATAGGGAACTTTTGGGATAGCATTTGAAATGTAAATAAAGAAAATAATAATAAAAAAAATAAATGAAAAAAAAAAGAAAGAAAAGCAATACACTCATTTGCTAAAGGTAGAAACACATTATTTTTGAGGGCAGTGTTTTGCAGGTTTCCACAATATTTATCTTTAAAAAATCTTTGGTTTTAAGGCCATTCTCCCTTTAAAAGCCTAGCATGATATTTTTCTTTTAGCCTTAAAGTTATATATATATATATATATATATATATATATATATATATATATAAATAAAATCTTAGGGACTGGAGAGATCGCTCAGTATCTAAGGACTCTTCCGAAGGATCTAGGTTCAAGTCCCAGCACCCACATGGCTGCTCAGAACCATCTGTAACTCCAGACCCAGGAGATTTGGTGCCTTTTTCTGCTCTCCACAGGTATTGTACGCACACAGTACACAGACACATGCTGACTATACATATACAATAAAAATAACCAAAAAATTAAAACTGGCAAAAAATGTAATAGTTTAAAATTTGAAGTTTTCTTTTAAAAATCCAGTGTATCTTTAAAAGTCCCAAGTGTCTCAGTTGTGGGCATCTGGGAAAATAAAGTTAAATTCTTTCTTGAAATGGGAAGAAACAGTGCATAGTCACAATCAAATAAAAAAAAAATCAAATATCAAATCTTCTAAATGACCCAGTGTGCAGTGTCTGGGATTCATTCACGATCTTCTGAGACCAAAGGGCACACGCAGCTCCATTTCCCTGATGCTGCCACCTTTAACACATACAGCCTGTCTCACAGGCTCAGGGCAGCTCCACTTCATAGCTGCTGCTGTCTTTGATAGTAATCCCACAGTTCTGGCATCTTCACCGTGCTGGGTTCTATACTGTGAATGAGGCTGCACCTTCACCAATAGCCTTTCCTAGGTTCTCTTCGGGGACTCCAGCCTTGTCACATGGTGCCAAGCCATAGTCTCTTTCCATGACCTATTCTGTCCTAGGTTCTCCATTGCAACTGAGACTGTACCTTTACCAGTGGTCTCTTATGGTGCCTTAGCTACTGTCTACAACTCATTCATATCTTCAAAACCAGTACCATGTAGGAGAGTCTTATGTATTATTGAATCTGGCTGTTAGCATGATATATAGTCCTAGCCACCCTGGACCACAGTGTTAGTGTGCTGACCCTGAGGAAACACTTCCCAGATTTCATCTCAGTGATGTTTCTCTCTCTCTCTCTCTCTCTCTCTCTCTCTCTCTCTCTATATATATATATATATATATATATATATATATATATATATACACACACATATATATATATATATATGGATTTTTATTGGAGTTTTTAGTTACTTTTATTCATTTTAAAATATTTATTTATTTATTTATTTACATCCCATATGCTGTCCCCTTCTATTCCCTCTATCCCTCCTTCTCCTCTAAGAAGGTTCCCCTCTGTGTCCTCCCACCCTAGCATATCAAGTTTCTGACAGAGTAGGTGTATCTTCTCCCACTGCAGTCAGACAAGGCAGCCCTGTTGGGCAATGGATTCCACAGTTATGCTACAAGTTTAGGGAGAGCTTCTACTCCAGTTGTTGGGAGACCCACATGGAGACTAAGCTGCACATCTGCTACATATGTGCTTGGGGCCTCAGTCCAGCCTGTGTGTATTCTTTGGTTGGTAGCTCTGACTCTGAGAGATCCCAAGGGTCCAGGTTAGTTGACTCTGTTGGTCCTCCTGTGGGGTTCCCCCCCCCCCAGGGTCCTCAATCCTTCCCTGAACTCTTTCAAGAGTCCCCTAGCTCGGTCTCATGTTTTACTGTGGGTGTCTGTTTCTGTCTGAGTCAGCTGCTGGGTGGAGCCTCTCAGAGGACAATTATGCTAGGCTCCTGTCTGCAAGCATAACAGAGTATCATTAATAATGTCAGGCATTGGTGTTTGCCCATGGGATGGGCTTCTAGTTGGGCTGGTTATTGGTTGACCCTTCCCTCAGCCTCTGCTCCATTTTTGTCTCTGCATTTTTTTTTAGACAGGGCAAATTTTAGGGCAAAATTTTTGTGGGTGTATTGGTATCCTTGTCCCTGCACTGGGGGGTCCTGCCTAGCTACAGGAGGTGGCCTCTTCAGGTTCCATGTGCCCACTCTTAGGCATCTCCAATAATGTCACCTGCATTAACTCCTGGGAACCTTCCCCACCTAAGGTCTTTGGGACTTCCTAAAGATTCTTCCTACCCACCAAGACACACACAATCCCCCAGCTCCTGGCACCTGCAGATTTCCATTCATTCTCCTGGCCTTCTGGGTCTCTCTCCTGACTCAACAAACATCTGATCCTGTCCCCCCCATACCCATCCCCCCTTCCCTCTCCCACCCACTTTGTCTCTTAATAACAGCAATTCCTCACCCCAGCCCACCAACATCAATTGTTCCAGCAAAGCAAAGTAAAAGTTTCACTTCAGTGGTTCTGGTCTCTTAATGACAGCTGGAAGAGAAAACACTCCCACGTTTCTGACATAAAACTAGCCAGCGTGGACACTAACTGTTAGGTTCAAAGTCCTCCTCCCACCCCCCGCCCAAATGACAATGCTACTGACAATGTTCTAAATGATAGTCTTGGCCCAGCTCGGGCTGGAAAACAGAAGGATTGCTACGTAAACTCAGGATTTCTCAGAAATCGTGTAAAGCAGGTTTCTGTTGTCAGGAAAAGCCATTACTTCCCTTCTATGCTCTCCACAGCCAACAACTTTTGGCAAGGTCATCTAGTTCCTGATGGGCACAGACAAGCCTGCAACACATCAAAGTAACCGTGCTGGTTTCTAGGCTCTTCTGCCTCATGAGCTTTCCCCCTGCCACAACCTTAAAACAGACAAGGGCTTTCCTGCCTCTAATTGTTCTCTCTGTCTCCTGAGAGACAGCCCCAGCAGTTTGAATTCCCTAATAAACCTTTCTTTTTCTTATGGCTCTGAGTGGTGTAGTTCAGTGGTTCAATTGTCTCTTCACTTCTCCTCACTAACTCCCTGGCAACAGTTACTTAAAAGCAACACGGGATTGAATCAGATCGCCAAGACCGAATCTGATCTGGCTACTACCACAGCGGAGGGCAAACCACCGAACCACTAATAACGACATCTTCAGAGCTGTTGTCTGGAGGGAAGGGGGGTAAGTGGTCAGGATTGAAATGAAGTCACATTGGACATGATAGAACTTGCCTGGAATCCTAGCACCTGGGAAGCTGAAGCAGGAGGATCATAAGTCTGAGGCTAGACATCATAGACAGGCCCTGTTTTGAACAAAGAAGATCGAGTTCCTCGTGGAGTACTTCCACAAGTAACTAAAAGCCAACAGGTTATATAGAAGTGGTTCTTATGCATGGTAACCAGGCACTATCTGGAAGTAGGAATCTTGGTTCCTACTTGTATTCTGCTTATGGACACGTTTCGAACACAGGCATGCTTGCTTCACCTCAAAATTGAGGTGTTAAAACCAAGTAGAGTAATGTATCCAGACTGCCTAGGAGGAATATTCTAAAGAGACATGTTTGCTCCCTTAATTGGCTGTCAGACTATTGAAAGACTGGAGCCCCCATATCAGAATCTTCCCCCAGCATCTCCTGCTTGGAGAAGAAATGGATGAAACCCTAGGGGCATCCAGATGAGGAGATTGTCTCTCCGAGGAGATGTCAGTTGACCTTGTAGCAGACTGACTTTTCAAGAGAGACTTGAAGTGGTGGGCAGGGGGATCTCAGCCTGCCAGACTGCTCAGTCATGCACATATTTTTGATTTAAACTCTATCCCCATATCATGGGCCAAGAAGACAGATTTGTGAGAGTCACTGCATTTTTTTTGTACCTAGTCACAAGTTTGCCACGCTGAGTCTTTTTCTGCTTCTCATTTCCTTTTTTCTTTTCTTTTTTTTAATGGAAAGGGTATGGAAAGCTGGGAGAGAAAAGGTCCAAAAGCAGAGCCACCAGAATAAAAGCTGATTTCTCCATGGAAACTTTAAAAGATAGAAGTGCTTAGAGCAATGTACTTTGGCTCCTAGAAGACCATAGATGCCAACAGGAGACTCCCATACCAACTAAACTACCCACCCTAATGAAAGGAGAAAGAAAAAATTTCCATGACAAGATCATTCTAAAGCACAGTCAGCTACATAAAGGATACTGGAAGAAATAATTCAAACAGAAGAGGATGATAAAAATAAAATCAATGAAATTAAAGAAAATAAAAAAGATGCTAATGCATTACTAAGCAAATGATAACTAAGATAACATCAAATAGTACACAATCAACAAAATGACAGGGATTAACATGTTTTCCATAACTCTGCATATCAACAATTGCAACTCCCCAATAAAAGGCATAGACTAAAAGATCAGAAACCAGGAACCCTCCTTTTGCTGCCTCTAAGAAACGTACGTCAGTACTAAAGATAGACAGCACATTAGGATGAAAGCATGGCTAAAGGTACTGGAATAAAATAGAACTAAGGAGCAACCAAAATCCACTATCAAAACATGGGAGAAAAGGACTTCAAGCCAACACAAGTTAGAAAAGACAAAGAAGGTGACTTATTAAGATGGCATTGCAATTACATATATGCACTGAATATAGCACTGTACCCAAGTTCTTAAAACTAATTCTATTTTTAAAGTCACTGATTAACCTCAATACAGTAATAGTTGGCGACTCCAATCCCTACCCTCATCAAATAGACAGGTCATTCAGGGAAAAAAAAGAGAGAGAGAGAAAGAAACAGTAAAGCTAAATGACAGTGTAGATCAAATGGACTTAACATCTATCTACAGAACACTGTTTAAACGTCCGAAGTTTCTCCTGAGATGCTAGGCAATCTCTTCATTATAAGTCCTTGTAAAATAAAAAAAGCAAATTAAATACTTCAGCCCCAAATTAGTCATACTAACTTTATTGCAGTCACAAAATGGGGAATGGTTGCTAAGGGCCTGCTCTGAGAAAAAAATGCATCCCATGTCTAAAAGCACTCTGACCCTTGGCACACGGGGGACAGAGGAAATAGTCCATACAGAAAGCTTTCCAGCTCAAGGAAGCTGGCATGTGCTAATTCTTGTTTTAACTCACTTTACCTCCTGATCACAGACCTTTCCCTCTTCTCTTTCCAGTTCCACCCTTACAAATCCCTCCCCCCACTACCACCACTCCTTCTCATCAGAGAAGGGGAGCTTCTCTTGCATACCACCCCACCCTGGGGTATCTAGTCCCAGCAGGTCTAGGCATGGATGTGCTAACTTTTAGGATGTATGGGTTTCTTACGCAGCAGTATCTAAGAAACAAACATACTATATATCTAGGAGCCTCTGGAATTGGCACACTAAAGACAGGGGAAATAATCTGAACAATAGATATTTTACCTCAAGAATACAGGAATGTGCCATTTCTTAAAATGTATGGAATTACTACATTCCCATATATTTTGTATCTATACTTTCTTGTCTTTGTTCTTTCTGGGTATATATTAAGAAAGACATTCTATTTCTTGTAAATATGGTTTAATGGTTGTACACTATCGTTACATGTAGTTTTTTTCTAATAAAATGTCAATACTGGGAATACCCTCTGTCCTTAAAGTGATTCAACTGGAGGCTGGGCATGGTGGCACACGCCTTTAATCCCAGCACTTGGGAGGCAGAGGCAGGTGAATTTCTGAGTTTGAGGCCAGCCTGGTCTACAGAGTGAGTGCCAGGACAGCCAGGGCTACACAGAGAAACCCTGTCTTGAAAAACCACAAAAAAGTGACTCAACTGCTCATTGGAGCCCCAGTGTGAAAATTCACATTGCTGATTTCAAGTCTTGTTTCATAAACTGAGCTCTGTTATTCACAGTTAGTAGAACCCAAAGAAAGACACTGGTGAGAAAGTCATTCCACCCAATTACTGCTAGATTGGGAATTTTTGAAGGCTGCATATCAATTAATTATCACATTATTTTAATTAATTAATTTATTTTTGAGACAGGATTTCTTAGTGTCCTGGAACTCACTCATAGACCAGGCTGGCCTTGAGCTTAGATCTGCCTCCAAAGTACCGGGATTAAAGGCGAGCACCACCACTATGCAGCTTAATTTTCACTTTGTTATTTGGCTCGTTTTCATCATCTGCTTAAACAAGTACGGCATGTGGTCAGTTCTTTGGCTATACAAGAACTGTTACAGTGGGTGATGCAGGCATAGCCATGGTTGACAAAAGAAAAATTTGTTGGAAGTGGAAAATAGGACCAATTAGTGAAGTACTTTAAAAAGAACAAAGACAAGCAAGAATGAATAGACAAATACATGGGAACATAGCAAGCCCATAGTCTGGAGTCATAGCACATTCCCACCTCCTTGATCATTTTCCCTGTCTTTAGTGTGCCAAGACCAGAGGCTTCAGAACACAGAGTGTATTTCTTTTTCAGATGGTCTGCATAACAAGCTCATATGTCTTAAGAATGAATACATCCCAGATTCCTTGAGCTGGAAGGCCTGCTGTATGGACTATTTACTTCTGTCCTTAGTGTGCCAAGGGTCATAATGTTCTTAGATATGGAATATGTTCCTTTCTCAGGCAAGGTGGCAACAATAAAAGTGCAACAACAACAAAAAATCACAGATCAATCTCCATGACAAACATATGTGCAGAGTTTCTCAACAAAATACTTGCAGACAGAATTCAAGGATACACTGAAAAGGCATTGTGATCAAGTTTTGAATTTATTTCAGCAATAGTTCATACATTTAAATGCATATATTATAAATTACATCAATTGACTCAGCATGTCAATTGACACATCAACATGTTTGACAAAGTCCATTATACCTTCATGCTGGAAGTTCTAAAGAAACTCAGAGCAGAAGGAATATATCTCAAGATAACAAACACTATATGTGACAAGCCAACATTGTACTAAATGGAGAAAACTGTGGTACTTTTATCTTGGGGGAATAAACATCTCTCTCATTGGGCTTACTGCTCCTTAGTGGTAGGGAATCATGGCTGCTACTATATATAAACTTATACACCTATCTGTGGCTGGGGAGATCATAGAAGAGAACCTACTACTGCCATTTTCCTGAACCAAAAAATATTTCTAACTTTATTTTAAATATTTACTCTTATACTCACAGATATGTACCATTCATCCTTCATAAACGAAGCTTCATTTCACAGTAGATGAAAATTATTACAGAGATCCAAAGCCAGTAAAAATGCTGACAAAGTATGACCATGGGGTTCCCAGGCAAAACTGGCACATCTACAATGCAACCGGAACGCATAAGGCTCAGGAAACATCATAGAAGGGGTGGTGAGAAAACTTGTAGAATCCAGCAGAGCAGGATACCTGCTGCTAGGGTGTGTCACCATCTAGATATGAGAGAGGCACTGTACTGACTGATGAATTCACAACACTTGGATAAAACCAGACCTCCACATAATGGAAAAATAGTCTATACATATTAAAGAGTGGGAAGAAAAATTCACAAGCCCAACCTTCCCATTAACGAAGAACTATGGGCAATCAATGGCTACAAAGAAGAGTCAGTTTTCCTCAGCGATGAGCCTAGGCTTATCCAATCCCAAGGGCAAGTAACACTAAATAACTGCAGTAGGCTGCGCGCGCGCGTGCATGCATGCGTGTGTGTGTGTGTGTGTGTGTGTGTGTGTGTGTGTGCGTGCATTGACAAAGTTAGTTGTGTGTGTGTTAGGAGAGAACAATGTTAACTATTGAGGAATATGTAAGGCTGACTTTGTTAGTTTGTGTCTTGATTATCTTTAGTCCCCAAAGGTGGTTATATAAAGAGTGAGTTCTTCAGTGTCATCGTTTTACCTGAAGAAGTCAGTGATCAACAGCAGTAGAATCTGTGTGGTCTGAGGTTCCTCTATTGTTGAGAGCTCTTAGTCTAATATAGTTATTTGAGTTATCAAGTTTAGGAAGATTTTTTATGTCAATATCAACTTTAAGTATAGGAAGTATATGGGGGCTGTAAAAATATATGAGTAGTGAGCCTAGCTTCAAGAAGTAGTTTTACACACTTTGGAAGGCAGGAGGCTGTAATTACATGAGGCATAGAATCAGGGCTTTTTAACTCCCCAGAAGGTAAGATAGACCCAAGACTGGTCTCCTGTGTTATATTCCGATGTCTGGCCGCCTTAGAGTAACGTTAGCTGTGTTGCCTCTTGTTAAAGATGGCCAATAATTTTGGTTAACTCATTTTATCCAAATTGTACAAAAATAAGCAGTCATCAATGACAATAGTACTTATAGCATCTAACACTTGGAAGAGCTCAGTTTATTGAAGGGCTTTAATGCTACCCATAGTAGAGTTGAAAGGAATTCAATTTACTTAAACTATACTCATATTTTGACAATGAAAACTAAATGACAATATTACAAAGCAACTCCAATTGGATCCTATTTCCCATTCTGATTATAAAATAAGAAATAATATCTATGTCTTCAAAAATCTATGGATACCCCAATTTCTCAGGAGTTTGACTATTGTTTGTGTATTGGCTCCTTATGTTTGGGAAATAGTAAAAAAGTTAATTTGGTTACAAAGAAATTTAAAGTGATCATAATCGACAATTTTCCTGCAATGTGACTATCCATTTATTATTACAAACTGGAACCTGATGTACTATCACAGTATTGTGACAAATGAAATTATGTATTATAAATAAAAGTTATAATAATTTAGCCATTAAAGACATTTTTTTGAGACAGGGTTTCTCTGTATAGGCCTGGCTGTCCTGGAACTCACTTTGTAGACCAGGCAGGCCTCGAACTCAGAAATCTGCCTGCCTCTGCCTCCCAAGTGCTAGGATTAAAGGCATGCACCACCACCGCCTGGCGACAAATATTTTTAAATCAGAACTTTACATAAAGTTGTAGACATGGAATCAAATTGACCAGAAAGAAAACTAAAATTAAAAGATAAAATGTTATTTCAAGTACTCCAAACATTGCAAATAATATTTCATAAAGTATGAAAACTATAACACAGAGGATAACATGTGGTCAACTTAGCTAAAGAATTGATCACTTGGTTAGACAATAAGTCTATTTCCCTCAACTTCTTGTGTCCTTGATTGTTACAACTTTAGACACAATAGTCCTCTTACATGACATGCAAATGGTAAAGCACATATAGAGAGTTAAATAAAACAGAAATGACACACAGCCCATAATGCCTGATAAATTTGGTGTGATCTGGGGTTTTATTCCTTTAATGTCTATATCAACTATCTCTTTTAAAGACTGTTTTCCTGTCTACATAGTCTCATTTTCATCAGACTCTAGGAATGAGCTTTGCTAGAACTGGGGCATAAAACAGTATTTGGCCTCTGCCAGTGTGATGCTTGACTAACTGGTGGAACTATAAAGAGAAGTTCTGGGGGCGGGGGGGGGGAGAACAAAAAGAAAAAGAAAAGTCATGTCTGTATCACAGACTTACAAGGCCAAATGACTGAACTTTGTGACCATGGGAACAAAATGTTGCAGACTGGAGCCAAATTACCTTGGGCTAGTTTTAGTTTCTTTGAAAGCCATTTGCTGCCCACCACTGTGTGTGGCCTAGCATCCTCGTACCTATTAAAAACCTTTGTAGTCTCAACAGCCCACTAGTTTTCAACAACCCTAAAACTATGAATGTCATCAGACAACATCTGAAATCAGATTAAAGCTGAATTTTAATAACAACAGAAACAAGAGAAAGCCCACATACTCATGCAAAGTGCACAACTCTCTACTCAACAAAAAATGAGTTACAACAGAAATAAATAAATGGAAGGCTTTCTAGAATTCAATAAAAATGAAGGCATACCATACCCAAACCTATGGGACATAATGAAAGCAGTGCTAAGAGGAAAGTTCACATCACTAAGTAAATTAGAGAGATCTTATACTAGCAACTATTTTTAAATTATTATTATTGTTGTTGTTGTTGTTGTTGTTATTGTTATTGTTTTTGGTTTTCGAGACAGGGTTTCTCTGTGTAGCCCTGGCTGTCCTGGAACTCACTCTGTAGACCAGGCTGGCATTGAACTCAGAAATCCACCTGTCTCCAAGTGCTGGGATTAAAGGCCTGTGCCACCACCACCGCCCGGCACTAGCAACTATTTTAACAGCACACTTGAAAGTTCTAAAACAAAAAGAAGCAATCACATGGAAGAGGAGTAGGGAGCAGTAAATAATTGTACTGAGGGCTGAAATCAACAAAATAGAAACAAAGAGAACAATACAAAGTATCAATGAGAGGAAAAGTTGGCTCTTTTAAGAAAACCAGCAAGAGGCAAGGATGTGAAGAAAGAGGAACACTCCTCCATTGCTGGTAGAATTGCAAGCTGGTACAGCCACTCTGGAAATCAGTTTGGTGGTTCCTCAGAGAATTGGACATAGTAATACCTGAGGACCCAGCTATACTACCCCTGGTCATATACTCAGAAAATGCTCCAACATGTAATAAGGATACATGCTCCCTCCACTATATTCATAGCAGCCTTATTTATAATAGCCAGAAGCTGGAAAGAACCCAAATGTCCCTCAACAGAAGAATGGATACAGAAAATGTGGTACATTTACAAACCCAGATACTAATGCACATGCCAGCAAGATTCTGCTGAAGGGACCCTGATATTGCGGCCTCTTGTAAGGCTATGCCAGTGCCTGGCAAACACAGAAGTGGATGCTCACAGTCTGCTATTGGATGGAGCATGGGGCCCCCAATGGAGGAACTAGAGAATGTACCTAAGGAGCTGAAGGTGGCTGCAACCCTTTAGGTGCAACAATATGAACTAACCAGTACCCCCTGAGCTCGTGTCTCTAGCTGCATATGTAGCAGATGGCCTAATCGGCCATCATTGGGAATAGAGGCCCCTTGGTCTTGCAAACTTTATATGACCCAGCACAGGGGAAGGTCAGGGCCAAGTAGTGGGAGTGGATTGGTAGGGGAGCAGGGGCGAGGGGGTTGTATAGGTAAGTTTCGGGATAGCATTTGAAATGTAAATAAAGAAAATAACAATTAAAAAAAGAAAAAAATATTTGTTTTACATTCATGCATGTTTTTCCAAGNCTATGTATGTGAACCATGTTGGGTAGAAGTGGCATGTGTGTCCAAGAGAGTGTACTGTATCTTCTTTAAACTGATAATTGTCAGTTGTCTGGTGTGGGTTCTGGCAATCCACCTCAGGCCTAATTCAAAATCACCTAGTGCTATTAATTACTTTGCCATCTTTCTACCCTTATGTGTTGCTTTTTAAGTTTGTGGGTACTTGTCTTATGTCTGTAAAAAGACTGTAATCTTGAGGGATATGACGTTTAGCTATGATAATAGACTTATTAAGTTAGGTATGTCAGTCTGTTCTAGTTTTTACATAACTTTTTGGGGTGTTCTTAGCAAACCATGATGTCCAATCATCTCTTTTTAAGCTTATATGATTCATATTGTAAATCACATTATATATATATATATATATATATATATATATATATATAAAATTATATTACATGTTTACATTTCATATAATCATATATGTTATATATATGATTATATGTAATATATACTATGTATTATTACTATATATTTTATATGCAATATACTATACATTATATATCACATATAGAATTATGTGCAATATAATCTTATTATGGTAATAATATGATATAAATTATGTTATATTGCATAAAAGTCCATAAAAATTTTTGTTGAATTGGATGTATGTCTAATAAAGACTTGTGGTGTTCTTTTGTATTGCAATGTGAAAAATTCAATAGCTGGTGAAGCTGACTTTGTGATAGTTCATGGAAATAGTATAGTATTCAGTGTACCATGTATTGTTGTGGCTTATTACAAAAAAATAGTTATTTACATCCTCCTGTATTTAAATTTAAACCCTTAACATCTAAACATTAAGATAATTACTTGTGTTTCCTCTAGCCTGACTTTAACTGATTTCCATGGAACCTATGACTCCAATTCTGTGGTTACTGAGGAATATGGAAGGTAGTTGAAGAGATTCCAGTAGACAGAAAATGGAAGCTATCTATATTTTACATAAGATCAATGTAAACAGACACAAACATGGTACAGAGCATAGTAGGTAAGAATCACACTATATAAGGAATTGGCAACTCACCGTTCTTCATAAATACCCACAAGCCAGGCTTTTGTGATAGGATAAACACACTACAGGCATTTTGATAGCAATTTACCCTTAGAATCAACATCTTTATGATTTGGTTCATGTGGACCAACTGTTGTTGAATTTTTTGGAAGTAGCTGTCCTATGAAAAGAGCATGGGGGAGCCTATTGCCAGGAAAGAATATGATCAACTATAATGTGAGAAAAAATATTTTCTACATAAAAATATATGTAATCTAAAAAAGGAAACGGCCACCCTTTCTTTTTTACCTAAACACCCCTCAAGATTGGAGAGAGATTTGCTGCTACTCCTTGCCCAGCCTGATTTTCTTGAAGTGGGAGGTTTTATTTTGAGATGAATGTCTTCAAACAAGTCAGGCATAATCAGGACTGAGGCAACACCCCATGGGATTTTGATGAACTCTTTGGCCAGGAAGACGTTTTCACTGTAGCACATCAGGCAACACAGCCAGCAGAACATTATGAACAGGTCTGCCTCTGTGCAAACCTTTGTGTAATCCAAGCTTGACACAGGCTCTCCCCACTGTCAAGTTAACAAGACCCCACCTCTTCCCTTCTCTCTTTCATCAAAAACCTCCAGAATCCTTATCTGATTTTATATCAGAAATAAAAAGTCTAGAAAGAAAAATCCACAACACCACAGCCAGAGATATCCTTCTTAAATTTATTGTAAGGGAAGGCATGACTTCTAAATCCAGACTAGTCTGCCAGGGTCTCCAGGAGGAACACCACAATAGGTGAATTGTGGCAACCTAAGATATGGGTACCACATCACACCAGATAGGAACCACATCACACACTCAGGCATTTGTGGCATCAGTAAAAACAGAAGGAATCTGCTTCAAATGTGGAGAGACAGGACATTGGAGGAAAGAATGCCCACAAAACTTCCTCCCCATAACAGATCCTAATCCCCCTAAGAAAATGTGTGTCCATAGAAGGAAAGGTTTCCATTGGAAAAGGTATTGTACCTCTGTATATGATAAGGACAGTAAGCCACTGGAGCCTTTAAACTTCATAGGGGGCAGCCTTCAGCCAGGACAGTAAGGACAGCTACTCCTATAGAAGCCTTATGGGTGTCCAGCATCTCAGAAGGCTCCCACTCAAAATAGAGCCATTCAAGTGTCTTATTGAT
>NC_034613.1:81508970-81532417 GCF_900095145.1 Mus pahari
AAAGGGCATCTCAACCAGATATGGTAGTAGCATCTAGGTAGAGTATTTAATGCAGACAACATGAGTTTATCCCGTCCGAAGTTTTCTCCTCCTCTACCCAGCAGTAAACACTTTCCAGCAACATACTGCTGTAAAGTGCCAGGGAACAAGTTCAGCTCAAGGGAGAGGCCACCTTGACAGGCTTCTTTGAGACCCAGGGTGAGGAGGTAGGGACTGGTTGTTCTCATTGGCTAGGTGGCTCTGTGCCTGGGCGGCAGCAGCAGCAGCAGCAGCAGCAGCAGCAGCATTCTGGATGAACTGTCATTCTGTCTACTTGGGAAGCCCTTGATTACTTTGTAACACACTCTGTGCGAGAAGTTCTTTGGGCGCCTGAGACTCTGCCTCTGGGCTGTGTCTTGTGTTCCAGAGCCGCGGTCCCAGAATATTTAAATCACGGTGGCGTTAAATACGTTTTAATATCTGATAGGGCCAGTTTGTGCGCATTGCACTTTTTTTTCCTTTCAGGAACGTGTTCGGGCCCGCGGCAGGGGGCGGGGTCGCGCCTCCGCCTCGGCTCTGGTTCCAGCCGAGCCTCACCGACGCCGAGATGGAAATCCCGAGGCTGCTCCCGGCTCGCGGGACACCGCAGGGCGCCGGTGGCGGCGGCGGCGGCGGCGGCGGCGGCTGCCCCGCGGGTGGCGGCGGGGTGCACCGAGCCCCGGCCTCTCTGGCTTGTCAGGCCCCCACGCGCCGCCTCCTACTGCTCCGGGGGGCCCAAGATGGCGGGCCGGGGCCGCGGAGCGCAGAGGCCCAGAGGGCCTCCCGGGGCCTGGGCCCGAGCCTGAACCGGTTGGCGCCGAGGCCCGATCACCGGAGCGGCGGCGGCGGCGGCAGAGGCGGCGGCGGAGGAGGAGGCAGCAGCGGCAGCGGCAGCGGCAGAGGCAGCGGCAGCGGCAGCGGCAGAGGCGTCAGTGGCGGCAGAGGCGGCGGCGGCGGCAGCGACGACTTCTTCCTGTTGCTGCTTGACCCGGTGGGTGGCGATGGAGAAACAGTGGGCACGGAGCAGGCCGGAGGGCCCGTGTGGAGGGAGGAGGCCGGGGCAGGCCCGAGGCCCGAGCGGCGCCAGAGCGCCGGGACCCCAGCGGGCCGGCCCGAGCCCGGCCCCCGCTGTCTGTCTGCGGTCCCGGCCGCGTCCCCGCTTCCCGCGGCCGGCCCGGGCCCGGCGGTGGCGGCGGCGGCGGCGGCCTTCGCGGGCACCATCACCATCCACAACCAGGACTTGCTGCTGCGCTTCGAGAACGGCGTCCTCACCCTGACCACGCCCCCGCTGCCCGCCTGGGAGCCGGGGGTCGCGCCGTTCCCGCAGCCGCAGCCACCGCTGCAGCCGGGGGCGCTGATCGCCCCGCAGGCCGCCGCCGCCGGCTTTCCGCCCGCCGCCGCCGCAGCCGCCGCCGCCGGGGCGCAGCTGGGCGACTGCCCCGAGCTGCCACCGGACCTCCTGCTGGCCGAGCCGGCGGAACCCGCGGCCGGCCCGGCGCCCCCGGAGGAGGAGGCCGAGGCCCCGGCCGCCGCCGCCGCCCAGAGCCCCCGCGGGCCCGCGGGCCCGGGCCCGGGCGCGGTGCTGTACCTGTGCCCGGAGGCGCAGTGCGGCCAGACCTTCGCCAAGAAGCACCAGCTGAAGGTGCACCTGCTGACGCACAGCAGCAGCCAGGGCCAGCGGCCCTTCAAGTGCCCGCTGAGCGGCTGCGGCTGGACCTTCACCACCTCCTACAAGCTCAAGCGGCACCTGCAGTCGCACGACAAGCTGCGGCCATTCGGCTGCCCGGTGCAGGGCTGCGGCAAGAGCTTCACCACCGTCTACAACCTCAAGGCGCACATGAAGGGGCACGAGCAGGAGAACTCGTTCAAATGCGAGGTGTGCGAGGAGAGCTTCCCCACGCAGGCCAAGCTCAGCACCCACCAGCGCAGCCACTTCGAGCCCGAGAGGCCCTACCAGTGTGCGTTTTCGGGCTGCAAGAAGACCTTCATCACGGTGAGCGCCCTGTTCTCGCACAACCGCGCCCATTTCAGGGAACAGGAACTCTTCGCCTGCTCCTTCCCCGGCTGCAGCAAGCAGTACGACAAGGCCTGCAGGCTCAAGATCCACCTGCGCAGCCACACCGGGGAGAGACCCTTCCTGTGTGACTTCGACGGCTGCGGCTGGAACTTCACCAGCATGTCCAAGCTCTTGAGGCACAAGCGGAAGCACGAGGACGACCGCAGGTTCACCTGTCCCGTCGAGGGCTGCGGCAAGTCCTTCACCAGGGCCGAGCACCTGAAAGGCCACAGCATAACCCACCTGGGCACCAAGCCCTTCGTGTGCCCCGTGGAGGGCTGCTGTGCCCGCTTCTCGGCTCGCAGCAGCCTCTACATCCACTCCAAGAAGCACTTGCAGGACGTGGGTGCCTGGAAGAGCCGCTGCCCGGTCCCCACCTGTAACAAGCTCTTCACGTCCAAGCACAGCATGAAGACCCACATGACCAAAAGGCACAACCTCAGCCAGGACCTCCTGGCCCAGCTAGAAGCTGCCAACTCTCTCACGCCCAGCAGTGAACTCACCAGCCAGGGGCAGAGCGACCTCAGCGGGGCCGAGCTCGTGTCCCTGTTCTCGGATGTGCCTGGCCACGGTTCCGCCGCGGTGCTGGACACGGCCTTGGTCAACTCTGGCATCTTGACTATTGACGTGGCCTCTGTGAACTCGAGCCTCGCGGGAAGTCTCCCTGCCGATAATATCAGCAACAACCATTCCTCGGGGCAGGCGGCCGAGCCTCGGGCCTTGAGGGGGGCCCCCAGTGACCTCCCCCAGAGTCTGGATACCTCTCTCTTCTTCGGAACCTCGGTGGCTGGCTATCAGCACAGCCCCTTGGACATGGACGATGTCTCCGCTGGGAACGTGGGGCTCTTTGGCTCCTTGGCCTTGAAAAGCTCAAGCCTGGAGCCGCAGGCTTTGACGCCCAGCAATAAGTTGACCGTGGACACGGAAGCTCTGACCCCCTCCAGCACCCTCTGTGAAAACAGTGTCTCCGAGCTACTGACCCCAGCCAAAGCCGAGTGGAACGTGCACCCCGAATCTGACTTCTTTGGACACGAGGAAGAAACCCAGTTCGGATTCTCCCACCCAACAGGAAGCCATGGGTCTCAGAAAGACACAGATCTTATCACGGTGACTGGCACCCCCTTTTTGGTATGAACCGACTCTGCCTGTTCCCTGCCTGCCCTGTGGCTCACTTTTTTGTTGTTGTTGTTGTTGTTGTTGTTGTTGTTGTTGTTTTTTAAATCACACTCAAATGTGAGAATGTTCTGGAAGGAGTGCTTGCTTGCTTGCTTGCAGTTGTTTCTTGCTGCCTTGCAAAGGATGCATCTGTGGACTTCCAATTTAGGGATTTCAGTTCTCATCTGACTGGGACTGATGAGTTCTCTGACTGTGAGCAAGTCTCTTAACCGACCTGAGCCTTAATTTTTTTCTTTTTACTTATAAAGGAGGTGGTGTAGGTTAGATTGCTTCTGTCATCTTTTCAGCTCTCTGGAGTCTGGATTATTGTTTTTTCCTTCAAAGTTATTGTGGCACCCCTACAATGACATGTTCTTCTTTTGTATATAAAGTTAAACTATATAATAATGAATATATATTTTGCACTTACCTTCATCCGTTTAAGTCCACAAGCCACCTTAGTTGTCTTTATTCTCTTCCCTTATTTAGTGTTATTTTTAAAGGTGTACCTGATACTAGCTTATTCATAAATGTTTAGTACGTATCTTTAGACTACATTGAGTCCTTTTGAAACGGTTTATTTTAACAATTCGTTTATATCAGTTAAATTTCATGTTTTAAACTTCATATTGTTACATAAATGTTAACTGGTTTAGTATTTAATGTTTTGAAATATATTTTAAACTATGTTCCATTTCCGTGTTTTTCTTAAGAATTTATTCATTGAAAATAATTACTATTCATGTAGAATCTGCCACATTCCGTCTAAATTTCGCTGATTGTGTCCTTGTGTTCACTTGATTTCCTTAATTTCTTCGTTAACATCTTGGTCAAACTTAAATATTCCTTTTGCATTCGTGTTCTCTAGCGTGCTCCATCTTCTATTAACCTAGAACATCTGGTTCTCTGATCTTGTGATGCTTTGCTGGTCAGTCCATTTGTCTGTGGTTACTCTTTCTTCTGCTATATGGAATTATTCTTGTGCAATCACTAACACTTAGGGGAGGAGGAAATGGTTAGAACATTTCAGCAAGTTTAATATAAATATTATTCAGTGCCAGAATGTTTTCTTAAATGATGTTAAAACTAACAAGACAAAATAGCAAAGAGAACTGTGTTTGCTGTTGTTATTGTTGCTATTTCTGACATCCTTTGCTGGTTTTGGGGAGGCTGTATTGTAGAATTGCCATCCAGGACTTTGATATGAACAAAACTCAGAGTCCAGTTTGTGCTCTGTGGTGTTGGAGAGGTTGTGTTGAACATACCCATCTCACTAAACCTCAGTTTCCTGTTTACTGATTAATGTGTATGCACATGACTTAACATTCCTTAGACTTTTTTTCTCATACAGTTTTCAACACATAAGTAAAAATATATATTTCAGCACATTTTAATGATTTCATATGCTATTTTTAAATACTCAGTTTTCTTGTTGTTAGGGAAAAATAAGGATAATTCAGCCATATTGGTATTCAGTCAATAAAGTGTTGTGAGTTTATAGTGAAACAGGAAAGGGTCTCTTTATTCCTTACCCTGAATAATTTTCTCTCAAATTGTGAGAAAAAACAGAAGTGGAAACACTGTTCATGTGCTTATCTACCTAACTCTCCATTTGATCAGTTTGTCAACATCCTTGGTCTATTTCTAACACCAGGGTTCTCTGTCTGACTGTGGAGCCTTTGATTCCCTCAAAATCTGATAAAGGTGCAGAGGGTGATGCTCTCCTTCGTGATCTGAAGAAAACATTGTTTATAGGTTTCCAGAACTGAAAGAAATTGAAAGATTGAATGTCAATATTGTGTAAACTCTTGTACAGAGAGTATAGCATTTTTAGTTTGTGGAATGTTTTCATAACTCACATCTTTTATTTTTGTTCAGAGCAACCCTGTGAGGTAGTTTTAGCGAATCTGTGCATGTTTCATATTATAGTTTAGCCAACTCACATTCCAGCTGGTTTTGACTATGACTGACAATTCTATATATAGCTTCACAAAAGAAGAGAATTTTTCACCTCTTCTGTCTGCAACTTTTAAGGTTCATTCTACTCTAACATAACTGGTTGCTTTGTTCCAACATAAATGGTTTCTGTTAGCCTCTGCTTACTATTTCTACAGTCCAGTTCCTTGCCTATGCATTCCAGTCCTTGTATACCTTTCATTTTCTGTTTGCTTAATGGCTAGATATTTTTCCTGTGACTATCCCTTCAACATTTTTTCTCATGGCACATTTTCTTCCAGTGGTAGCATTTACTGAGTGTATACTATAGCTCTGTGTGTACAGTGAGAAGCTATTTTCTGAGCTTAAATAATACTGTATGTATATATATATATATATATATATATGATTCAAGGCATAAATTACATTATTTTTTATGCTGTTCAGTTGAGAAGTGACTTTGTGTTTCATTATTTCTATTTACAAAGTTTTTGCAGGGAGTTCTGCTAATACTTTCTTATTTGTTCTAGTGTACTAGTCCAGTAGAAATTGCATGTAGATGTCTATGGATGACAAACTTTGGAAATGCACTAAAAATTTGCCACTATGAAATGTTTCTTTGTTGTATGTATGTTGGTATTTATACACACCCACAGATACTCGCAAA
Source organism: Mus pahari (assembly GCF_900095145.1). Taxonomy (NCBI): domain Eukaryota; kingdom Metazoa; phylum Chordata; class Mammalia; order Rodentia; family Muridae; genus Mus; species Mus pahari. The sequence goes on from NC_034613.1 coordinate 81,514,802, forward strand.
TATTTTAAAAATGGTTGTACTCATTTAGTGAAAATGAAAAGTAGACATACTTTTATAAATCAGAAAAATGCTTAGAATTTTATTTTGTCTACTCATTTGACAGTTTTCCATGTTTGTGTTGAAACTATTTGTATTCATAAGATATATTTCAAAAGTGTTATTCATTTGAAAGTTCCTAAATAGACCACTATTTTTTGTGTGTGTTTGGCAAATAAGTCTGTCAAGGATGAGCTAAATACACAAGTCATAAAAATAAAGTAAATTTATAAACATTAAGATAAATTAATGCTGTGGTCTTATTTCTTTAATTTCTTAAAGCAATTTCTGTCAAATAAAAGTGCAAACTCTACTTCAAGAAAGTTCAATGGACAAATGCTACTTTTCTTAAAGATAGCAGATTTTATTTGTACATATTCTCATAAAGCTTTATTGAACTATGTTTTTCAAATTATTTCTATTTTAACATGTTTTATAGAAAAATGTTGAAGAACTGCTTTGTGTTTTTAAGGTAAGAATGTTAACTTCTTTTGTTGGTGATATCAAGTTGTCATCACTCCTTTTAAAAATTACAGCAGGGCCACAGGTTCCAGCCATTTATCTTTTTAAAATAATGTATTTATTTTTATTTTATATGCATTGGTGTTTTGCCTGTATGTATGTCTGTGTGAGGGTGTCGAATCCCCTAGAACTGGAGTTAAAGACAGTTGTGAGCTGCCATTTGGGTGCTGAGAATTGAACCTGGGTCCCCAGCAAGAACAGTCAGTGCTCCTAACCGCTTAACTATCTCTCCTGATCACTTCTTTTTACTACTGAGGGTTTCAATCTTATCATTTTGAGTCTCTTTAGTTATTGGTTTATTTCAATAACTAGAAAATCAGTAACAAAATAGCTTAAAAGGAAGTATGTTTCTAAGGGCTGTATTGATCATATTGATCATAAAGTAAAAGTATATTGGCCTTTAGTTGAGGATATGGTGCAGTGGTAGAAAATTTGCCTAGCTAGCATGAAGAATTTGATTTTTACCACCACAAAAATAATGTGTGTATGTGCATACACCACAAAAGGACATATGTACATATGTGTGTGGTTTTTATATACATATACTTTTGTGGGTATGGTGTTTATCAGTCAGTACAATAAAAAAAAACTACTTGAGCAGTAAGCCTGAATTCTGAATAGAATATGATAACTTTGTCTTTTTGTTCCTAGTGAGGAATCAGATGTGGGCACAAATTATAAGTTGGATATTGCACTGCACTTATTTAAAATTAACAGTTATTTACTGCATATTGTGGTGCAAAATTCACATAACATATTGCAGCTTCTTTGAGCAGAATGATATATATGTTACCTTGACCTTTGTGTAAATCATACTTGACAGTAGGAGATAGGAAATTAATATATTATATAATTGGAGAGTAAAATAAGTTTAATTTAGTATCAAAATAATGCAAAGGTGAAAAATATCAGAATGGTGTGAATTTTGTTATAAACACATATAAGAGCCAGTGAATGTTTTAATAGTCAATAAAATGTTGTTTTTAAAAAGTTAACTTTAATAGGCCTGTACAGGTATGCATGGAAAAACTAAAAAAAAAAAAAAAAAAGAACATTTTTATAGCAATTACAATAAAGTATGAAACCATGAGTAGTGTCACTGAGTTTGAAAGAGAAGGCAAGTATATTAGAAATAATGTTTGAGGTTTCATTAGCATATGAAGAGAGAATATTATGTAAATATTATAGAACAATTGACAAGAGGAACTGGTAATGGTAACTTGGGTTTTTTGGGAATTGTAATAGAAAGAGAGGAGCTAGGGAATGACCAGATAGGTTTGGTGTATTTAAATGACAAATGATGACAATTATTTATAAGCTGTCAATATTGTCGTTTATTCAGAGTCTGTATGACAGCAGAAGGCCACTTCCTCTTTCTTGGTTCCCTTTTGCAGTCTCTGAAGTGCCTACACAGTTATTATTATTTTCCCTTGAAATACTAGAGGTATTTTCATATTGTTTTGAAAGATCTGATCTGGAACCAACTAGTATGGTAGTGATTAGACTTAAGGACTATATAAGTGTTTGAATTGTGGTTAGTACAAGTGAGAATTAAATTATTAATTTATATTTAAGTTTTAATTTTAAAACTATGACAGTATAAAATACTGGTTTTCTGTTATGACCAATGATAGGATTACATTTAACATTGGCCATAGGAAATATTGTCTTTAGTTCATTTTTCTTTTCTTCTTATAATTTTCTAAAAATTTAGTCATGGAAATTTTGATATCTAAATTGAGATATATTATGAATGTTAAAAACCAAAATTTAAATGTATAATATAAACACTTAAATACTTTTGAAGTGTCAACTTAAGGGTTCTTTGGAAAGTCGGTTAGATGGTGTTTTGCTGGGGCAAACACGTGAAGGAACATTTAGCTGAAGTGGACACAGGTGAAAGGATAAGGCAGACTCATGAAGGAACGTTTAGCTGCAGCAGACACAGGAGAGAGAATGTTCTGCTAAAGCAAGCACGTGAAAGGACATGTGATGGAGGATTCTTTGCTAACAACCTGCATGTGTTGGTCTGCTTTACATTTTGTAGTTGAGCTGCATTTGTCGGGACTCCAGAGAGAGAAACAAACCAAAAAATTTCTGGTGATTTGCTACAGTTTCTTGCTGCTTCCACGGATTAGGGCCCATTGGCAGAGTGAAGTCAGCTGAGACAGACGCATGTGCTGAGGCAAGACCCATGGAGGAGAGGTGATGTTTGAAGGGTATAATTAGGACTCGATGGACAATGACAGAGGCTGGGCTAGGCTTGCTTATAGAGCTAGCTGTGCAACACTTGTGGGTCTCAAGTCTTCACTGATCTTTGCTTTGCTGAGAGAGACCTGGCTGTCTCTTCTAGGTCATGCCACAGCTGCTGGTTCCTGCTTGCTATCCCTACTCTCCCGAACTGGACTGCTGGTGTGTCCATGAAGTGTTTGCGAGTGGATCCAGCTGCTGCTGCTGACCTGTGAACTGAACTGCTGAGTTCCTGAAGACACAGGTGGGAGTTGCTCCAAAGAACCTTTTCTAAACAGGTCCACTTCCCCACACACACCCATATCCTTTCTTTCTCACTACCTCCGGTGGGTGATGGGCTACGAGGGAGGTTAAAGCATTTAAGAACCATCATTAAAAATAAGGTTTGAAATAATTAAAGTTACATATTTTAGTCATGATTGCATGAGGGATATTTCAAATATATTTGTTTAAAATATTAGAATTATTTTTCCAGTTTCTTTTTGCTATTTAAATTTGGTTTATTTACTTAAATTTTTTGTGATAGGAGAGTGCCTTATAGCCCACGTTAGTCTCAAATTTGCTTCAACCTCTTGAGTTCTGAGATTACAGACATGTACCAAGACACTAAGATGTTTTTACTTTCACTTTTTAAAAAAATCTTTTGCATCCTGACCACAGTTTTCCCTCCTGTGTCTCTTCCCAGTCCCTTCTTTGCCTCCCCTCCCCCATCCACTCCTCTGGTTGTCTTCAGAAAGAGCAGGCCTCCCATGAATATCAGATTGCAGTAGGCCTATGTACCTCCCCTCATATTTAAGGCTGGATGAGGCAACCCAATAGGAGGAAAAGTATAGTCATGAGCTTTTCCACCCAGCCTCTTTGTTTCCAGAAGTAACGACTCTGAGACTTAATATTTGATGAATAAAATCCTAGGCCAAAAGCTTTGGCTTTTCCTGTGAGTAGCTCATGACTTAATTACCAATTTATTCTAAGTCCTGCCAGGTGGTTGGTTACCTCTCATCAGTTTCATGGGACCGGTTCCTTCAGTGTTCAGGGCCAATCTCCCATGCCTGACTATTTCCCAGAATCCTAGCTTCCTCTGGCAAATGTTCTGCCTTCTAATCTTGCCTCAGCTCGTTGATTATAGGCTTTCTATTGATAGGTGATGTTTCTATACAGTACCTAAGAGATTCTCTCTATAGAAATGGATCCCCAAACAGGCCAAAGAGTCATACAACCCTCTTTTGAGAATTCTGTTTAGTTTCATGTCCCAGATTTTAATCAGATTGTTTTCTTGGTGTTCAGCTTTCCCTCTAAGTTTTTTTTAATTTATATATTATAGACAGCACCTTTCTGACAAATGTATGACTTGTAAGATTTTTTTCCCCAACATGTAGACTACCACTTCTTTTAAATGATACTGTCGTTTGCCATACAAATGCTTTTGGTTTTGTGCGTTCTCATTTGGCAAGGTACTACGTATGTACTACATTGGTCCTGTTCAGAAAGTATATTCCTGTGTCAATTAGTTTCCTATTTTCTCCCCTTTCAGATTCAGGGTATCAGATCTTATGATGAGATCCTTGATTTATTTGAACATGAGCTTTGGAAGGGTGTGAGATAAGGATGTAGTTTCATTCTTCTACATGTAGCCTATCCAGTTTGACCAGTACTATTTGTTGAAGATGCTTTATTTTCTCCAACACGTACTATTGTCCTCTTTCTCAAAATTCAGGAGTTTATCAGAGCAAATGTTTATGCCTGAGTCCTCAATTCTATTTCATTTAGCAGTGTGTCTGTATGTCAGTACATTTTGGGATTTACTATAACTCTATAATATAATTGAAATCAGGGAGGATGCCGATGGTCCCAGTGGGGGTTTTATTGTTTCAATTATCCTGGGTCTTTTATACTTCCATATGAATTGAGGTTACTGTTCCATTTCTGTGAAGAATTGTTTTAGACTTTTGATGGGAATCGCACCAAATCTGTAGACTGCTTTCATTAGGATATCCATTTTTACAAAATTAATTTTACGGATCCATGAGCATGAGAGGTCATCCATCTTCTGATGCCTTCTTCAGTTTCTTAAATGTTTTAGTATATAACTTTTTCACTTGCTTAGAGTTATTTCAAGGTATTTTATTTTATTTTAATATATTTTTAGGCTATTGTAAAAGGGATTATTTTCCTGATTCCTGTTTCAGTATATTTGTCATTTTTATATAGGAAGGCTACTAATTTCTGAGTGTTGATTTTGTAGCTTAGTACTTTGGTGAAGGTGTTTATCAGCTGTAGAAGTTTCCTAGTCTTTTGCTTATAGAATCATCTGCAAACAGGATTGCTTTGACATTTTTCTTTCCTATGTGTATCCTCTTTATCTCTTGTCACTTATTGCTGTAGCTAAGATTGACTTCAAGCACTATTTTGAATAGGTGTGGAATGGACACGCTTCTCTCCTCCTCTCCCCCTCGCCCCTCTCTTATTGATTCTTTCACATCAAACACCCCAGTCTGTACCATCTCCCCATACCCTCATACCCTCATATCCATTCTTCATCCTTGCAACCTCTCCCCCAAAATAAAACACACGTACACACACACACACTACCACCACCACCACCACCAACAACAACAATAACAATGCATAGGAAATATCTCATCCTGGAAGCTGTAGTATGTCACAGTGTGTCCCACAATATATCTCTGTCCACACATCTTCACTTGCAAATGTTCACAGCAATGAGTCATTGGTCTGGTTCAAGATCTTTGGCTTCTGTGACAACATCAATATTGGATCCTCATTGGGACTCCTCCTGGCTATCCTGTTGTTGGCCTGTGTTATGAAGATCCTGCAGCTTTGAAACAGCAGGACTGACTCTTCCATTCATCCCAACCATTCGTAGATAGGTTTGGTAGGGTATATGCACCTAGAAATTCAACTATTTCTTTTATATCTTCCAGTTTAGTGGAATGCAAAATTTTAAAGTATGTCCTTATGATTCTATGATTTTTTTTCAGTGTCTGTTGTAAAATCTTGCTTTTCGGTTCTAATTTTATTGATTTGTGTTGTATTTCTTTTCTTTTTCAAAGAACTCTTTGCTTCCTGATTCTGTTGTTTTTTCATATCTATTTGATTATTTTCAGCCCTGATTTTGGTTTCTCTTCATATCCACTTTGTTGTCATTCTTGTTTTTCCAAGCTTTCAGTTACATCATTAAGTTGTTAATTTGAGGTCCCTATTTTTTTTTCAAGTAGATATTGTACTATAAACATTCTCTTAGAACTGCTATCATTTGTAGCCATAAATTTGGGTATGTTGTGCTTTCATTTTCATACATTTCCGGAATTTTAAATTTTCCTTCTTCATTTTTTTCCCTTGGTCCAATTCTCATTTGACAGCAGTAGTCTCTTTTTGAGCTCTCTGTAGTCCCTACTTTGTGTACTCTCTGTAGTCTCTACTATTGCTGTTGGTATCTAGCTTTATTCCATTATGATCAGATAGAATACAGGATGTCAGCTCAGCTTTCCTGTACTTGTTGAGACTTACTTTGTTTACTGATATTTGATTGGTTTTAGAGAAAGTTCCATAGGTTTTTGGGAAAATATGTATTCTTTCTTGTTTTATTGGACTGTTCTGTAGATATGTTAGGTCCATGTTGATTTACGGTACCATTCAACTCTAGTGTTTGTCCATTTATTTTTTGCCACTTAACCTGTCCATTGGTGAAATTGGTATATTGAAGTCATGCATGTGTCCCATATTGAAGTTATCTGTGGTTTTACATATGATTCTTTTATGAAATTAGTTACACCTGTTTGGTGCATATACATTGATAATTGTAATAGCTTCTTGATGGATTGTTCCTCTAATGAGTATGAAGTGATCTTCCTTGTCTCTTTTGACTAATTTAAGTTTGAAGTCTGTTTTGTCAACTATTAGAATTGCTACACATGTTTCTACTTTACATTCATTTGCTTGGAGTACCCTTTTCATCCTTTCATGCTAAGGTTATGGATTTGATGGTAAAGTGTGTTTCTTGGAGACAGAGAAAAGATAGATCATGTTTTCTAATCCAGTCTTCTGGTATGTCTTTATTGGGGGAATTAAGTCCATTAATATTTAGAATTGCAGCTGGACATCGGCTACTTTGTGGGTTCTGTTTTCTTCTACCCTCTTCTACCCCTTCACTTCCTCCACCCTAAGAGAGATAGAGGGAAGAGAGAAAGAAATCCCAGAATAAAATCAGGGGTAGGAAAGGGGGCAATGATATTATTAGGCTATGTCCTGCTTATTAGGAGTGTCGAGTTCCTTGGGGCAAATTTGATTTTTGTTTTAAGGATATCCAATTTCTTCTTTTCATCTCTTTGCACACAACTACTTGACAAATCGCACCAGACAGCAAGCAATGGAAACCAGTACAAAATGTGCAGCCAGCCCCTTCTATCAGGACTTTAGCATTTATATATCCTCTGAAAAGTCCCCAGAATTCCGAATGTCACACACCTGTAGAAACTATCTGCAGCTGGAAAATTATGCTCCTGCTAGAGCCCGAGGCAAATTGTAGTCACCTGCTGTGAAGCAGCTCCATATTCCCAGACCAGGATTAAAACAGAAACATTCCTATAAAGTTTCTTTGGTTTTTAAAGAAACCAAAAGTCTCAGTACACAGAATTATTACTTAGAGATGTGTATTCTTGTCTTTTTGTTGATTTTGTGGTGATTCTTGGACCTCTTGTGATCTACTGTCCTGGTATTGTTTTATTTTTCTCTTGGTTGTGTTTATTCTCTTTTGACTCAAATAGTACTTTCACTATGCTCCATAAACTTGGCTTAGTGTTCATAAATACTTTTCATTTGTTCTTGTGGAAAATTTTATTTCTCTATTAATTTTAATAGTTTTGCTGGATATTCTTGGTTGAGAGTAATATTTTTGGAGAACATGAAACATATCTTTCCATGCCCCCTTTGAGTTTGAAATTTCTGTCAGATAATCAACCAGATGTTATTTTCCCTATATAAATGATTTGACTTTTTCTTGCAGTTTTCAATATTCTTTCTTTATTCTGTCTTTAATGTTTTAATTATACTGTGCTATGGAGAGTTTCTTTTCTTGTCATATCTATTTGGAGTTCTGGAGGTACCAGGATGGGCAACTATGTGAAAAGTTTTATAACATGATTTTTCTGAAAATAGAATCCGTGTCTTTGATGCGATAATTTTTCTCCTTTCCCATGCCTATACTCTGAAAGTTAGGTCTTTTCATGGTACTCAAGTGTTTTCCTTTCTTCTGTTCGTGGGAGGTACACACACACACACACACACATATACATATACATATATATAATCTTATCACTGAATTTTAAAGTGGTAAAGTTTCTCTACATTGTCTTTCAGCCTTGATTTCCTTGTTATCCCTTGTATTGGTAAGGTCTTGCATAGACGGTTTTGTTTGGGTTTTTCACTTTTTGCATCCTTTCAGTTTAGTTTTTCTTCAATAATTCTGTCTTATTTAATTAAATTTTCATCTCATGTATTAGCTTCCTTATTCATCTCTCTCTTTTTTAATCTTTGAGTTTTCTGAAACCAGTTTAGACAGTATTTTGAATTTCTTGTTTGAAAGATCTTCAAAGCCATTCTCATTGGGTTCCATTATTACGGGATTAGTGATTTTTGGAGGTGACATGTTTTGGATTTTTATATGAATTTTTCTTTCTGTTTTTGTGACAAGATTTATGCATTTGGAGTTTATTGATGAGATGAGAATGTGGGCCTGGGGATGATTGTCTGGGTAGGGCTTGCCAGTCAGTACCAGGAGCTGGAGAAAGTATGGAATCGAGGGCAGGATATTCAGGTGCAAGGACTGGAACAACAAGGGAATTCTGGGTGTGCTAGTTAGGGCCTAGCTTTCTCTTCTTTCTCATGCAGGAAGCTGGGCAGGTTGGAAAGTGCGGGTTGAGTGGTTTAGGCCTGCTGGCCTCTTACTTCTGTGTGCTGGGAACTAGGCAGATTTATAATCCCTATATATATTTAAAAGATTATAAAATTATATGTGTGTATGTGTGTACACATAACTATTTGCACATGACTGACTATGCATAATAGACTAAAAAAAAGCATCAGATACTCTGGAACTGGCATTACAGGAAGTATGAGCCACCCTATCTGGGTGTTCTGAATCAAACTCAGGTTCTCTGCAAGAGTAGTAAATGCTCTTAACTGAGCCTTCTCTCCAGTCCCTTCCCAGGCAGTCATAAAAGGTGATGTTTTATTCAGTTTGCACATATTTTATTGAGAATTTTTGTGTCTATATTCAACAGAGAAATTAGAAGATGTTTTGTTGTTGGTTGAATGCTCTTTACTGATTTTTGAATCAGTAATAATGACATTATCTAAAACATTTAATTATATTTTTCCTTTTTATTTTATGAAATAATTTGAAGAGCAAATGCAAATTTCTGGTAAAGTTCAGCATTGAATCACTCTGTCTATGCATTTTCTTAACTGTGCAACTTTTTACTGATGCTTCAGCTTTATTGTTGTAAGTCTGAGTTGTTTGTGTATTATGCTAAATATTTTATCTAGAAATTTGTTAGTTTCTTCTAGATGTTCCTACTTACTAGAATACATTTTTTAAAAATAAAATGCTCTAAAAATATGTTTATTGTAACTAATGAATATAAAAATCTGACAGATGTTTTCAAACATTCTCCAAAGAAAGTAAAGCCCTCAGCCTGCCCCACTTTTCATGAAATAGAGGACTAACAACTCGGACAGAGAAGCAGACACATCCACACACAGGATCTTCACTCAGCAACTGGTCCTCAAAGGCTCCAATACATTCCTAAGTAAAGGTCCATTAAATTAAGCCACAAGCTGTTTGACACTTTCGTAGTTTAACTTGATTACTATCAGCATTATGATGTTCACTGAAAATACTGAGAGACAAGAGGTGATTGTGACAGATACCCAAAGCATGTGGCTCTACAAAACTACAAACCTTTGCCGGGTGTGGTGGCGCACGCCTTTAATCCCAGCACTCGGTAGGCAGAGGCAGGCGGATTTCTGAGTTCGAGGCCAGCCTGGTCTACAAAATGAGTTCCAGGATGGCCAGGGCTACACAGAGAAACCCTGTCTCGAAAAAAAAAAAAAACCTTACAAAAAAAAGTTAAAAACTACAAACCTTCATGAGGACTCAGACTGTGGAATTCAACATTAACATAGAAATGAATCTGAGAAAATCTATGTATAGTTTAGCCTTTAGCATCGGGTATAACATGTTTCTTCTTATTAGAAGAAATTATTTAACAATCAGAATAAATTTCTGGAAACACATTTCTCATCAAATATAGATTGCCCACAGCCAATTTCACATAACGTAGTTGGGCTGTTTAGTGACATTCTAGTGAAATTCTCATGGCACAGGGAATTGTCCTTCATCCCACACCATGAAGCTGGCTCATCAGCCATCTAGAACACCCTTCACTGACCCCACCTACACGTCTGAATGGACACACATGGGGCTCTCTATGAATGACATCAGCTGTATAATGAAGCCATCCATCCTAAGGCTGATGGAACCACCCAGTCCAGGGTGAGGGGACCACCTTGCCAAAGGTATGTGTAAAGGGAGGATACCGACCATACTTTTAATACATAAGACATTTAAAACAAGCAGAATGTCCCCACACAGATTGACTAGAAACACTTTTCACCATAAAGAAGTGACTCAAGGATTCACAATTTACAACAATTCTGTACAATACATGTTTTCAAAATATTACCTAGTAAAGCCACTGAATTTTACAGATAACTGTTGTAATATCCTTGTCATCATTAATTTTAATAATTTTGGTATTCTGTCATTTTTGTTAGTTCTACAAAAGATTTGTCTATCTTTTATAGTAACCCACTCTGTTTCATTAATTACTTCTAATTGTTTTTTTAGTCAGTTTCCATTTCATTAACTTCTCCTTTAATCATTATTATTTCTTTCTGTCTACTAATTTTGTGTTTGGCATTTTCTCTGTGTTTCTAAGAATTTGAACCATATCATTAGACTATAAGTTTTGTCTGATTTAAAAAAAATTATTCATTTATTTTTTATCACTATTTTTAGATTTATTTAATCTCTACGAGTGCTCTATTTGTATGTACACCTGAATGCCAGAAAAGGGAGGCAGATCACATTGTAGATGATATGAGCCACCATGTGGTTGCTGGGAATTGAACTCAGGACCTCTGGAAAGAGCAGTCAGTGCTCTTAAGCCACTTCTTCAGCCCTAATCTACTTATTCTTATTTTATATGCGTTGGATTTTTGCCTGCATATATGTCTGTGTGAGGGTGTTGCATCCTCTGGAACTGGGTTTACAAACAGTGTGAGCTGCCGTCCTCTAGATCTGGGTTTACAGACTGTGTGGGTGCCGAGAATGGAACCAAAGTCCTCTGGAAAAGCAGTCAGTGCTCTTCTGAGTCATCTCTCTAACCCTAGCTGATTTTTTTTTTTAATGTGGGCAATGTTAATGGTAAATTTTTGTATTGAAAATGCCATCCTGGCACTTGGGAGGTAGAGGCAGGCAAATTTCTGAGTTCGAGGCCAGCCTGGTCTACTGAGTGAGTTCCAGAACAGCCAGGGCTACACAGAGAAACCCTGTCTCAAAAAAAAAAAAAAAAGAAAAAAGAAAAAAGAAAGAAAGAAAGAAAGAAGAGAATGCCATTCTGTTTTTCAAAGACTAAGGTAGATTATATTTGCATTTTAACTTTATTTAAAGCAACTTTAAATTTCCTTCCTGTGTGGCCTGGATAATGTATCTATTGCTGTGAATAGGATATTGAATTTTATTGATACAGAATTTTCTTCTGTTATACCTGCCATTTCATGCTCAGTAGTGCTTTATGAAATTGCTTGTATCAAAATGGTACATATTTATCTGTCTGTCTGTCTGTCTGTCTATTATTACATCATCTTGAACAACTGGTTCTTTGATTAATTGTCCAAGTGTACATTATTCTGAGTAATTTTGGTGTGAAAGCTACTTATCAGATATTCATATTGCTAATCCTGGTTGTCTTCATAATGCAGGCTTGTTTTGTCTCTTAACCATGGTTTTTACTTTAATTCTGTGCTTTTTGTCAATGTGCTGTGTCTCTTTCAGACCAGAAACAACTGTAACTTGCCTTTCAATCCAGTCAGCTAGTATGTATCTTTTAATTGGAAAGCTGACATAATAAACTTTGGGGGTTATTACCGAGACATAGTCACTGATTACATGGCTCAAATCTTTTATTTCTCTTTTTAAATTTATTTTTTTAATTTTAGGAACTTGTTTGCTGTGTTGAATATCTTTCTTTTCTTGTTTTTGCTTGTTATCTATTTGTTCCTAAACTTTTTTCTTCCCTGAGCACTTGTGTTTGTGCCTATATTCCTCCTGTATATGTAGAATTCCTTTAAGTATCTTCTAGAATACTTGGTGAGTGATCACTAGTTGCTCTAATTTGTGCTTATCTTGGAAGCTATGTATTTCACCTCTGATTTCAGAATTTAACTCTCCTGGAAACTGAGGAAAGGTTAGTAAATGCATTCAAAATGAATTTATGAATTTCTTAAATAATTAGTAAAAAAATATTCTCAAAGAAGACAAACAAGAGAATTCTCCTGAATATACTAATCCTACTTGGCAGTTATTTACTCAGACTGTTTATATTATAGTATTTCTTACTGGTCTGGATTTTTGGCATTTCTACCAAGATGCTGTTATTCTAATGAGTTTCACTTTGTATGTAAGCTGACAATTTTCTCTTGAATATTTAGTTTTTTAATATTTTTGTTGTTGTTCTATGGTTTTTTTAACATTTTAACAATTTAACATAAAGAGGTTCTTTTCTGGCCTCCACTTTTAGTGGTAGAAATGCCTCCAGTATTTGTATCTATATCATTCTCTGGCCTTTAGATAGTTGATGGAATAGTTTCACTAAATAGACTCTCTGTGCCTTTTGTTAGTTTCTCAGATCCTTTTACTTCCAAGATTCTTAGGTTTTGTTTCTTCTGCATGTCTCAAAGCTTTTGAAAGTATACATCAAAGATCCTGGTATCTCCAACATTCTCTGGTCTCCATTGCAACTTAGACTTTACCTTCAAGTCTTCATGTAATGGCATCAAGGCCTCTTTTAAGGGATTTCAACTCTATGGAAGCAGCATACACAGGGCCTGCATGGGTCTACACTAGGTCATCTGCATATATAGTATGGATTCCAGTTTAGTATTTTTATGGGATTTCTGACACTGTGAAAGTCTCTGACACACATCGAAAAGTCAAGGCCAGAAAAGAACCTCTTTATGTTTGTAACTGTTAAAACCACAGAAGAACAACAACAAAATATTAAAAGATACAAGGCTTGTTCTTGGGATCTTTTCCTTTGGTTGCTTTGCCTTGTCCAGCCTCGATGTGATGATTTCTACTTTATATTATTAAATTTTATTATGTTTAGTTGTTATATATTAGAAGGCTTTTTTTATGAGAGACAAAAGGGATGGATCTGGATGGGAGGGGAGGGGAGAAGGAACTGGGAGATATAGAGGGTATCAAATCATGATCATGGTCTATTGTGTGAGGAAATAACCTATTTTCAATAAAAGGAAAGCAAAACAAAGAACAGACTATCCTCCAAACTATAGTTTCACCTCAGCAAATCTTGTATTAAAAAATGTAAATAGTTTTCTATAATAAAAAGAAGGAAAGCATCATTGTTCATTGAAACTATGGGCATTTCTATGTCCATCCCAGTTCCTGAATAATGACAAGGAGACTATATTTATTTATAAGCTTCTGGCCTTGTAGATAGGCAATGTTTTCCACTAGCTTGTAGCTCAGTTATCCCATTTATTAGTAATGTAAGTTCTTCCATATGGCTGCTTAGTTAACCTTCCTTCCTTCCTGGCCTGCTTCTTACTCTGTGTCCAGCTGACTGAATTCCCCCATACCATTCTCTTTTCCAGAGTTCCTCTCTCTGTCTGAAAGCCCCACCTTAGATTCTGCCTTTTGCTATAGGCCATAGGCCTTTTATTTTAAGCAATCAGAACATGCCTTATGCAGGTAAGGAATGACAGAAATACATCTTTATACAGTGACCAAAAACATCACTCCAACAGTTCCTGTTTAAATAAAATGTATGTGTCTGTGTTAGAATATGCTTGGCCCATGGGAAGTGGAACTATTAGGAAGTGTGTCAATGTCGAGGTGGGGCTTTGAGATCTCATATATATGCTCAAGTCTGGCCAGTGTAAGATAGTCTCCTCCTGCTGCTGCCTTCAGAACAAGATGTAGAACTCTTGGCTCCTCCAGCCCCATGTCTGCCTGGATGCTGCCATGCTTCCTGCCTTGATGATAATGGACTAAACTTCTGAACCTGTAAGTCAGTCCCAATTAAGTGTTGTCCTTTGTAAGAGTTGCCTGGGTCATGATGTTTCTTCACAGCAATGAAATCCCAAGACAATGTGATATATTGTTTTATATCTTATATATGATTTAAAGCTTATCAGAGAATTAGAGAAGCCCGAACTCCTGTCCTATGGCACTTGCCATAGGAATACGGTAAAATTGGAGTGGTAACTATGCTAGAGAATCAAGAATGCTGTAACCCTCCAAAGTACCCAGTCAAAGGGGAAGGAAAGACAAGAACTTAAAATTAGAATCATCAAAAACACTGTTCCACATGAGATTGGTGAAAGTTGCAAGCAGAGTAGCATTCTGACTGCTCATTGTCCTTTCCACAGTCTATGGTGAGAAAAAGGAGAGATAAAGCAGAAAAACATGAAAAATGTGTCACTCGATGAAAAGTTGTTCTGTGTTGTAGATAATGTGAATGCTGAAAAGGCAAATGTAATTGTTAAAGAGATGAATGCCATGAAAGAGAAATCTAGTACCTTCCCTTGGAACAGCAGCCACATGGTCCAAGAATAAGACCTCACCTATCAAACCAGTCTTTTATTTCCTTTTTTAAAGCTAGTGTCTTGTTTTGCTGAAACAAAAATAAACTGTCTCGCTTTCATTGTGTGTAGTTTGTTGAGTTAGTTATTATGGAGTAAGGGTCTTCATTCTCACAGACACTTGTATATACATGTTTGCTGTTGCATTATTCACATTATCATAGAAATAGAATTAGCATAAATGTCTACAAATGGATGAATGGATAATGAAAATGTGATACATATTTTACAATGCAATTTTATTTAGGCATAAAGCAAAGTGAAATGGTAAAATTTGCAGGAAAAGTAATGGAATGGTAACATATTTTATTATAGAAGGTAACTTATGCTCAGAAATATAAATATTGCATACCCTTTCTCATATGTGCTGTGGTGGTTTCAATATGCTTGGCACTATTAGGAGTTGTGGCCTTGTTGGAATAACTGTGGCTTTGTTGAAGGAAGTGTGTCACTGTAGGAATAGACAATGAGACACTCATCCTAACCATGTGGAAGCCATTCTTTTCCTAGCATCCTTCAGATGAAGATGTAGAACTCCCAAATCCTTCACCAGCACCTTGTCTGCCTGGATGCTGCCATGCTCCCACCTTGATGATAATGGAATGAACCTCTGAACCTGTAAGCCAGCCCCAGTTAAATGTTGTCATTTATAAGTTGTCTTGCTCATCATAGCAGTAAAACCAAGGCTAAGACATGTGGATAAGTGCTTCTAATTTTATTTGTATTTGTGCAAGAATAAGTGTATGTAGAGTCCAGAAAAATATAAAGGGCCCCATAAGATGGACAATAAGAAGCTTTAATAAAGGTTCTGAAGAAGATAATAGAGCATACATGTTATAAAAGTGGGAGAGGGAATATTGGGAGATGGTAGAAGTTGGGGATAGGCAGGAAATTGAAAGAGAAGCAGGTCAGAGAGTGAGGATCAATCCAAACTTGTTACATATGAAAATCACATTAGGGAATAAAGTGGAAATTTCTGGTTTCTTTGGAGACTCAGTTATGTCATGTGATGTTTGCTGAAACAGAAATAGGTGAGAGGATGTTTTGCTGAAGCAGATATGTGAGAAGATACATGATGTTTAGGAAGAATATAAATATGCCACAGATAGTGGGACAAGGCTAGTGCTTCGGTTCGCTTCGCACTGCATCACTGATCTTCACTTGTTGAAACTTTATAGAGAGTAACTCGCCAAAGAACTTCTGATATTTTGGCTGATTATTTTTGCTTCTGTGGACTCATGCTGACAGAGCCTCACCATCTCTTCTGAATCCATCAGCCTATACTGATTCATGTTTGGTGGTTTCCAATTAGACTAGACTGCTGCTACTGGTTTGTGTTTTATGTTTTTATGTTTTGGACTGGACCACTGATATTCTGACAACAAAGATTGGGATCTCCCCAAAGAAGTATTTCTAACCAGGTCCACAATCCGTGTTTCCTATTAACCTTTCCTTCACCCTACCTGTGGTAGGTGGGATAGAAGGGAAGCATTTAAGAACCCTTATCAAAGTAGGTTTCGAAAAATCCAAGCCTACAAGGGAACCTGGTACTTTGTATGCTATATGGAAATTAAATTAAAATCTCAAAGATAACATGCCATCCACTTCCATGGCAAACTTTGTATCAACTTTCCATTCACATCCATATTAATAATCAGCCAATAGCAAAATGTGCTGTGATCTTGGTTCAAAGATTTCAAAAGGATATAGTATGGTCTGGGGATATAGCAATGGTAGAACACATACATATTCAGCATCTGATACATATACATCCCTGCCCAGCTCCATCCTAACATCTACTCAGAGAATATTGGGAAAATATGAATAATACAGTCACTTGTTTTTATTTTCTAGAAGACCAGGGGTATTTTTTAAAAACATTCTCCTCCAAGTATTTAATGACTATCTCTCTAATATTACCTATATAAATATGCACCCAGAATACATAAAAGAAGCATTTCCATTATTTTCTGAATATGAAATTCCAAAGTATAGTCAAATTAAATGATTGATACTTTAATGGACCATCTGAACAGATGATACTTTTCACAATACCTTTAAGAGGAATTTTTCTTTGCTATTTATAGTGGATATAATTAAAATATGTAATATAGTCTTAATTTTCCTCTATTCTCTTTTTATTATTGTTATTATTTACTGTAAAAGCAATCACATGCCTACAGTCTTTTGTTTCCATTTTATATGCATATACATGGACCTTGGGACTACAGCATTTACTTACCAAGAGACACAATGTGATTGGGGAATGTGCTGGGATTATTGTCTTGAGCAATAATATCTTTTTTTTTTCTGTTGAAAGCTCAATGTGTCATTGTTATGCTTAAATGGGTGCTTCACAGAATTACATCCTTTACAGCACATCCTCCCTGGGTATGTATGGTGTCTTCCTTCTGTGGCAAGAATAGAGTGTGCTATAGGCAAGTTGCCATTTCAACTGCCAGAATGTAAGTGAAACTGTTTTCTATATGAGTGAAGCTATTTCTCCTTCCAGTGACTGACTATGCTGTTTTTTTCCCTAGGTGATTCCACTATCAAGATACAGTGAGGAGATGTACTGAGGTTGGTAACTTTTAAGTTGAAAATGCTGTCTTTTTTCCACTGGATGGTTTTAACTCCCTTGTCAAAGATCAAGTGACCATAGCTGTGTGGGTTCATTTCTGGGTCTTCAATTCTATTCCATTGATCTACATGTCTGTTGCTGTACCAGTACCATGCAGTTTTTATCATTATTGCTCTGTAGTACAGCTTAAGGTCAGGCATGGTGATTCCACCAGTGGTTCTTTTATTGTTGTGAATAGTTTTTGCTAGCCTAGGTTTTTT
>NC_034613.1:81532739-81548395 GCF_900095145.1 Mus pahari
ATATATAGTATATAATCATATATATTATTAATATATATATATATTTAAAGCTTAGCAAGTTCATTGAAATGAGAATTCATTTTTTAAAAATTTTTTGTTGTTCTGGGAATTAGAACTATGGATTCACACATGATAAGCTATCATTAAGCAACATTACTGCTATGCCAATCTAGATATGTATTAGATATGTATTAAATTCCACTAGCACCATAGAAAGTTAGTAGTATAAGTTACTCACTTTTAGAATATTACAGGGATGATTTAACAGGTGAAATATTAAGGCACTAAATATTATAAGTAAAACAAACATTATATAATTAAAATTATGTAAAATGTTATGTTGATTTGAATTTGAAATAGTTGGTTATATCCATAGACTATTGTATATAAACCTCTTGGGAACCATAAAACAATAACCTAGAGAAGATCATGTACACATGCATACAAACAAATTAAAACAATCTTATATATGCCACTATGGAAATCCTCAAATCATAAAACAGGAAAAAAAGAAAAGTTATGCAAAGCAATCAGAAAACAAATAATAAAATGACAGTAATGTATAGTTACCTATCAATAATTACTTTAAATACTGATATATTAAAATTTTCAATCAATAGACATAAGGTGACTGTGACGGTTAATTTTAATTGTCAAGTTGACACAATCTAAAATCACCTGAGATAAGGACCTCTGGGAATGTATTAAGTGATTATAGGTAATTATGCTGATGTGAGAAGGCCCACTCACTGGAGGTGGTATCATTCTCTAGAAAGAAGATTTGAACTATATAAGAGTGGAGAAAGCAAGCTGAGTATTGGCGTGTATGCATCCACTGCTGTCTGTTCATAATTTTGAATGTGATATGACCAACTCCTTCAATCTCTTGTCATAGGTTCTGCTGTGACTTCCTTGCTATAGGGAGAAAACTAAGAGAGTGGTTGAATACATTTTTTAAAACTCAATTCAAGTAATTATTTGATTCACATTGCCTTAGTACATATACTAAAAGTACAGGGATGAGGATGGATATTTCATTCAAATATAAATCATAAGTGAACAGGCATAGCTATACTTTATTGAAACAAAATATATGCAGATACATTATAAATCAATGAAAATAACATTGCATAATGACAGGTGGATCAATTCATCAAGGGAATACAATAGTTGGGGATATATATACTGGTCCAACATAGAACCACCTAAATATATACAGCAGATGTTAAAAGAACTGAATGGATAGAGATAACCCTATAGAATCCTCTAAAATATGTTTAGTATACAAAGAGTTGAACACTTTTAAACCACACTATCTTCAATGAGTACAACATCCAGAAAGAAAATTAATGAAACATAGTACTGCAGCCATATACCTGTAGTATAGAGCAGGTATAGACAAAATATACCTAGTAGAAATAGGTACTCTATCAAGATATTATCATCTCAGAATATGCCTATAAGACATTTAAGAAATATAACATTCTAAAAAATGTTTAGCTTATTAAGCATATGTAAATTTTGTTCTGCATAACAATTGTGTAATGAATTTAAAGCTAAGAATATACTCAGTGGTGAAAATTTGAAAGTTATCTTCTAAACTCAGGGGAAAGCAAGTATCTATACTTCCACTATTTCTCTTCAACATAATACAGGATATCTTTGCTAGAGTACTCATCCCAAAGACATACAAAGGATCCAAAGAAGAAAGAAATTATTCAATATGTTGCTGTTTATTGGCAAGGTCTTAAATAGAGATAACCCTATAGAATCCTCTAAAAGATGTTTTAATTAATAAGTGAATTTAGTAAACTTAAAGGCTATATAAAATTTAGTAGCAACAATAATCTTTTTGAAACCTAAATCCAGAATACATCCAATTACAATAATATTATTGTTTGAATATGAAATGTCTACCCAAGTCTAATGTGCTGGAGGTCTTGTTTGTTAATTTTTAGGCCTTTGAGACATAATTAGATCCGAAGAGCTCTAGCTAACTTAACCCCTTGATAACTTACAACAGTAGGTGATGGAAAGGAGGTGGTGGGATCTAGTTAGAGAAAATAGATCACAGGGACATATCTTGAAAGGATGTTTGTAGTGACAATTTTGGAATTTTGATTTCTTTGAAAAACACAGAAGGTAGGGTGAGTTGTTGGTTGTGGTTGGTGATAGTTAAGTATGCACCAAGAGGAAACTGTAGGCTTAAATTATTTCAAAGACTACTTTTAATATGGGTTCTTAAATGCTTTAACCTCTCTTCTAGTCCACCACCCACCAGAGGTAGTGGGAAAAGAAAGGTTATTAGGATGTGGGGGAAGTGGACCCGTTTAGAAATTGTTTTTTGAGCCAGGCAATGGTGGCACATGCCTTTAATCCCAGCACTTGGGAGGCAGAGGCAGGCAGATTTCTGAGTTCAAGGCCAGCCTGTTCTACAGAGTGAGTTCCAGAACAGCCAGAGCTACACAGAGAAACCCTGTCTCGAAAAACTAAAAGAGAAAAAAATAAAGAAAAAAGAAAGAAAGAAATTGTTTTTTGAAGCAAGTCCCATATGCTTTGTCAGGAAATCAGCATTTCAGTTCACAGGATTCAGCAGCAGCAGCTCAATCCACTTGCAAAGACTTGACAAGTATACCAGCAGTCCAATTCAGTAGTGTTGGAATAGCAAGCATAAATAAACAGCAGTGTCCTAGCAGAAACAGCCAGGCCTCAGAAGAATTGGAATGAACTAGCAGGAGGGACCAGGACCAGCAGGGACACTAGGATAAGTTCTTGGCTGTGCTCTTTCAGGGAAAATGGGAGACCAAGAAGCACTGTAAAGGTAGCTACAAGTGAGCCCCCATTACTTTCCATTGACTCCTATTTATACTCCTTCCAATCATCATGTGTCCTCCACAGGTCTTGCCTCACCACATGTCTAAGCCACCAGAATATCACCAGAAGGTAGGTGTGTGTGTGTGTGTGTGTGTGTGTGTGTGTGTGTGTGTGTGCGCGCGCGCACGCGCGCGCGCGCATGCACAATTCTCCCTATGGAGTTATGACAAATGGAGCTCACAAATCAATCTAAGGTGAACCAGTGCATATACGTCATTAGGGAAGAATTCATCATGCATCCTTTCCAGTGTCTACTTTAGCGAAACATCCTTTCACCTGTATTGGCATCAGGAAAACAGTCCTTCAAGGGTCTGCCCCAGCAAAACACCATTCCCACACAACTGAATTTCCAAAGAAACCATAAGATTCCACTTCAGAGAAACAGTTCAAATGTTCAACATTCTTAGCCACCACGGAAATTCAAATTAAAGCTACTCTGAGAATTCATTTTACCAGAATGATCAAGATTGATTTAAAAAGAAAAATGACAGTATGTACTGGCAAGGTAGTAGTGAAAGGGGAAATTTATTCAGTGCTGGAGATGATATAAAAATGTAGTAGTTTGAATAAGAGTGACTTTCATGGGCTCGTATGTTTGAATACTTGTTTCCCATTTGGTGGAACTTTAGCGGGAGGAATAGCCTTATTGGAGGAGGTGTTACTGAGAGCAGGCTTTGAGGTCCCTAGAGCCCACACCATTTCCAGTTAACTCTCCCTGGTTCGTTCTTGTGTCCCAAGATGTGAATTCTCAGATGTTACCACACTCCTAGCCATAATAGTGATGGACCCTCCAAAACTGTAAGCCCCAAATAAACTCTTTCTTCTATAAGTTGTCTTTATCATGGTTTCTTATCACAGAAATAGTAAACAAACCAAGGCAATGTGTGTATGTGTGTGTGTGTGTGTGTGTGTGTGTGTGTATCAAAATATGAATCTTCTATAAGAATTTATATCAGTAAATTATGTGTGATGTCTTAGTCAGGGTTTCTATTCCTGCACAAACATGATGAAGAAGCAAGTTTGGGAGGAAAGGGTTTATTCAACTTACACTTCCACACTGCTGTTCATCACCTAAGGAAGTCAGGACTCAAGGTCAGTAAGTAGGAGCAGATGCAGAAGGAATGGAGGGATGTTACTTACTAGCTTGCTTCTCCTGGCTTGCTCAGCTTGCTTTCTTATAAGACCCAAGACTACCAGCCCAGAGATGGCACCACCCACAAGGGGCCCTTCCCCCTTGATNNCTAGTTGAGAAAATGCCTTAAAGCTGGATCTCATGAAGGCATTTCCTCAACTGAAACTCCTTTCTCTGTGATAACTCCAGCCTGTGTCAAGTTGACACACAAAACCAGCCAGTACATGTGAGAAACAATAAAATGAATTTATTTATTTTCTAAAAATAAAATACAACAAAATATTTAATGGGCAAATTCATATTAGCAAATATGAAACTGCCACTGAAAGGGGGAACGGGACAGAGATCATGGGTTGAGAGTCAGGAAGACTAAAGAGAACCAACTACTTAAGAAACCAGGATGCTCACAGTCAGCTATTGGATGGAACACAGGGCCCCCAATGGAGGAGCTAGAGAAAGTACCCAAGGAGCTGAAGGGGGCTGCAACCCTNTAGGTGGAACAACAATATGAACTAACCAGTACCCCCTGAGCTTGTGTCTCTAGCTGCATATGTAGCAGAAGATGGCCTAGTCGGCCATCATTGGGAAGGTCTTGCAAACTTTATATGCCCCAGGGGAATGCCAGGGCTAAGAAGTGGGAGTGGGTGGGCAGGGGAGCAGGGGCGGGGGGAGGGTATAGGGAACTTTTGGGATAGCATTTGAAATGTAAATGAGGAAAATATACAATAAAAAACATTTAAAAAAAACCAGGGTGGCATGGAAGGAGTTACAGAGACAAAGTTTGGAGCTGAGACAAAAATATGGACCATCCAGAGACTACCCCACCCAGGGGTCCATCCCGTAATCAGCCTCCAAATGCAGACACTATTGCACATGCCAGCAAGATTTTGCTGACAGGAGCCTGACATAGCTCTCTCTTGTGAGGCTATGCCAGTGCCTGGCAAACACAGAAGTGGATGCTCACAGTCATCTATAGGATGGAACACAGGGGCCCCAATGGAGGAGCTAGAGAAAGTACCCAAGGAGCTGAAGGGGTCTGCAACCCTATAGGTTGAACAACAATATGAACTAACCAGTACCCCCAGAGCTCGTGTCTCTAGCTACATATGTAGCAGAAGATGGCCTAGTCAGCCATCATTGGGAAGAGAGGCCCCTTGGTCTTACAAACTTTATATGCCCCAGTACAGGGGAACACCAGGGCCAAAAGTGGGAGTGGGTGGGGAGGGGAGGCAGGGAGGGTATAAGGGACTTTTGGGATAGCATTTGAAATGTAAATGAAGTAAATACCTAATAAAAAATTGGAAAAAAAAAAGAAAGCAGGGTGGAGAACAGGACCAGAAGCCAGAGGACTGGAGCTGTGGTCCTGCAAATGGAGAGGGCAGGGCCCTGAGGGCCAGACAACAAAATTCAAAATCATTTGGCCATAAAATATAAACACCCTATGTTCCTACCATAGGGGAAGAGAGGAGGAAAGGGGTATAAGGGATATGAAGAGGCTGTGTGGGAAGGGGCTTTGGAGGTCCTACCTGCCCTGCTGTACACACAGTCCCCATCCCAACCCGTTCCCTCTGTGTCTGTTTGGGTGCATGTGTCTGTGTGGGGCTGTGTGCACTTGCCCAGTCCCCTTCCTGCCCTAGCCCCCCACTCTCCACCCCCAATTCCCCTTAACTGCTCCCGTTCCAGTTGCTGTCGTCTGTCATCCGGCTGCCACTCCTCTGCCCATTTTCTTCAGGGGGGGAAATGAGGAGGGGGCATGTGGGGGGAAAGTCCCCAGCCAGCTCTGCCCCCATCCTCCCCCAGCCACCTCTAACAGAAGTCCCGACGGTGGTAAGAGTCAGGGTCACAGTATTTGGTGACCACCACTCTGTTGGAGAACTTGCGGCCGGTTAGACCCTGCATGGCTTTCTGGCAGTCAAACACAGAAATGAACTCCACAAAGATCTTTCCACAGCCAGGTACCTCGATGCCGTCCACTGGGCGGGGCATTTCAATGGATTTGACCAGTCCATACTTGCTGCACTCGTCTCGTACATCTTCTAAAATCTCTTCATACTCCTCATCGTCCAGTAGCTCCTCGGGCAGCACCATGTTCATGAGGCACAGGACCTCAGTTGGGTGACCACCCATCTGCACCTGAGAGCTCCTCAGGCTGGGCACTTGAAGGGTCACAGGTGTCTGATTGATGGTGCTCAGAGTGGTATTTCTGGCTCCCACACTTGCCCTCTGGACAAGCAGCTTCTTGTCCCCTAGCTGCATCCTATTCAGCCCCGCAATGGCCTGATCGGTGACACTGATGTCCACGTACTCACAGAAGGCATAGCCCTTGGAGAGCCCTGTGGTACTGTCCTTGACCAAGTTGAAGGCCTTGAGAATCCCAACGGATGTCAGCAGCTCTTTTACCTGGTCATCATTTAGGTAGTTGGGCAAACCCCCAATGAACAGCTTGTGGTCAGAGTCTGGGACTATAGTGGATACAACTCCAGGCACATAAACAGAGGGGCTCTCTGGAACACCAGGCTGTGGCTGGTAGTCATGAGGCCTTCGAATCTTCAATGACTGGCCCTGGAAGATGATGCCATCAAAGGCCAAGGCCTGAGTCGTCTCATCCACTGACCGGAACTCCAAAAAAGCAAAATTCTTCTCTTGATTTACCTGCACAGCCAAGACTGGGTTGCCAGGGGCCTGAGTCAAGCCCCTCAAATGCATCTGGATGTTGAAGAAGTCCAGCATAGACTCCTCAGTGATGCCAAAAGGGATGGTGCCCACGTAGAGACGTCTGGCTTGTCTGGTCATCTGGCTCCCAAACACAGGCACTGGCATTGGGGTCACAGCCAGACCACCAGGAGTTATGGTCGGGAGAAGGGCAGTGGTTGGAATCTGACCGGCAGCTTGCATGGCCTTGTACTGCATTGGGGTAACGTGCTCAAAGCCAGGCGGTGGCACGTCCCAGTATTTATGCACCTTCTTCTTCCTCTTCTCATGG
Source organism: Mus pahari (assembly GCF_900095145.1). NCBI lineage: Eukaryota > Metazoa > Chordata > Mammalia > Rodentia > Muridae > Mus > Mus pahari. The sequence goes on from NC_034613.1 coordinate 81,539,729, forward strand.
CGGGGAGAACGAATCAATCCACCATGCTCCTCTTTAGTGCCTCTGGTCAAACGTTTGCTTCGTCGGTGTCCTCTCCTATCGCGAGAGTCACCGCGCTTGTCCCGGTGGCGCCGATCTCGGCTCCGGCCCCTGCGCTTTCGATCTCGGCTTCGAGAGCGACTGTGACTACGCTTACGGTGCCGGTTCTCCTTGTCCCGTTCTTGTTTGTTCTCCTTGAGCTGCTGCTCAAACTTGTGGAAGTCCGACATGCTTAGGCAGCCGCGTAGGGCCCTGTGTAACTCTCGCCTAGCCTCCCCTCCCCTCGCTTCGCCTCGCCTCCCCTCGCCTCGCCTCGCCTCGCCTTGCCTCCCCTCGCCTCACCTCACCTCGCCACCTGCCCGCTCCGCCTACTTCCGCTGCTGACTTCGGCCACTTCCGCCGCTGACTTCGGCCACTTCCGCTGCTGGCTTCGGCTACTTTCGCCGCTTCGGCTACTTTCGCCGCTTGGCTACTTTCGCCGCTGACTTCGGCTACTTCTGCCTCTGGCTTCGGCTACTTCTGCCTCTGGCTTCGGCTACTTCTGCCTCTGGCTTCGGCTACTTCTGCCGCTGGCTTCGGCTACTTCCAGCCTCCCCGTGATTTTATTTTTAAAGAAAATAAAAGTAGGGAAATATGAGTCTTTAAATATGTAAGATTCATTGCTTCAAATAGTATTTAATACTTTAATTTTTTATTAAACTTTTCAATACATTATAATTTGATCATAATCTTTCCCCTCCCCTAACTCCTCCAAGATCCTTCACGCACTCTCTACTCACCTACCTTAGTCAGCTCTATTGCAGTGTAAGAGACACCATGACTAAGGCAACTGTGATAGGAGAAAACTAAATGGGGTTTCTTACAGTTTCAGATGCTGGAGTAGTAGCAGAGAACTAGATACTAATCTGTTGGCAGAAAGAAATTCTGGGCTTGGTATCAACATTTTTAGTTTTTATTTTTTAAAGAAAAGGAAATTTTATTAGTGGTTTTATTTTTCATTACATACATTTGTATGTGGACATTTGCATGTGTCTGTTGAGGCCAGAAGAGGACACTGTATTCCTGGAATTGGAGTTACAGGTGGGTGCTAGGAATCAAACTTAGGTCCTCTGCAAGAGCCTTACTTTTTAAACTGATGAGTTCTCTCTCCAACCCCTAAGGAAGAAATTCCTCCCAATTTATCATGCTTAGAGAAGACACAGTGTAAGAAAATGAGTACTTTACATTTCTTTTTAATAAAACAAACTTGTGCCACAGCTCCAATATATGACCCACACATCGGTCTTTCCACAGGGGAACAGTTTCCTCCCTGATGCCCTCTTTGGTCACGATGCAGATCTTGAGGGCATCTCCAGTATACACATCCCTCTCAGCTGCAGAAATGAAGACATCTTTCACCAGCCTCGTGGCTCTGTCCAGAGTCAGGGGGACATACTCCACATTCTCCATATTTTTGAAACCAATGTGGTTGTCGAGCAGAAGCTGTAGCATGGCACTTGCTGAATCTCCTGCCTTGAAAGAGTCTCTCTGGTAAGAGCCCACTGGGTCAAAGCTGTACACAGTTCCCTTTCCTTCATCGTCAAGTCCTCCAATGATGATGTAAACATAGTAAGGCAAGAAGCGCAGTGAGTACAGGATGCGGCAATAGACAACATTGCGGCAATTGCCCCCATTGTCATGGCCTTGTTTTTGGAGTGCTTGTACATCTTTACTCTTGCTTCAATAATCTTTGTCAAAGTGAGATTATCTTCATGAAAACCTCTGCAGCCAATTACTGTTTTGTCTGTTAGTTTGTAACATTTGGGGGCTATCTCTGGTATAAATTGAAAATCCTTCACTCAACTGAGTGTCTGAAACAACGATGGAAAAATCTTCTCTAGCAATTGTCAATACAGTACCTCTGTTAAAGGCATAAGGTGAAAAGCGCAGCTGCACAGGTTCCATACCCAGCTCTCGGTCCCCATCCCAGTAAGTGGCAGTAGAAAGCATCGCGCCTAACTCCTGCTGTCGTTATCAACTTTTTAAAACCCAAAGCCCACAGTCAGTGACTTACTTCCTCCAACAAGGTCACACCTCTTAAATCCTTCTAATTCCTCAAATAGTGCTATTCCCTGATGACTAAGCATTCAGATATATGAGCCTACGGGGACCATTCTTATTTGAGCCAACATGCCATCCAAATTCATGTTCTTTGTCTCAATTAAAATAAAAAATCCACATGAAGTCAATTTCATGTTAGCCAAATATACATACATCAGCATGAGGCCTGCCTGTTCTGGAGTATGGTTGACATATGCAATGTTGCTCCACTGAACAAAACTGTTTTTCCCCTCTACCAGTAGTTATCAATTGGAGATAAACTCTTGGTTAGAAATGGCACATTTTGCTCACTCCCCCTCTTGCTTAGATTTTTTAAAAAATCTGTCTTGAACTTGTGCAGGACTCTTGCATACTGTGAAGGTTCTGTGAGATCATTTGTGCATCAGTCCTTTCGTGACATAAAAATGATGTTTCCTGGGACTTATTTATCACTTCTGGCTCTTAAATTTTTTCCACCAACTTTTCTTCAGAGATCCCTGAGTGTTGTAGGGGGGAGTATGACAAAGACATCCTATTTAGGGCTAATCGGTCCAAAGTCTGTCTCTGAACATTGTCTAGTTGTGGGACTCAGTATTAATTTCCTGCAAGAAGTTTCTCTGATGATGATTGATCCGTTCACTGATCTATATCATTAGAAGTCCTTTCATTGCTATGTAGTCTTGGTGCTTGGCCCATTTAGCAGTCTTAGTTTTGGGTTCAACCACATGGAATGGGCCTTAAATCCACTCAAAAAGTGGTTAGTTACTTCATAATTTTTGTGCCACTATTGCATCAGCATATCTTGAAGATAGGTCTTTGTCATATTGTGAATTCTAGCCATTAGGAGTTAAGCTTCCAAGTAAGCATTTCTTGATTTTTCTACATTGGATAACATAAGTAAATGCATTGTTTTTAGTAATAGGTTTCAGAAAACAACAATAGCCTGTGGCACTGTGTGTGTTGGGGATGGGTGTTCATGGTAAATATTTGGCCAATAATTCAAAAAGATTTAACCCATTCCTGTTACAGGAGGTTTTATTTTGTGTTATAAAATGTCCAGCTTGGGACTTGTCTTCCCCAGTATATGGTAACTCGACTTAATTATTTTCATATATGTATATTTTAGGAAGTTTCTACAATAGTAGGTTTCCCTAAGTCTTTTCAAACGACCTTTAGTATTAGTTGTCTTCCATATTCCCTCCTTTACCTTGATGTCCCATTCTTCTCCCATTTAATCGTCTTATTCTAGCTTATCCATTATCTTTCCTTAGCATGTATTCTATTTCCCTTTCCTAGGAAGATACTCTCCTTTCCTCTTGTCTCTAAGTACCTAATGTCTGTAGCTATTCAAATTTATATATATGTGCACACATATTAAAAACTTAGAAGCTTACATCCACCCACCTATAAGAGAAGAATACAATGTTATTGTTTCTAGCTCCATTCATTTACCTGCAAAATATTCTTACTGTCACTGTCTGATTTTGTTAATTTAGATCTTCTCTCTTTTGGCTAAGAGTTTGTCACTTTTGTTTATATTATGAGAACAAATTCTTTGTTTCATTGAGTCTTTGTTCTCTTTCTTTTCTTTTCTGTATCTACTCTCTGCTCTGATCTTGATATTTCTTTCCAGCTACTGACAGTGCATTTGGCTTGTTCTTATTTTTCCAAGGCCCCAAAGTACATCATAATTTATTTGGGATCTCTATTATTTTTAATGTAGGCACTTATTGCTATGAACTAATCTCTTGTTACAGCATTTTTTATCCTGTCACTTTGGGGATATTGTGTTTTAATTTAATTCAGTTCTTGGAATATTTAAATTTTTTGAGACAGGGTTTCTCTCTGTAGCCCTGGCTGTCCTGGAACTCACTTTGTAGACTAGGCTGGCCTCAAACTCAGAAATCTGCCTGCCTCTGCCTCCTGAGTGCTGGGATTAAAGGCATGCGCCACCATGCCTGGCTTAAATTTCCTAATTACCCACTCATTATTCAGTAGTGTATTAAGTTTCAGTGTCTTTGTATGTTCTACAGTTTCTCATGATGTTAGTTTCTAGCTGTATTCTATTGTGGTCAGATAGAATCCAAAAAAATTATTTCAATTTCTTATATTTTTGAAGACTTGGCTTAGGTTCTGTAATATAATCTTTTTTAGAGAAAGCTCTATGGGCTGCTAAGATGAATAGTTTTCAGTGTTTAGGTAGAAAATGTGGTACATATCATTTAACTTAAATATTTCTCTATTTTTCATGGTTGATTTACCTATTGCTTAATATGAGGTATTGAAGTTATGTTGAGGCTAATTTATGTCTTTACATTCAGTATTTTTTTTCTTAATGAAACTATGAGTGCCAGTGTTGGGTGAATATATGTTTAGAATTACGATTTCCTCTTGATGAATTGCTCCCTAATCTGTATAGAGTGAATTTCTTTACCTTTTCTGACAGAATTAGGTTCAAAATGATTTTGCCAGATTTAGAATATTGACACATTGTAAATGTATGTTTTATTTGCCTGAAGTAATTGTCACCTGGGAGTCTTAATGCTTCTGCTATCATGGGCCTAATCCTGGAAGCTTCTAGCCTTGGTACAACCTAACCTAGGCATATAATGTTTGCAGCTTCTGAGATTTACTGCTGAATAAGTTCAAGCTTTCTTGTCCTTTCTGATCTCTGGATAACTGCTTCACCTTATCTGTTCTGGATCAAACTCCTGTATGTACTACCTGATTCAATGTGGCTTCTTTCAGTTTCTCCTGAATTTTTCTCCTTGTGTAATATCCAAAATGAATTCAAGACAACCCAGTACCTTCCCCGTTCAAAAAGGACCTTCCAAACCGTACTAGCAGGCCAAGTGCAGAGCCAGATAAGGAAGCTGGCTGACTAAACAAATGTGAAAATATAGTTTTAGCGGTCAAAATGACTGAACCTACAGCTGCCAAAACAATATTATCTGTGCTCAGAGAAATAACCATAACAAGAATAACAGTTATCAGAAGAATTTCCCTGCCCCCTGCCCCACACTGAATTCTGAGAAAGACCACAAACCGCCCTGACCTTGCTAGGATTCCCTGTGACGTTAATAGATGTGTCATTAATAGCTGACCCATAAGTCCAAAATGTATTATTACTTTGCTGACCAAATCATAAAAACCCACCATGGGGGCGAACAAAGTGAGTCACTAGGCCAGAGGTAGTCACTATACAAACCAACCAATGCCTGAAAAGGGTACTTGCTACACCAATGAGAATAAGTCAGCTACCCTGTTGCCCAAATCTGCCCCTTACAAAAGTATAAAAAGTGTGTTCTTTCTTTGTTCTGGGTCTCTCCTCTGGCCTGCGTGCTGAGAGGGGAGTCCCCAACATGTTGGGTCAATAAAAATCCTCATGCGGTTTACAGCGATGGTGATCTCTATGGTCTTTGTGTGTGAGGGTCTTTTGATGAACTCCAACACTTGGCCTCAAACTAGCTCTAACTAAACTAATCTGTTCTAATCTCATTCTCTGGCTCATTCAATGTTAACCTGTGTCTAGCTCGTTTTCTTTCTGCAACCTATCACCATCACAGTAAAACTGCATCCTTTCTTTTTCTATATTGCCCCTCATGTCACTTCCCTTTCCTCTCTGTTCTCATGAATGTGGGGTATATCCCATTTTGTCTAATCTTTCTGTGATTTTGGACTGGACTACTGATATTTCAACAATGAAGATTGGAATCACCCCAAAGAACTACTTAGACAGGCTATACACCCCTTGTTCTATGAACCATCTTTCTCCCCTAGTTTTGGTCAGTGGGCTAGAAGAGAGGTTGAAGCATTTAAGAAATCTTATTAAAGTAGGATTTTTAAAAAGTCTAAGCCTACACCGGTGTGTTCTCCATTTTGGGTTTCTAGTCCCATATATAGTCAAGTTGACAACCAGGAATAGCCATCACAATATATGTCATCGCAAAACATGCTCGCATATATTTTTCATGGTATTAGACTTAAAAGGGTTCATCATACTGAAAGGTAGATCCATATCACCAAGCAACAGAAAGAAACTATAATATATAAAGAGCACTTATAATAAACCCGTGAAAACTAAAAGCTTAATGTATTACCAATAGGTAGGCCACCCATAGACATTTGTAGTCCCCCACCCCACTCCACCCCCACCGAATCCCAAGGTGCAATCCTGCAGTATCCCCCCCTAGCACTTCAAAGAACACCAGCTGCAGCTTAACCTTGTCCCTGCCCATATCTCCAGTGGATCCCACAAACTATCCCTTTCTACTCTCCTTTCCCCGCCTGGTTGCTGTGTCCTAGGCCTTTAGCATGTACCCCCATGCTAACCCAAGGGCAGGTCTTCTCAGGGTAACAAATAGTATGAAGGCAGACCCACACCTCTCTTACTGTTCCTGAGATCCATTTACCCCAGTCCCACCTCCAGCTCTGTAGCTGGAAAACTGCAGCTGCTGATTCATGTTAGTGTTTTGCTAGCAGACTAGACTGCTGACAACAAAGATTTAAATAGACCCAAAGAACTATTTCTAAACGGGTCTACATCCCACTTCGTCTTATTGACCTTTCTTTTCCAGTACCTCTGCTGGGTGGTGGGCTGGAAGGAAGGTTGAATCATTTAAGAACCCTTATTAAAGTAAGTTTTGAAAAATCTGATCCTACAGGTGAGGCCCAATGAGGCTTAAGCATAATGGGTAACTCTTGCTTTGATGTGATAGAGGAAAGGGCAGATTATGAGGGGCTACCAATGTTGTTTAAGGAGGATGGGAAGATAGCAGCTCATCTCCCCTAGGAACCATTAATTGAGATCAGCTTCCTGATAATGGGCACAGTCTTCTGTAGGTCTCTCATTCAGTTAATCAAATTGTGTGAGATTTATTGCCACACCAATGTAACACCATACATCTTATGTAATATTAATTTTATCTCAATAATATTAAATTGTGAACAAAGAATCAATGTCCATGGTTTTGAGTTCACAATAGTAGTAACTAGAGGAGGACACTAGGAACTTTAAGTTTCTGTTAACATTATGTTTCCTGAGGCTGAAAATGCATACACCTGTCTTGTAATGTACAGTGATAAAANNTGTGCTTTGCTTTAATAATATTGTGAAAATTAATAAATTTTAAGTATTTAAGAATATTTTATAGAGCCAGTTATAATTCAGTATATGGCAAAATTAAATCAAGGAAAGATCAAAACATAATATCAGCTCAAAATCAATAACATATAAGTGATTATCTAAATATTCATTGAATGATCCTGAAAATGTAAATGAAACTTAAAATTCAACTAATTAACAACAATGGCATAAATTAAAGTTTACTACACAGTTTAACAGATTTAAAAGAATAATTAGAGTGAAAATAGTTTTAAAGCACCAACTCATTGGAAGGACAAAGGTGAAAATTCCATAATGAAGTCCATCGCTTTGCATATTTGTTTTTAAGATGTAATGGAAAAAGAATATTTTTAAAAATGAACTCTAAGATTATCCTGTAAAATAATCAAGATCATCCAAGTTGACAGCATGTAAGTATTTCATTGTCAGGTTCTAAATTTGGAAACTGTCTTCTTCTTACTGTCTTCATAAACTTTCCAAAAAACAGTCAGTATTAGAAACAGATGATCAATAATGTTTCAATAACATCTAATAGANGTTCCTGTTGCTAACTGTAACCAGACAATACCTATTTTGTTGAGGTTTGGTCTGCGGCTGTGTATTGTAATGCTAAATTCTGTATCCCAAGGTCCAGTTGCCTCAAAACCAGTGAATTCTCACAAAAACCAGCTTTTGTTGTACAAACCTTACTCCTTAATTTAAAATTATTGGTTGAATAAAGATGCCTGCAGACTGTAGCTGGACAGAAGAGAGGTAGGCAGAACTTCAGTTCTTGAGGTTGGAGTCTGAGGCACAGACCAAGAGGAGAAGGGAGAAGACACTTCAGGGTAGGTGGATTGTAAGAATGTGGCCACAAGGGCCAGCCAATTGGAGCAGGAGTGGCACAGATGGAACATGACAAGTTGTCTCTCTGGGTTGACAGGGAAGTAGACAAAATNGCATAGAGGGTTGATATCTGCCCAGTTCTAGTGCTTTTTTAAAAATCATTTTATTAGATGTTTTCTTCATTTACATTTCAAATGCTATCCTGAATGTCCCCTATAACCTGCCCCCGCCTTGCTCCCCTGCCCACTCACTCTCACTTCTTGGCCCTGGCGTTCCCGTCTATGGGGCATATAAAGTTTGCAAGACCAAGGGGCCTCTCTTCCCAATGATGGCAGACTAGGCCATCTTCTGCTACATATGCAGCTAGAGACGCGAGCTCTGTGGGTACTGGTTAGTTCATATTGTTGTTCAACCTATAGGGTTGCAGACCCCTTCAGCTCTTTGGGTACTCTCTCTAGCTCCTCCATTGGGGGCCCTGTGTTCCATCCAATAGTTGACTGTGAGCATCCACCTCTGTGCTTCTCAGGTACTAGCATAGCCTCACAAGAGGCCGCTATATCAGGGTCCCTTCAGCAGCATCTTTCTGGCATGTGCAATAGTGTCTGGGTTTGGTGATTGAT
>NC_034613.1:81548406-81560062 GCF_900095145.1 Mus pahari
GGGTCTCAGCGCCTGTAGGGGGCTGGCGCTTTGAAGGAGAGTGATTAGTGTAACAGCAAGGTAGGCTTGGCAGCAACAAGGAGCTGGGAGACCCCAACACAGAGTACTCTCTGCAGGCAAGCTTTCCTCTTGCAGGGAAGGTGCACAGAGGCCTGGTGTTCAGATCAGCCTTCTGGCTGAAGATGTAGGCCCAAAACGGTGCCTGTCCCAGAAGATGAGTTGCACACTCACCTGCACAGGCTAGACTTCCAGGAACCCTGGACACAACATGTCTCTCTCACCTGCTCTGGCATACAGAGTCCTCCCAGGTGGCTACCTTTCCTCTGGTGGGGAAGGTGCCCAGATGTCTGGAGCCTGAAATAGGGTCTGTTCCAGAAGCTGTATTGCTTCTGTCTGTCCCAAAGTTGTGTATCTTCTGTAGTCCACACTCTCACCAGTGCAGACTGGAGCCTGGGCGAACCAGAGCAAAGATGGCTCCCTTACCAGCTCAGGCAGTGAGAGCCCTCCCAGGTGGACACCTCTCCTCTGGCAGGAATGGTGCCTGGATGTCTGGAGCCAGAAATGGGGTCTGTCCCAGAAGCTGTGTCCCTTCTGCCATCCGCCCTCTCCTCAGCAATGACTGGAGCCTGTGCTCAGCAGAGCAAATTTGGCTCCCTTACCAGCTCAGGCAGTGAGAGTGCTCCTGGGTGGACACCTCTGCTCTGGCAGGGATGGTGCCGGATGTCTGGAGCCAGAAATGGGGCCCTCTCCCTGGCAAGGACCAGAGCCTGGGTGCACCGGAGCATAGATGGCTCCCTTACCAGCTCAGGCAGTGAGAGTGCTCCCGGGAGGACACCTCTCCTCTGGTGGGTATGGTGCCTGGATGTCTGGAGCCAGAAATGGGGTCTGTCCCAGAAGCTGTGTCCCTTCTGCAGTCCGCACTCTCCCGGCAATGACCTGAGCCTGGGCGCACCAGAGCAAAGATGGCTCCCTTACCCGTGTGATTATTTTTATATGATCTCTAGTGCTTTTAAGACTTATTATAAATATAAAGGTTTCGTGTCTTTTATTTGGGAACTAAATGATCAAAAGTGGGGTAGAAATCCCCAATTAATATTTACTGCAATAATGTTTCAAAACTGCAACTATGTTGTATTTATTTTGCACCTGTTAGTTTTTCTTGTCAGCTTGACAAAAACTGGGGTAATATAGGAAGAGGGTACCTCAGTTGAAGAATTTCTTCTATCCAACTGACTAGTGTGTGTTAGAGACACATTTTCTTGATTGATGCTTAGTGTATGGGGCCCAGTCCACCATGGAAGGTGTCACTTTAGAAAGATGTTCATATGATGTATAAGGAAGAAAGCTGAGTATTCTGTGGAAAGGAAGGCAGCAAGCAGTGTTTTATGATTCTGCTTGAGTTCCTCTAGGTTCCTCTTTTGAGTCCCTCTAGGTTCCTCCTTTGAGTTCCTGCCCTGGTTTCCCTTCAAGATGGACTATAACCTGTAAGCCAAATAAAGCCTCACTTGATGATTACTTTCATCCTTTTTTTTTTTTTTGATATTTTCTTTATTTACATTATAAATGTTATCCCCTTTCCTAGTTTCCCCTCTGAAAATCCCCTATCCCACACCCCTCCCCCTGCTCACCAACCCACCCACTCCTGATTCCTGGCCCTGGAATTCCCCCACACTGGGGCATAGAACCTACACAAGACCAAGGGCCTCTCCTCCCATTGATGAGCGACTAGACCATCCTCTGCTACATATGCAGCTGGAGCCATGAATCCCTCCATGTGTTTTCTTTGGTGGTTTAGTCTCAGAGAGCTCTGGGGGTAATGGTTAGTTCATATTGTTGTTCCTCCTATGGGGCTGCAAACCCCTTCATCTTCAGTACTTCCTCTAGCTCCTTCATTGGGAACCCTGTTCTTCATCCAGTGGATGGCTGTGAGCATCCACTTCTGTATTTGTCAGGCACTGGCAGAGCCTCTCAGGAGACAGCTATATCAGGCTCCTGTCAGCAAGCTCTTGTTAGCATCTGCAATAGTGTCTGGGGTTGGAGGTTGTTTGTGGGATGGATCCCCAGGTGGGGCAGTCTCTGGATGGCCTTTCCTTCAGTCTCTGCTTCTAACTTTGTCTCTGTAACTCCTTCCATGGATATTTTGTTTCTCCTTTTAAGAAGGAATAAAGTATCCACACATTGGTCTTCCTTCTTCTTGAGTTTCATGTGTTTTGCAAATTGTATCTTGGGTATTCTGAGCTTCTTGACTAATATCCACTTATCAGTAAGTGCATATCAAGTGAGTTCTTTTGTGATTGGGTTACCTCACTCAGGATGTCCTCCAGATCCATCCATTTGCCTAAGAATTTCATAAATTCATTGTTTTTAATAACTGAGTAGTACCCCATTGTGTAAATGTACCACATTTTCCTCTGTTGATGGACATCTGGGTTCTTTCCAGCTTCTGGCTATTATAAATAAGACTGCTATGAACATAGTGGAGCATGTGTCCTTATTACATGTTGGAGAATCTTCTGGGTATATGCCCAGGAGTGATATTGCTGGGTCCTCATTGTCCTGAACTTGTAGTCACCTTGGATTCCTGAAAGCATAAAAACCTCCATGGACAGGACCTGTCCTGATTCATCCAAGGTGAGAGTAATTGTCCATAAGGGCAACGCTATACCCTTGAGCAGAAGTAACCAACTTGCAGGAATCATATTGATCCCTTCAAATGCTAAGGATGTCTTAGAACAATTTTCCAGGACAAGAACTGAGACAATGATCAATAGACCACAACATGATCCAGTACTGCTATATTGCATACTCTTGCTCCAATTCTTCCTCTGTTTAAACCTAGGAGGGATGGCTCAGAAAGAAATAGTGCCTAATACTTTTGCAGAGAATCCAAATTTAGCTACTACCACCTACATTGGGGAGCTCACTACAGCATGTGCCTCCAGTTCTCTACGGATCCATTGCCTCTTGTCCCCAAGGGCAGTGCATTCACATATACAGAGATACATATTATCTAAAAATAATAATAATCAATGTAGTACCTTATGTCAAACTCGGGGAGGAGGGGGGGACTTTACTTGTCCCTCTTCTCTTCTTCCCAATCTGGACACAGTAAATAAATTTCCTGTCTGCTTTTTATTATTACTTGTCTCTAATTGTTATATTAGGGATGGGTGTAGCCAGTAACTAAACATAGTTTGTTGGGATTATGAGAACTCAGTTTTCTATCCTAAACATTCCATTAACATTACCAAGTTATATTTTTTCTGTCCCTCCCCGCCACCATTCCATTCCAATCTTTTACCCTGGAATTCATAAACTTCTAATTGATTTTCCTATCATGTCCCCTTCAAATATCCATTGTTTATGTCTACCTTATTAACCTCCTTATATATTCATATTTTGATTTTCCTTTATAGGGTTGTCTTCACTGCTCTAAAGCACATCCAGCATAAAGTCTTTTTGGGGGGGGGGGTTCGAGACAGGGTTTCTCTGTATAGCCCTGACTGTCCTGGAACTCACTTTGTAGGCTGGCCTCGAACTCAGAAATCTGCCTGCCTCTGCCTCCCGAGTGCTGGGAGTAAAGGCATGTGCCACCACGCCCGGCATCAGCATAAAGTCTTAAGTGACATCATTTGTCTTCAGACTCCCGCAAAATTTGGATTTATACTATTAATCTAGCCCTGACATGCACCATTCACCAAACAACAGGCTTATATTTGTGTTGCTTTACCAAATGTTGCAAGTCAATTCCAGTTTGTAATCTTTCCTTATGCTCTCATCCTTGAGTGGAACACACCAACTTTTTTCTTTATATAAATAAATAAATAAATAAATAAATTTCCTATTCTGTCTTCCTTTAAAACATTAATTTAATGTCTGAAAATATTTCCTGTGAAATATTTAGTATATAGATGTCTATGCCCTGTCTAAAATTAAGATATGACTCACATCACTTGTTTCCTATATTCTTAGTATGCTACCTTTCACTCCACATAAACTGTATAAATTAACTTGCAATGTAGGAATTGTTTTTCTAAGAAATGTTGTTTGAAGATTGTTTTTGCAAGTCAAACTTTCAGCTAATCTGTAATCACCTTAATAATGTGATGTGTGACCATTTACAACTATTTACTCACTCTGTTTACATACTATGCACTCAACCTGTTCATAATTAAGAGACCATTAAGCAAAACATTAGAACCAATCTTACTATATTTTGGCATCTGCAATGGTATAAACCACTACAAATTCAACTGAATACACAGCTTTGCTGTACCATATTCACTATCTTTCTTTTGTGACCCATCCATACCCTTGTCTGGCCAAGAACAGACATACTAATGTGCCAGAAGGATATTTTCATAGGATTCTGTCTCAAGACAAAGAACTACAAGCAACTAATGACTGCTGAGAGAGGAAAAGTTAGCCTCTCCTAGCAATGAGCCTCTATTAACCAACACCTAAGACCATAAACACAAAAGAAATAAGAATGAACTCAGCAGGTTGTATTTATATATTTTTACATATACATATGTATATCTGTAGCAATAATAATCAAAGAAAAGGATGCTGTCAACTTGAGAGATTAAGAGGGGAATATGGGAAGGGTGGAGGAAGGGTACCTGAGAGGAGCTGGAAAGTCAGAAAGGGAAAAGAGAAATTGATGTAATTCTATTTTAATAAACTTATGAAAAAACCCTTAAATATGTTTTTATGGGCCCATCAGTTTACATAACAAATATTCAAAATCTTATTTTTTTATGTCTATGAGTATTTGAATGCAGTGTATGTGTGTGTGTGTGTGTGTGTGTGTGTGTGTGTGTGTGTGTAGCATATGTGTGCTTGCTGCCAATGGAGTTGAGAAGAAGAGATTACATTGCTTAGATTTGGAAATACCAGAAGTTGTAGGCCAGCATGTGGGTGCTGGGAATCGAACTCAGATACACTGAAACAGTTGAGCAGTATCCCCAGATCCATAAAATCTATTTTCAAGAGCAAGTCAGAAAGTAGGGAGGGTCTGAGAGAACTTGAGAGTGGGCAAAGGTATGATCCGAATATATTGTATGAATTCTTTTCAATAAAGAGTGCATTATATATGCAGATTTGTGCTTAATTTGTTCTCTAAAACCCAGAAAATAGTTTTTGTTTTATTTACTTTGTTTGACACAAGGTCTTTAGAATCTGGCCTTGAAATCCTCATTGGAAAATACTAGGGTTACAGGGATATACCACACCGGAGTATATTTGCTTTTTAAAAGGTGGTAAAAACAGGGACACTTCATTCTAATCAAGGGAACAGTTAATCTGAAGATATTACTGTCCTAAACATATTTGCACCAATTTCTGGTGTAACAAAGTTCATTAAAAAGTATTACCAGAATTAAAAACATAGATTAACATCCACTGAAGTGGAAAGTCAGTTCTATTAGATGGTACTTTGCTGGGGCAAACACATAAAGGAGTGTTTTCCTGAAGTGGACACAGGTGAAAGACTAAGGTAGACTGGTGAAGGAACATTTAGCTGAAGCAGACACAGGAGAGAGGATGTTCTGCTAAAGCAAGCACATGAAAGAACACATTGTGCAGTTGAGCTCCATTTGTCGGAACTCCATAAAGAGAAATGCAGCAAAAATATTTCTGATGGTGTGCGGCAGTTTCTTGCTGCTTCTGAGGACTTGGGCTGATTGCCAGAGTGAAGTCAGCTGAGACACACACACGTGCTTGTGCTGAGGCAAGACCCACGGAGGACACATGATGATGTTAAAAAGGACTCAACAGACACTGACCAAGGCTGAACTAGCTTGCTTATAGAGCTAGCTCTGCAACTCTTGTGGGTCTTAAGACTTCACTGATCTTAGATTTGCTAAGAGAGGCACAGCCAAGAACTTCTCCTGGCATTTTCCCTGATCCCTCCTACTGACTCGAGCCTGGCTGTCTCTGCTAGGTCATGCCACAGCTGCTGGTTCCTGTTTGCTATCCCTACTCTCCCGAACTGGACTGCTGGTGTGTCCATGAAGTGTTTGCGAGTGGATCCAGCTGCTGCTGCTGACCTGTGAACTGAACTGCTGAGTTCCTGACGACACGGATGGGAGTTGCTCCAAAGAACCTTTTCTAAACAGGTTCACTTCCCCCCACACACCTATATCCTTTCTTTTCCACTACCTCTGGTGGGTGGTGGGCTACAAGGGAGGTTAAAGCATTTAAGAACCATCATTAAAAATAGGCATTTGAAAAGATTACATATACCCATAATAGTAATTGATTTCAATACCTTACTTTCTCCAGTAGGCAGTAAATTAAACAAGCAAAACCAACAGAATTAAATGGCATCATACATTCAAGAGACTTAACAGATGTCTACTAAACATTCCATGTAAAAACCAAAGAGCTCACATTCTACTCAGTAGCACACAGAAACTTCTGGAAAATAGACATCCTAGGACACAAATATTTCTTTGAAAATTTAAAAAGACTAAAATAACTTAATATATCCTATAGGACTACATTGCATTAAAATTTAAAATTGACAGTAAATAAAGCCCTAGTAAATACACAAACTTATGAAGATCAAACAACTCCTCATGGAATAATGAATGACTCAAAGAAAAAAATCAAGAGTTTCTCTAGGAACTAAATGAAAATAAAAACACAACACAACACAATGAAACTTTTGCAACACACTGAAAGTAGTCCCACTAGGGAAGTTTATAGTGCTATATACCTACATTAAAAAATTAAAAGCCTTTCTGCTCGGCAGTTCTCCTGTACAGGAGGCAGCCATGGTGCCCAGCCAGAACGGCATGATTATGAAGCCCCACTTCCACAAGCATTGGCAGCAGTGAATGGACACTTGGTTCAACCAGCTGCCATGAAAGATCTGCAGGCTCAAGGCCCGGCAGGCGAAAGCGTGCCGCATTGCCCCTCGTCCTGCGTCCAGTCCCATCAGGCCCAACATGAGGTGCCCTTACATTTAGATACCACACCAAGGCCCTGGCTGTCAGGGGCTTCAGCTTGGAGGAACTCAGGGTGCCTGGGATCCACATGAAAATGGCTTGCATCATCAGCATCTTTGTGGACCCAAGGAGGCGAAACAAGTCCACGGAGTCACTGCAGGCCACCGTGCAGCCCCTGAAGGAGTACAACTCCAGACTCATACTTTCCCCCAGGAAGCCTTCTGCTCCAAAGAAAGGAGACAGTTCTGCTGAAAAACTTAAATTGGCCACACAGCTGAGAGAACCTGTGATGTCCATCTGAATTGTGTACAAAAAGGAAAAGGACAGCGTCGTCACAGAAGAAGAAAACTCTAAGGCTTTTGCCAGTCTTTGCATGGCCAACGCCAATGCCCGGCTCTTTGACATCTGAGCAAAAAGCGCGAAGGAAGCTGCAGAGCAAGGCATTGAAGAGAAAAGTAATGCCCGGTTGGAGTGTTGCAATAAACTTTCCATAAAGGCCCAGCAAGCAGCTGAAAGAGTCAGATGCAGATATTTGCACCCAACCAATGGACAGAAGCAGCTGACCCCTGTGGTTGAATTAGGGAAAGACTGGAAGAAGCAGAGGAGAAGAGCAACCCCTTAGGAAGACCAGCAGTCTCAATTAACCTGGACCCCTGACATCTCTTAGACACTGAGTCACCTACCAGGCAGCATACACCAGCTGGTCTGAGGCCCCTGACACATATATAGCAGAGGACTGCCTGGTTTGGCCTCAGTAAGAGAAGAGGCACCTAACCCTCAAGAGACTGGGGCCCCAGAGAGTGGAGAGGTCTGGTGGGGGATCATTCTTTCAGGGATTGGGCGAGGAGAATGGGATGAGGAACTGGGCGGGGGAACTGGGATGGGGTTAATGGCTGGATTGTAAATAAATTTTAAAAAATATTCCTTGGTGGAGTTAACAGGTAAAAAACAAAAAACAAAAACAACAATATGTAGTCACTTATCCTGAAAAGGTATAAAACCTAAGAACAACAATAAAGTAGCAGTGTAACCCTTTTCTATTTAAAAAGAAAATGTAGAGTTGTGGCGCTCTGGCCCATTTGATACATCTACAAAACAACTCCTCTACCTAATGCTCAGGGATCATTGTGGAAAAGGGGCCAGAAAAAAATGAAAAGCCAGAATAATAGGGAGTTCACTATGGACTTCTGGTTTCTCATCTCACCTACATGACTGCCTGAAGGTGAGCGGAACAAGGGTGACAAGTAAACATACTAAGGTGCAAGGGGAAAAGCCTAGAACTCAACCCTCAACAAAAGCTACAGGCAATCAAGACTGGCTGAGAACAGAGAAAGTAAGCTTCTCCAAGAAAGGAAACACCAACTGGCCAGCCGTCACCAAAGAGTCAGTTCTGAAAACGTATATACAAGCAACACTATAGAGACTGAGCAGACTGTATTTAAGTATTTAGTAATACATATATGTATGGAACAACAATTAATGAAAAGGGAAGCCATGAGTTTGAAAGAGAGCAAGGAGGGCCAAATGGGAGGGTTTGAAGGAATGAAAGGGAAGAGGGAAATGATGTATTTATAATCTCAAAAAAATAACAATTTAAAATTATATATTTAATGTAATACAAATTTACATTGAAAAAATGATAGTGACTTGAGAAAAATAATTACCTTTTTGTTTATTCTAGAAGATATTTCTAGTGGCTAATTCCAGCTACCTCAGGAGCAATTGAAAGTATAAATATATCAGTCTTATTCTTAGTTTCCAACATAAATAAGAATATTTTATGCTCATTGGGGCTTGGATATGTATTCTTAAAACATCTTTCTGGATCACTGAACAGATCTGGAAGGTTTTGAAATACTCTTCTTATAGACCATTTATAGCCATTGTTGCAAGTATTTCTAGAACAATTTCAGGTGTGATTAAGAATCAAAGAAACAGTCTATTCTAGTGCACAAAATCAGATTTGGTGAGACTGACATGTCTAGGTCTCTGCCTCTCATAACATTATAATAGTGTATTAGGCTTAAAGTATCATCAGGATTCTGGAAGCATTTTTCAACTGCACCAAACCTAACCACTTATAAAATAATGATTTTAGGAAAATCACATAAACTTCCTAGCATTTCATATTTCTCAAATGTAAAATGAAGATGATAACAGGAACTATTTATGAGAACTTTGTACATCATAAAGCAGCACCGTTATAACACATCTTTCATCCCTGAACTTTGTAGAATGCATACTGTAATGATTACTATTCATTCTCAACTGAACAAAATCTAACATCACCAGAACGATGGCCTCTAGGATCCATCGGGAATTATTTTGATGCTGTTAATTGTTGTAGGAGTCTCATCTTAGTTGTGGCTGGGGTGGAGAGTGAAAGCTTAGGATGAGCACGTATCCACTTGTTATTCTCTCTGTTCTTGACTATGTATCTAATGTGATCACATCCATGAAGTTCCTACTGCTGCAATCTCTCCAATATTATAGACAGTGCTACAGAACTATGAGAATAAATAAACCCTTTCTCCCTTAAAAAAAAAAAAACTAAAGGAAAAGAACATGTATTTTTTAAAAGTAATATACACATACAATTTAGTACAGTCTTACATTTCAATTATGACATATTTTGGGTAAGGTCCATAAGTTATATTTTTGCATTATTAAATAGGTTTAACACTAATGGATTATAAATAACTCCAGAGAGCTAATATTCTAAATATCCTGTTACACTATAATCCTTTTCTTTTCCAGGATGGAAAATTTCCTGACAGATGACCTGAAAATCCATCAAGTTTTATTTATAATACTCAAGACTTTCAGTTATTTAACATTACAATATTAAGTAACTGAAATATCAAGTTATAGCAAGATTAACATATTTTGCATGATAAATAGGCTAAACAAGGCCCTTTGAAAACAATCTTCCTATAACGCATTTTATTATTAATACAATTAGAAAATCTTAATAAATCAAGAAAGACTACAGAAACACAAAAGGCAAAGGAGATAAAAATGAAATCAAAACTCATCATTTTAAAAATGTCAAATTTATATCACCAGAAGTATGGCCGTTATATGTGTTGTCACATGTAGTCACTGTAATAACAGTCATTCCACCATCATGCTAGGGCAATGGTATGTAGAGAAATCAGAAAAACAACAACATGATTTTTTTATCATCAAGAAATTAGATTTTATCCTTTGGAAATTCTACAGTCTATAGATAAAAATATTTTAGTATAGTCTTTAGTTGGAAGAAATTTAAAAGAAACGAAGTGACAGTTTAAAATACCTTTATGGTTATATATCTTAATAATGCTTATAAAGTCTGTGTTTACCTCAGGTCTTTGCATTCCTTGTAGAATAAAATGAGAAATGTTTAACTCATGAAAATGCATTTCTAAAATAGTCTTTTAAATCTTTTCAAAGTGCTAAGTCAATAATAATCTTGATGCTTGGACACACTAAAATTCTGAATACTTCTTTAAATTAAAAGTTAATGTGTACTTTTATTACCTTTTCACTGAATGGGTTCAAACAATACAAAAATCATAAAGATAGTAGTACATAATGTATTACAAAGTGGCAAATTATATATTGCCAAAGTACTATAAAAAAGTGTTTTCTTCAAGTGTCCTCACAAAAAAACAGTATTGAATTTGAGTATTTCAAAATAACTCTTTTCTAGTAGAAAACATGGCGAACATATTTAAAGAGGTACTTGTCATCAGATCTTATAGGATAAAGTATTCCCATTAACATCTGCCTCCTGTAAACAAACTTGTAAGTTGAATCCAGAAAATACCATCGTGGTGCATACAGACTGTAGCAATTATTGTGACTAAAAAATAGATCATGTGAGAGAAAAGGGTGACCAAAAAGAAGTGAAAAATCAGAGAAAGAAGTAGAGGCATAGTACAGACTGATGTGCATATATCAGGAACTACAGGAATGAGGGGAGCAGAAAAAGCAGAAGGGAACAAGGATATCCATAAGCACAACATAAGGATTGCTAATTAACAAAATGATTATGGAATTCAGAAGAGCAGAATAAGAGAGGTAGAAATATTTCCTCTTCGATGTGAACTACACATATAGAAATAATTAATATTTACCAAATGAAATCAATTTACATCAGGAAAGTTTTAGTATCAGTTGAAGTTTACATTTTCTCATCAAGATTATGATGATCAAATATATTAGATATGAATTTTCTATATAAATCATAAAATGCTATACTCATGCTAAGATTGACAGTATTTCTATTTCAAAATACATAGCAAACCTCTCATTCCAGAGAGGACTACAAGTGAGGTCACCAGGAAAAAGAAATGAATATTACCTTCTGGTCCATTTCCAAAATCTATCAGTCAGGCCAAGAGCTGGCTTTGATCCAGAGGAGACACTATTTAAGTGGACGAATAGAACAGTGAACAGTGTTAAATGAGAACTCTGTAGAGAAAAATTCCTCAAGAGATTGTGGAAGGAATAAATTCTCATGTATGCTTAATACTTCTAAACTATTATTGGCTGAAAACTATGATATATGTGTTTCCTACCTTGTGTACTCTAGGAGTTTAAGAGGGGAAACAAGGAGGCAAAAAGGAAGAAGAAGAAGAAGAAGAAGAAGAAGAAGAAGAAGAAGAAGAAGAAGAAGAAGAAGAAGAAGAAGAAGAAGAAGAAGAAGAAGAAGAAGA
>NC_034613.1:81616063-81656931 GCF_900095145.1 Mus pahari
GGAGCTAGAGAAAGTACCCAAGGAGCTGAAGGGGGCTGCAACCCTGTAGGTGGAACAACAATATGAACTAACCAGTACCCCCAGAGCTCGTGTCTCTAGTTGCATATGTAGCAGAAGATGGCCTATTCGGCCATCATTGGGAAGAGAGGCCCCTTGGTCTTCTAAACTTTATATGACCCAGCACAGTGGAATACCAGGGCCAAGAAGTGGGGGTGGGTGTGTAGGGGAGCAGGGGTGGGGAGGGTATAGGGAACTTTCAGGATAGCATTTGAAATGTAAATAAAGAAAATAATAATTAATTAATTAATTAATTTAAAAAAACAGTGGCCTAGTACTAATAGAGCTATCTGATGGTCTTCCCCGTGTTCTACCATATCTGGGCATCTAGTATTATTGAACACTAACCATGGTAATATATCAAAGCATCTTAATAGTATCTCTTATCTGGTCTCCCCCCCACACTGGTGTGGGGAGCCGTCCTCACAATCGCCATGGTTCTAACTGGTAAACAAGCGGTCTGCTCATGTGCTGGGTAAATTTCCATCCCCTGCGCCCTGCCTGTCCTGTGGCGTCATCTGGGCCGATAGTGAGCAGCCAACCAGGGAGCTACACGTCCTAGGCGGAGAACATTTCCTATATAAGGGAGAGGGTTTTTCACCTGGGGGTCTCTGCTTTTGAGTAGCTTATGCATTGCCTCTCGAGATGCATTAAAGCTTTACTGCAGAAGGATCCTAATGATGTGTCGCGTCGTTCTTGCTGGTGAGACGGTAGCACGTCGCACTCAGGTCCACAACACTTTAGCTACTGCATATGGTACTGTAGTAAACATGGGCATTTAGCTATGGTATTAGTGCATCATCTTCATTTCCTTAGGATACACATGTGAAAGGATAACTGCATCCATCAGATGCATCATTTGATAGATTTCTTAGTTTTCTGAAGGACCCATACTGTTCTCCTCAATGGTTGAACTAAGTTACTACATTCAAACCAAGAGTGTATTTGATTTTCTTTTTCTCCACAGCCTAACTAGTAATTTACTTTATAATCACTGGTGGTAATAATTGGAGTGGGACCTTGTAATTTCAGTTTTCTAAAAAATATCTTTCATTTATTATCTGAGTAAATCATATGTGCATTCAATGTACTTTGATCATCTCTGCCCTCTACTCCCTTCTAACTCCTCTCAAGACTCCCCCACCTCATTCTGCTCCCATCTTCATGTACCCATTTTAGAACCCACTGAATCCAATTAGTGATATCTGCATGGAAATGGGTGAAGTTTACTCCACTGGAGCAAAGACATTGATCAGGGGTCACCTCCCTAAAGAAACCTGAGTTCTACTTCATCAGCATGCATCAATGGCCAAAGACTCCTTAGGTGTAAAGAGACTTCATAACCCCACCCCTCCTCTCCATGCTGGAATTTTGAAGAGCTTGACTCTTTAAAGGCAAACACAGCCACTATGAGTATATGAGTGCAAAGAGCCTGTCACATACAATAGACAGCATTTTCCAGCACTCCTCTCTGTCCTGTGCTTCTTACAGTGCCCCCCCCACACCCTGCCTTCTGCATTGGTCCCTGACCTTTGTTTGGGGTAGGGGATGTGATGTAGTTCCCATTTGGGACTGAGAATGCCACAGCTGTGTGTGGTTTTCTGTATTTGTCCAGCTGTGCATCTCTGAATTCAGTGCATTTTTGAAAAAAAATAGGCTTCTATAATGATGGTGGAGCACTGTACTAATCTGTGCCTAGAAAGACAATAACTTAGAAGGTAGTTTTAGATATGATAACCAATTGGTAGATTAATAGCCACAGGTTCTCCCTCGAGCGATGACCTCCCTAGACGCGGGTTCATGACCTGGTTTACAGTAACAGACCTGACTTCTTTCCTGCACAGTGGGCCTTAACTTTTTGTTTGTTTGTTTGTTTTTGTTTGTTTTTGTTTTTCGAGTAGCCTTGGCTGTCCCGGAACTCACTTTGTAGACCAGGCTGGCCTGCCTCTGCCTCCTGAGTGCTGGGATTCAAGGCGTGCGCCACCATGCCTGGAGGGCCTTAACTATTATTGTTGCTCCCATGTTATTTAAGCCACTCATGCACTGATATGGATACCCTGTCCATTCAGTCTATCTGCAGCTCATTAAATCAAGAAAAACCCGTAGGTTGTGCAGTGAGATTTTGTGCTATTCCTTGGCACCCAGCTCCCAGGATTCTTTTACCCAGGGCTGTAACATTTTAGGGAAACATTCCCCAGCCAGAGCAGAGCTGTAACACTCGCAGTGGGGAAGCCTTTCTCCCTCAGACTTGCAACACTTATATCTTTCTGTGACTCCCATAGACTCTCATGGGCCTGTACTGCACCTCGGGGTCTAAGCTGCACCTCGGGGTCTAAGCTGCATTGGGACCCTATTCTTCTTCCCGCTCTCTAATCTCATCCACCAGTGGCAATTCAGCAAGTTTCCCCTTTGGTCCGTGTAACTGTTGCCCCAAGACTGAGGAAGTGACTGCTGAGGTTCTGGAAGTCCTCTGGTAGCCTTGGAGATGGAGTGTCCCACCCCTAGTCATGGTTTTAAGACTGTGGCTGGACCTCTCCACCTGATCCCATCCCACCACCCTTGGAGCATCAATCCTCCAGTTTCCTTAGGCACAAATGGGTTATTGTACCCTTATGTACCTCTTCCCCCCCTTTCCCTTCTGAGCTGCCTATAATCCCACAACTCCTCTAGGCCCTCATGGCTTTTGTGACTCGGTTTGCCAACCCTTTCCTATGGAAGGGACCTCCCTCCTAGAGCTTGGGTTTTGTCCTCTACTTCTGCCCTCCATGAAAGCCCTGGTACCAATTGTCAAGTATCTCCTTGGGCTTAGCTAAGCTAAGCCTCTGGCCCCCATCAAGTGTGGCAGCGACCTACTGAATATCTTCCTCCAGTCCTCCCTGAGTCCCGGGATGCCTGCACCTACCAGTTGCAGTGACATTTTTCCTCCCCACTCTCATTCATGGCAATATCATCCCATATCTTCTCATTCCCCTTGGGATGTCTTTCAGAAAACCTATAGCCTCTACACCTGGCACCTAATCTGAAGGTCCCCAAATTTATTCACATTTGCAATAAAAATTGGCCTCACTCTCCTTTAGATAACCAACCCAAAGGGCCACACAACGGCACCCAATATCCCAATATTATTTAGAGGGCCATTATTTTGGACCTTTACAAATACTGCTAGCAATCGGAGAACTGGGAAGAGATTCCCCAGTCCCTGTTTCTCTTATCTCTGCTCCAAGCCCTGTTGGTTTTTGTCTGTTTTTTTCTCCTCCCACATGTGCGCACAGTGTAAGAGTCCTTTCTTTTAAGTTATGGTTGATGGATCTGTAAGTTTGTTGCAAAGTAGGAACCAGGAGCTAAGCCTCCCAGGAGGAGGAAAAAACAAGAGAATAGGCCAGTTGCAGAGTGCACCCACCCACACCCACACCCACACCCCCATGCACACTCTTGGCAGACTCTTGGTGTATCTCTCGCCTCTCCTGTAGACTTCTCTCTCTATAGCCAGGACTCCAATATTTCCTATCTCTGTAGTCCTCTTTGTTCTCAGTTTACTGGGTTCAGTTTTAAAAGGATTCAGGTGTCTTTTAGATATGACATTAGACTTTGTTTTATACTGTCCCACTTCAATAAAAAGAGGGCTCTGGATTGGGGTATTTTTCCCCCTCCTGTAAACCCAAGTGTTCCTCCAAAGTCTCGGTTTCATATCAGGCCAGCCACCTGACTATGTGACAGAGAAAGGAGAGCAAAACAACAAAAAGGGACAGTCTAGTCCCAATGGGGACTATTACTTCACATCTCATGCTTTTTTGAGTTTGATTTAACTCTCTAAAACTTTTGCTAAGGCATAAACCTTACCTCAAGATTTGTAAGAATATTGGGTATGATTACACACCAGTAAAGTCTGTAACAGAAGGGTCATCTTAAAGCTTATAACACCAGGGTTGACAGTTAAAAATCTAGACAGAGGCGCCGGGCCTGGTGGCGCAGGCCTTTAATCCCAGCACTCGGGAGGCAGAGGCAGGCGGATTTCTGAGTTCGAGGCCAGCCTGGTCTACCAAGTGAGTTCCAGGACAGCCAGAGCTATACAGAGAAACCCTGTCTCGAAAAACCAAAAAAAAAAAAAAAAAATCTAGACAGAGGCAACCATAAAGGAAACATGTGGCTTGCTGATATATTAGCTGCTGTCCCTCCCCCCCCCACTCCCACCCAGTCAGGATGGAGGCAGCCACAAAGCTGTCCGCCGTCTTTACTAAGGTTGAAAAGGATGGACTTTGCCATGTGACTTTACTCCCATTACCACGTTGCATAAGCCAATCAAAGAAAACAACTCCTAGTTATGAAGCTCAGAGCAGATGACCCCTTGACTATTTTCAGTCGTGCTGACAAACCTCCCGCTTACCAGCCTCAACTCATATTCCCTTCATTCCCTCTCCAGACTCTTTGGCCTCCCTTTCTTCCTCCTCAGTAATAAGAAATAGACCTCCCCAAACCAACCCTCTCAGGTGCCCATTTTCAGACCTTAGCTCTCCCACTACTCCCTTCCCTGCCCCTACCAGGCCTAAGCCAGTCAGTTCTCCCTGTGCAGGAGGTTGTTGTTGAGTTTTAAGTATCCTTTGCAGAAGGATGTGTGTACCTTGACAGCTCGGTCATGGTGCATATATCCTTCTCACTAAGTGAACTCTTTTAAATAGAAAAAAAAAGATTGGATTCCTACTCGGTTAATTCCTCCAACTTTATTAAAGTATTCCAGTATATTATATAATCTTACAATCCCACCTTTCATGATGTTGATATGATTTCTCATCAACAATCTTCTCCCCAAGAAGGGAGTCTGGGACCAGACTAGG
The DNA here is from genome assembly GCF_900095145.1 of Mus pahari. Lineage (NCBI taxonomy): Eukaryota > Metazoa > Chordata > Mammalia > Rodentia > Muridae > Mus > Mus pahari. Next base: position 81,620,953 of record NC_034613.1, read on the forward strand.
GAACATGCAGATGAAATCCACCCATCTAGCCAGGGCTGGGGCATTCCCTGACTGGAACCCTGAACGGAATTATACCCTAGAGGGCATTATTGCTAGCAGTCAATTTATTACTTGCCTTCTGGCCAGTCTCTGAAAGCCTTCCCTTAAAGCAGTACATTATGAAAAACAAAGCCCAAGAGGTCATCCAGGAAAGACAGGAGAACCTGTCTTTATTCCTAGACTGACTCACAAAGCCCCTCTTGCAATACAGCAATCTGGAGCCCAAGTCTCCAGAAGGAAAACAATTTCTTATGACATATTATTATTTCTCTCAGAGTTTCCATGATATTAAAGCCAGGCTTAATTATCCACAGAAAGTACCCATGACTCCACAGGCAGAAGTCTTAGCCATGGCCTTCAAGGTGTATCATAGGAGAGATGATTAGGTTCCCGAACATAAAGGATGCTGGCTAAGTCCTTTTAGCTGGCCTTAGCAGCTATCCAGGCTCCTAAAGCCAGATCACCTCTGGGTCCCTGCTTCAAATGCAGTTAGGAGGGTCATTGGGCCTGGGCCTGTACAAACTTTCACAAACCATTTCAACTATGTCCACAGTGCCATCAAGAGGAACACTGGGTTGCTGACTGTCCTCATGGCCTTTGTGGTGTGGGGACATCGAGCCCAGATCACCCTCTAGCTAACCTCTTAATTCTGGCCTTGGATGATTGATGGGGTCCAGACTCTCTTGGCGTGACCACTACCACTACTGTGTCCAACAGGGAGTCTCAGGTGGTTATCACAGTATCAGGGTGATCCATACCCTTCCTTCTGGACACCAGAGCCACTTCTTGTGTCCAAATAGGGTTTTTGAGGATCCACTCTCCTTCTTGTTCCATTATTGGTGGGGTGAGGGGACATCCTCATCAGCCTCACCAAATCCAACACTTAGCTGTATTCTGAGGAGTAGTCTCCTTACCCACACCTTCCTAGTGGCACCAACCTATCCTGTTCTCTTGCTGAAAAGGGACCTCCTATCTAAAGTGGGAGTGTAGGCATAAGATTTGTGCAACCTCCTTTTAATAAGGGCTCAACCTTCTCCTCTAGCCTACCACCCAGCAGAGGTAGTGGAAGAGAAAAGTTATTAGGATATGGGGAAGTGGACCTGTTCAGCAACAGTTCTTTGGGGGTAAGCTTGATCTTCTTTAGTAGCAGTTCAATCATGTAGCAAACAGCAAATACGATTCAGCAGCTGCAGACCAGTCCTCTAGGCAGGCAGACCCTAGGCACGAACCAGCAACAGTAGTTGAGTCTTGAAGATGCTGCCAGAGTTAACAACCAGCCTGAGATGGAGCCATTGAAGTAGCAAGCTACCACAAGAACCTCACAAGCAGTTAGTTCTTGGGCAAGTTTCTCTCAATGGCAGCATTATCACAAGTTGAGTTCAACAATGCTATGTAAGGGGAACCAATACATATGTGTCTTTATCGAAGAATAGCAAGAGAAAACCAAACCAATGCTCAGTGCTCATCTCCCACTGTCTGTGGGGTCATACTTATACTCCATCACAGGTCCTTTCTCGTGTTTGCTATATCAAAATATCCTTTCACCTGTGTCTGCTTCAGGAAAACATTCTTTCATATGTTTGTTTTAGCAAGACATCCTTTCACCTGTGTGCCCCAGCAAAACATCATTTGATATAACTTTCCAAAGAAATTAGAATTTTCTACTTTATAGGCGCCTCTATCTCTTTTGCAGCCTCACATCTGTTTGGCCCTAGGCACACCAACTATCCCCCTCCTCCTCCTTCTCCTCCAAACTCTATCAGCTTTCCAGGTAAATACTTGTGTATAGGACACCCCAAAGCCTCAATAGCCAAACAGTATTACATTCTCATCCAATTACAAAACCTTTCACTTCTATCCAGGGCAAAAGGAGAGATGTAGCCCACTTACCAATTTCGGTCTTTTGGAAAGTTTTTTCTCTTTATTTTCTGTGTATAGATGAGTCTATGTTTTCTGGTGTACCTGTAAGATTTTTTTGTAAACATGTGAGCTATGATCAAAATGGTCAGGCTCAATCGGATGTATGAATGATGATGGTTACTGTGTATTTTGTTTCTCACTGGTCTTCTTTGAGTGTGTGTGCTTTCTGTGTCCACTCTATTGGTTTTGGTTTTGCTTTTCTCAGATGTCTGATGTGAATTTTCTGTTGATCTCTCAGGAGTGTATGCATCACTGAGATAAATACCTAACTGGAAGCCGGGCGGTGGTGGCACACGCCTTTAATCCCAGAACTGGGGAGGCAGAGGCAGGAAGATTTCTGAGATCAAGGCCAGCCTGGTCTACAAAGTGAGTTCCAGGACAGCCAGGGCTACACAGAGAAACCCTGTCTCGGAAAAAAAAAAAAAAAAAAAAACCTAACAGGGATGCTTCTCTTTCCTGTAATCTGGGTACTACTTCTTGAACCTTTCATACTCCTGGGCACAATGATGTTCCTGATGTGAGTTATATAACCACTTGCTTTCTGCTTTTGTAAACTACCTTATGGACTGGAATGAAGTGACCTTTTTCTTATTATACAATGGGAAAGATGAACACTGAGGGGAGTAAAACCAGTTTCTTGCCCTGTTGTGGATTTCATAGATAATTGTCATGTACATTTTAAATATCCACCTTTATAAATCTTCCCTTTAGCCCACTTCCACACAGCACATTATTTGACTCTAAGGCTGTTGTCCTTCACCTAGCAGTAAGAAGAAATTCATTTAATCTAAATTTGAATTGAGTCTAAGTCTTTGATTTTTTTTTCCAGTGAATTCAAATACCACAACAGTGGCACCATCTGTTGAGCCTGAAAGAGGAGGTCAGCAACAGATTGGGGATAACAAACAGGATATTCTCTCTCTGGACACACAGTAACATGTAGTACAGCCCTTTGCTGCTTTATAAGCCAAATTATTACCTTTTGTTTCCTCAATCTTTGCTTTAGAATGTTATCAGGATTTTAGTAATGGCTAATTGAGAAAATGGGTACCATTCAGTAATTCTGACATTTGTTAACTATTTCAAATAGGCTGGCCAGAGGAACTCAAATTCTTTTTGTCTCCATAGCATGCCATAGTTGAGCACCACTCCAAATACATAGTGACTATAAGAAAGCAGGTTAAGCAAGCCATGAGGGGTAAGCAGCACTCCTCCATGGCCTCTGCATCAGCTCCTGCCTCCAGGTTCCTGTCCTGTTTCAGTTCCTGTCCTGACTTCCTTTGATGATGAACTGTGATAAGGAAGCATAATCCAAATAAACCCTTTCTTTCCCAAATTGCTTTTTGGTCATGGTGTTTCATCACAAAAATAAAAACCCTAAGACAAGTTAATACCAGGAGTTGGAAATTGCTACAACAGACATGACTATGTTGTTTAGGGGATGGTTAAGGACTTTGGAACTCTGTTCAAGAAAAGCCATTCAGTGTTCAATGCTTGGTGAGCTTCTCTGTAGAAGCTTGGAAGATATGAATGTTGAAGGCAATGGAGGGTGGCCTGGCTCATAAAGTTTCAGTGGAAAGTTTAAAGACTCTATTGGGGCCATTGTTATTTTGAATTAAGATCCCATGGTTCTGGTTAGCCAAGGTTGAAGAAACAGCTGCGATTAACTAGATACCAGAACTGCTAAAGTGAAACATTGCTCTGCTGAGACACCTGATGCTCCTCAGCCGGAGCTGAGAACTTGGGAGTGAATAAGAAGAGACAAGCATTAATCTTCTAGAAAATGTTTTCTGAGAGCTCACAGAATCTGTGTTCCAGAAGTGGCAGAATTGCCAGTGCCTCCCACTGGCAGCCAAACTTGGTGGTATAAGACTCACCCACATAGTACTGGTTTTGAAGGAATGAAGGGGTCCTGAAAAGCAGCTGAGGTTTGGCACTGGGAGAGGCCAGGTAAGGCCATTGATGAAGGTGCAACCTCGGTGACAGTTGAAGGCCCAGGAATGAAGGGGTCATGCAGAGAAGTTGGGGCTTGGCACCATGAAGAGAGTCAATGAGAGGCTTTTGGTGAAAGGCCATCTCAGTTGCAGCAGAAGACCCCAGCATTTTGGAGATGCCAGAACCATGGGATTACCATCAAGAACAACACCGGCGGGCTCGTGAGATGGCTCAGTGGTTAAGAGCGCTGACTGCTCTTCCAAAGGTCCTGAGTTCAAATCCCAGCAACCACATGGCGGCTTACAACCATCTGTAATGGGATCTGATGCCCTCTTCCAGAGTGTCTGAAGACAGCTACAGTGTACTTACGTATAATAAATAAATTAAAAAAAAAAAGAACACCACCAGTGGAGTGGAGCTGATGGAGCCTAGAAGATGACCTGTGCATTGCAGTAAGGCTGAGCTGGAGAGGTGACCCTAATCCCTTAGAGAAGCCCAAAAATTGTGAGTGAATCCCAGATATTGGACATTGAGTTATTTACAGTTTTTGGAGTTTGATTTTGCTTTGATTTGATTGTGACTGTGCCCTGGTTTTTTCCTTTTGAAGTAAAAAAGTATTTAATGTATAGAATCACACAGTTAAGGAGCTTTGAGTTTCAAAGGACTTTGGATTTTAATGAGATTGGATTTTAAAGAGACTGAAAGTGTTTGAATTGTAAAGAATGTAGGTTTTTTAGTTATTGATATTTTTAATGTGAGACCTTGGGAATGAATGGAAAAGGAAAGGTTATGGCTTAACAGTGTTGTGTTTGCGTGTCAAGTTGTCAAGTGGGTCAGTTGTATTAGTGGTTTTATGTTAACATGACACAAACTGAAGTCCTCTGAGGTGGGGGGACCCTCAATTAAGAAAGTTCCCCCATAACAGGTTGTAAGCAGAGCTGTAAAGCATTTTCTTAGTTATTGGTGTGGGAGGGCCCAGACCTTTGTATTTGGTTCCATCCCTGACCTGATGGCCCTGGGTTCTCTAATAAAGCAGGCTGAGCAAACCATGAGGAGCAAGCCAGTAAGCAGCATCCCTCCATGGCCCCTGCATCAGCTTCTTACCTCCAGGTTCCTGTTCTCTTCGTGTTCCTGTCCTATTGGAGTTCCTTTCCTGACTTCCTTTAGGGATGTCCAGTAATATGGAAGTATAAGACAAATGAATACTTTCCTCCCCAACTTGCTTTTTGGTTAGGGTGTTTCATCAAAACAATAGAAACTCTACCCCTGCTAACAGTAATTGATAAATTCATTTAATTATAATTTGAATTGAGTATATGGTCTTTTCCTGCTGGATTTAAACTCTGTGACATTTTTTTAAGGTCCCAAGCAAAACTCCTGACTTATGGCTAGAGATCTGAGATAGGCACCAAAACTTGGAATCTTGGGAACCCCAAGACCCAGGATAGGCCCTGGAACTGAAAACATAAGGGTTCTTTGGAAAGTCAGTTGTATCAGATTGTGTTTTGCTGGGGCAAACACATGAAGGGACACTTTGCTGAAGTGGATACAGGTGAAAGGTTAAGGGGGACTCTCGAAGGAAAGTGACACTGAAGCAGACACAGGTGAAAATATGCCCTGTTAAAGCAAGCACATGAAGGACATGTGATGAAGGATTTTTCGCTAACAACACACATGTGTTAGTCTGCCTTATATTGCATAGTTGAGCTCCTTTTATTGGGAATTCATAGAAAGAAATGCACAAAAAAACTTCTGGTGGTGTGCTGCAGTTTCTTGCTGCTTCCAAGTATTCAGGCCGATTGGCAGAGTGAAGTCAGCTGAGGCAAGACACATGGCAAGGCAAGATCCATGGAGGGCACTTGATATTTGGAGGGTATAAAGAGGACTCAGCGGACTGCGAGAGGAGCTTGGCGTGCTTGTATAGCTAAAAGCTTCTTGGTCTTGCATCTTAGTTGATCTTCCCTTTGTTGAGAGAGACAAAGTAGAGAATTTCTCCTAATGTCCCTGCTGGTCCTAATCCCTCCTGCCATCTCGTGCCAATTCAGCTGAGGCTTGACTGTCTCTGCTAGGTTGTGTCACTGCTGATTTGTGTTTGCTATCCTGACTCTAACAAACTGGACTGCTGGTGTATCTGTGAAGTGTTTGCGAGGTGAATGAGCTGCCACCACTGACCTGTGAACAACACAGATGGAATTTGTTCCAAAGAACCATTTCTAAACAGGCCCACTTCCCTCGTATCCTTTCTTTTCCACTATCTCTGGTGGGTGGTGGGCTAGAAGGAAGGTTAAAGCATTTAATAACTATCATTAAAAGTAGGCTTTAAAAAAATTCAAGTTACAGATGCCAGTGGACTTGGAAGTACAGGGAGCCTGAGATCATAGCTGCAAACAATTAATGGTCACTAGTCAGAAATAGTCCCCCAAGTGGGAGCAGTTTAAGGCTGACTTGGTAATTCATAGGTAGGAGCCCAAACTGTGGCCACCAGAAATTTTCAAATTGAAAAAAATGCATATTTGAGATTGGTAAATTATTCTGTTCTGTTTCAGAGAGTCCAGACATTTGGAGAGAGATAGAAAAGATCAGATGCAACCAGAGACCAAGTCTCTGAAACAAGAAAGAGGAGTCCTTCTGATCTCCTGTGACCGTGTGAGGTGTATTTGATAAATGAGATTTATATTTTTTATGTTTTTTATTAGATATTTTCTTTATTTACATTTCAAATGCTATCCCGAAAGTTCCCTATACCCTCCCCGCACCCCTGATCCCCTACCCACCCACTCCCACTTCTTGGCCCTGGTATTCCCCTGTGCTGGGTCATAAAAAGTTTGCAAGACCAAGGGGCCTCTTTTCCCAATGATGGCCAATTAGGCCATCTTCTGCTACATATGCAGCTAGAGACANNAGCTCNGGGGGTACTGGTTAGTTCATATTGTTGTTCCACCTACAGGGTTGCAGCCCCCTTCAGCTCCTTGGGTACTTTNTCTAGCTCCTCCATTGGGGNCCCTGTGTTCCATCCAATAGCTGNCTGTGAGCATCCACTTCGGTGGTTGCCAGGCACTGGCATAGCCTCACAAGAGGCCACAATATCAGGGTCCCTTCAGCAGAATCTTGCTGGCATGTGCATTAGTATCTGGGTTTGGTGGTTGATGATGGGATGGATCCCCGGGTGGGGTAGTGTCTGGAGATTTATAAATTCCTAAGATCTATTCAGGCTGGCAGAAACTGACTTAAGGATACATTTCTAGCCTCTTTAACTTTGCTAACTTGTCCAGCTTTAGCTATTTGGATAGACTGGGACATAAAAATATAACTAATATTATGTAATGATACACTATAAAAAGATAAAATTTAAGATTCCCAGTCTTTCTGTAGACTGTATTTATGATTTGTAAGGCTCCCAGTCCCCCTATAAATTTATCATTTTAAGTTTTATTTTACTGCTAGAGATTTTCAAGTAAATCTTGAATTTAAATGTTAAAAGTAAAACTTAACAGGGGATAAAATTGTAAAATCCTAATTTCATAAAAGCTGATAACTTACAGACTATTGAAGACAATTAAGACATGCAAATTAATGGTCAGTCACCTTATAAATGATCTAATTCTTTAATGTGCTCAGAACTGTATTTATAAGCATGCCTAGCACAAATATAATTCATTTACAGGGACGGGCTTTATTTAGCCTTCTGTTTTCAAGGATAAGATTCAAAAAGTATCTAAAAGTAAATTTAAAATAAGGTATCCTTAATATCCCCCAAACTCCTCAGAGATTTTATGAATATGGTATTTAAAATGTCTAGTAAAAACATCTTCCCATGATAGACAAAACACCATATCCTGGCACACATACGTTCTCCCACAAAGAAGTTGATTCCATCTCAATTGTGGGAATGCTAGCCACTGAGAAAACAGCCCCATGTTTTGCCCACTGCAACTGTCCTGCCAAAACTGTGGAGAAGCAGGACCCTGGAGAGTTGATTGTCCCTCTTGGCCTCACCGAGGTAGGCAGGCTGGTATCCTCATGCACAAGAAAGGATCTCAGATTTCTGGTTCTGGCAACCAAAGACTGATGGATGCAGCCCTGTGTGGCAGTCAAGGAGTTAATGCTGTCCTGTGCTAGTGCTTAGGGCTGATGCCTCTCTAGGTGTTGGCATTTTGTCTAAGGTCTGCTCCACAGTTACCTGGCAACAGCAGGTGTGCCTGACTCACTATGAAGGGGGCTGTTTGGCCCCTCCTCTCTCTTGCTCTTGCCTTCCTGCTCTCACCCTGTCTTCTCATCCCTCCCACCTCTATCCCCATTTCCTTCCCCCCTCTGTCTCCACATGTCCACATGCTCATGGCCAGTCTCCTCTCTCTCTCTCTCTCTCTCTCTCTCTCTCTCTCTCTCTCTCTCACACACACACACACACACACACACACACACACACACTCTTAACTCGCCTCCCCATTGTTGGGATTACAAAAAAAGATGAAGAGGCAGGAAGTTGTGGCAACACTTTAATCCCAGCACTTGGGAGGCAGAGGCAGGCAGATTTCTGAATTCGAGGCCAGCCTGGTCTACAGAGTGAGTTCCAGGACAGCCAGCGCTATACAGAGAAAGCCTGTCTCAAAAACAAACAAACAACAACAACAACAAAATCAAACAAAACCAAACCAAACCAGAGGGCTGGAGAGATGGCTCAGTGGTTAAGAGCACTGACTGCTCTTCCACAGGTTCTGAATTCAATTCCCAGCAACCACATGGTGGCTCACAACCATCTGTAATGGGATCTGATGCCCTCTTCTGGTGTGTCTGAAGAAAGTGACACTGTAATCATATAAAATAAAATACGATAAAGAGGTCTAAGAATATGTTCTACGGGGTATAGTGAGGTGTGGGGGAAGGGGATGTCTCAGCAGGCCCATGCCAAGGCGTTCCCCCTCCCCCTGAGGAACCAGCCACACAAAGGTATAGCATAGACTAGAGTTTATTTAGGGCATAGGGAAGGAAGTTAAGAGGGTAGTAGAGCCAGAGACAGGCAGAGAGAGAGAATAGAGTAGAGTAGAGGCTGGCCATGAGCATGTGGAGAGAGGGGAAAGGGAAGGGAAAAGGGAAGAGCCCAAGAGGACAAGAGAGAAGCAAGTGGGAAGCAGGAGTAAGAGAGGGAGGAGGAGGCAAGCAGCCCTTTTATAGTGGGTCAGGCCTACCTGGCTGTTGCCAGGTAACTGTAGAGAGGAGCATACCTGGGTGTTGCCAGGTAACTGTGGGGTGGAGCTTAGACAGAATGCTAACATTTCCCCGTTTTGGTTTAATGAAAAAGAAAAAATTAGAAAGAGGTGATGGTGAAGCAGGAATAGGGTCGTTGTGATATCTGGCTGCTTCATGCTGGCATTGGGGTGATGTGTCTCTGGGGAACCTAGAAGAATGGGTATGGGGGATGTTTGTCCAGTCTTAGGAGAGCTGGCTGGGTCTAAGGTCTGTGGAGCCATCTGAAGATAGGTCAGAAGAAACAGGTCCAGTAGAAGTGTCTGTGTCTGTGACAGGAGACTAGAACATCTGGAGGTTGCTTCTCTGGAGCTTTTCTGGGAGTAATAAGCACCTGGACTTGAAAAGGCATTGAAAATATATTATTACAGGTAGAGAATAAAGTTAAGTATGTTTGGGAGAAACATTTTTCTTAAGATGTACATTTGAAACCCAGAGGAATCCCACCCTTTGGAATAGCTTGGGCAGATGGACTTATCTGGGTGGAGCCTATTTGGTTCATGAGAGGTAGATTTGCATGGATGTCTTGTAGCTTATAAGTTTATAAAAGAGATAACAACGTGAGTTAACAGCATGAATAGTCTTTAAGACGAGCCTTTTGTGGAGCAGAAGGAACAAGATGAAAAAGTTGAAAAAGTTGGACCATATAGTGATTTTTCATTAATGTTAGGCAAAGTTATAGGAACTCAGATAATGTTAGAACAGTGGCATAGCAAGAAGAGGAAATAAGAAGCATTTGATTAATGGAAACAGAGTTTACCTAAGGAGATAACAGATTACATTTGTGAAAGCTTTTTTCTAGCTGTCAATGTAGTCAGAAGTCTGGGGAATAAACAGTAATTTAGCAGTTAAAAAATGACAGAGTCCACTAGCCAAAAGTTCCTGGAGTCTCTATGGCAACTTGGGTGGTCAGTCTAGCTTTCAGGCACAGAAGAGGAAGGGCTTTCTCTGTGGAATGGATATGCGTGACATGAGAAATGACTTACCTTGGCTTAGTTAAGTCATTTGACTCAGAGTATCCAGTGTTGCCCACTGAGTATTTCAGTAATTATCATACCACAGTCCAGGCAGCAACCTGTAGCTGTGTCCTCATCTTCTGAGACCATCTACCACCCTGGGCCAACTCTTAAAGACTTTGGGAATTCTGTCTGTCATAAACTTAATAATTAACAAACTTCTGGCAGGATTGAGGGTGATATACATTGGTTATAACTGAATATAATTTAATGACAGTAGTAAAAATCATATTAAGACAGGATAGGAATGAAAACCTTGGGTAACTTTGACAGGTTGTTTAGGTAGAGAAGAGTATATTTTTGTATTAGCAAAGAAATATTCAGCTAGGACTAGAATAAGAAAGCTGGCAGTAAAGACATAAGATCATGGTGACAAAAAATGAGTCTGTCCAGGCAGGTTCAGGCCTGTGACATAAACTAAGCATGCAGGCCATGAGAACAGGCCAGGGGTGTGGGAACATGGATTGGTAAACACTTGGGCCTTTTTGACTGCATAGCCCACATGGCAGAGGTCTGTGATTCTCACAGCAGCCAGTAGGTGGTGGTGGTTCTGTGCGGCAGGGCGTGGTGGCTATAGCTGCACAGTGGCCTGCAGGTCGGTGTCCCACGACCAGCGGGCCCCCGCAGCAGCACCACATTACGGGTTTGGTGGCTGTAGCTGCACAGCGGAGCTGGTGGACCTGTGGCACCCGGGGTAGCGGGGAAGAGGCGCAGCAAGTCAGGCCGGAGGGTCTGCACGGTTGAGGGGCGGGACTTCCTGCTCACGGCCAGAGGTCGCAGGGAGGGACATCCTACTTGCTGCTGGAAGTCGTGGGCAGCCCTCCTAGCTGTCAGAGTCCTAAGTGGGCAGGGAAAAGGAAGCACCTGAAATAGCGTGTTCCATATCCTGACAATGAGGTTGTGGCACATTGCACCGCTAGCCTTTATAAGTCCTGGGTAGAGTGGGAGAGAAATAAGGAAAGAGGGAGGGAGGAAGGGGCTCGCATGTGCAGGAAAGCAGCTGCTTTGGCGGGTTTGGGGGGGGCAACAGACGGGACCCTTGGCAGGACGCAAGAGGCAGGGACATATCCACTTTTTCCATCATGAACCGAGAGCAGGGCTAAGGAGCAGAGGGGGAAGGGCAGCAAGTAGGGTCCTGAACTGATTGAACTAGTCTGCAGTAGGCTGCAAATGAGGGAGACAGGGACCAGCAGAGCTTGAGTGGGCTGAGGGAGCCGAGCACAACTGACAGTCAGGGGGAGATGGACACAGAGCCAAGAGCGAGAAGGGGGAAAGGGCAGTAAAGTTCCTGGCAGGGGGCAGAGCTAGACCCACTTGAACCGGCAGAACCGGCTGCCCGCAGCAGAAGCTAGAACCAGCAACTGAGGGAGGGGGAAGAGGGAGGGGAAAAGCCTGCGCTATCAGTCATTAGCCAGAAAGTAAGTTTAGCAGAGATGTAGAGATACTGTTTTAGACCAAGACACCCCATTAAATCAAGGCAGAGACAGTGAAGACTGACCCCTGGGTGAGAGAATAGGATTAACTGTCCCTGCCAGTGTCCTGAGGGCATTAATAATTCAAGAGAGATTCTAGCAGAGGCCAGAAGCCAGGTCATCGCCTGGGGGGGTTAACGCTCAGAGCTGGTGCTCTGGAACCAGAGAGCAGTTCACTTGGGCCCAGGAACTTCTCTGGCATGGGGAGGGGAGTTAAGAGAGTAATAGAGACAGAGAAAGACAGGAATGGAGAGAGTAGAGAAGCAGAGGCCGGCCATGACCACATGGGGAGAGGGGAGAAGGGAGAAGGGAAGAGCCCAAGAGGGCAAAAGAGAAGCAAGTGGGAAGCAGGAGTAAGAGAGAGAGGAGGGGGCAAGCAGCCCCTTTATAGTGGGCCAGGTCTACCTGGCTGTTGCCAGGTAACTGTGTGTGTGTGTGGGGCAGGGTAGAGCTTAGACAGAATGCTAACACTCATGCCCTGAATGAACTCTATTTTACACTATACCATTGCATGGCTGGTCCCTCAGAGGGAAGGGATGCCTTGGCATGGGCCTGCGGAGGCACTCCCTTCCCCCCATACCTGACTACACCTCCACCAAAACATTCCTTCTCTTGCTTTATCGTTTTTCTAAAACACAACACTGAGAACTCTTCTTCCAAGGAGAAACAAAGTGAATACCTCAGGTAACCATTTAAGTAGTGTGTAAGCCTTTGTCATTTGAATCAATACAAAGGTCATTTGCACTCCCTACTCAAATGTATCCTGGTCAGGTTTATGATGATGCTGGTGGCTAACTGTAGATTTATCAGTTTAGCAATGGCAAGCAACCAACTTCTCACCCAATGGCTATACCTGCTTGTTCAGTACGTTTCTATATGAAGGCAGGCCTTGCTTTTTTTTCTAGAGATACTAGATCTCTTGCTGTCAAAGTCAAAACCCAGTTTCCCCTGCTAACAGGTTTCATACTAAAAACAAGGGATAAACTCACAAAACAGGTTTCAATGGAAAATTTTACTACTCTTTTATTTAAATTAACTTACTTATCCATGACTGCTCTCAATTATCAGCTACCCATGTCTCATGGTAAATAATTGGATTAAAAAAGATATAAGGGCTGGAAAGATGGCTCAGTGATTAAGAGGACTAACTGTTCTTCTGAAGGTCCTGAGTTCAAATCCCAGCACATGGTGCCTTACAACCATCAGAAATGAGATCTGACGCCCTCTTCTGGTGCGTCTGAAGACAGCTACAGTGTACTCACACATAATAAATATATCTTTAAAAAAGATTTAAAACTTATGGAAGTTGTAAAGGTCTAAAAATAATTTGAAATATATAAATTTAAGTTATAAAGATAGAAAAATGATTTGAAGTATATAACAAGACTTAAAAATGATAAGACTTCAAAATTCAATTTTAACATATTAATGGTTATGATAAGCTATTAACCTAGCCTTGGTAAAGTGTTGGCTGCTATTAACATAGTCACAACTCAAATTTTAAATTGCCTTTGTATTCTGAGTACAGATTTAAAGATGCCTCTCATTGTGCTAAAAACATCTCTGTCCTATCTATATGTACTTCCAGACCTCCAGATAGAAATAAGAATATTCACATTTTAAATCAAGAATCATCTGGGGGTGAGGGGCAAGCTTTTCCTCTAACTCAAAGGTATTAGTCTATTCAAACTGCTTACAGACATGTGTAAACTCCTTTTTCTACAGTGAGGCCTTCAAGACAAATGAAAACAATGGTAATGATATTATTTTTAAAACTTTATCTTGAGCTGGGTGTGGTAGCGCACGCCTTAATCCCAGCACTCAGGAGGCAGAGGCAGACGGATTTCTGAATTCGAGGTCAGCCTGGTCTACAAAGTGAGTTCCAGGACAGCCAGGGCTATACAGAAAAACCCTGTCTCGAAAAACAAAAAACAAAACAAAACAAACACACAAACAAAAAAACCAAAACAAAAACCCCTTATCTCTCTTTTTCTATACTTCAGGGAGTTGTGACTTGGATCTACCTATTACAGGTCAAACAGAAACCAGATAAGTACCCCCACTCCTGTCAATCAAGAGCTTAAGCTCTACCCTTGAGGGTGGGTTCTCTCCTAATGTAAAAACTCCTAGGTTTCTGAACTTTACCTTATGTCTCCAGTCTATATCTGTCCCAACAGATTTCCAATCAACTAAAGACTACAAACTGCACCAAACACACCAATCTCCAGTGGGCCTTCAGGACCAATAAGCCTCAGATTTGCTGAAAACTAATGTAAACCAGGTGCTTCTGACTGAATTTCCTATCCGCTTTCAACCAGTATTCCAGACTGCTCAAATCAGTCTATACTTTACTAGCTCTAGGTGGTCCAACAGAGCCCAGGCTGCAAAGCAGATGCATCCTGTCACCTTTTGTCCTTTGACCAGCATTTCAACATTTCTGGGCCCTGACAAGTTCCTAATTTCAGCCAGGAAACATCTACAAAAAAGAGTATGTCTCCCCTTATTTCCAACAAAAGGCTAAAATATTAGATCCAAAGGAAACTAGTGCCTTCCCTTCTCTCTGGTAAAAGGAACACATGGCTCCCTGTGGTGCCTACTGCCCTACCAGGACCCATATTCATCTCTAGACTCTTTCACTATCATAAATATCTCTTAAAATTCAGAGAGTTACAAAACTTACAAAAAGGGATTCTCAAAATGGAGGTTAGGTTGAAGAGGTCCCTGAAGGTGTCATACAAGGAAGTGAACTGTGTGAAAAGATGAGAATAAAAACCTGGTGCAGATTTCCTTCATCAACATGGATCAGACTTCAGGAAGTCTAAGTCCAGGCCACCATATTTAAAACACATTCTGATTTGGAAGATGGTCTCCATGCAGCAATTTATCAGTTTCATGGAGTTTTATAGTAACAGAACAAAGAAAGGTATAAATCAAGACACTTTAAAAATACATTGATGGGGGTAGCAGTACAAGGCAAGCGTTTTGGGTCCCGAATTCGAGGAGGAGGAAGAGGATGTGGTACATACAGAGGGGAAATGACTGCTGAACACAAGCCAGAAGACCATCACAGGAACAGCTATAGTAGTCGTGTAAAAATCTTTTTACCAAAAAAAAAAAAAAAAAGCGGCTTGAATGTCTGCTGAAATATTCACGTTTACCCAAAGAGAGGCACCACTAGAACACTAATGAGAGATCATGATGCAGCTGCCCTTCTGGATTTTTTAAAATAATGTGTGACCCTTCACCTTTGATTCCCCTGACCTGCATTACCTTGGGTTGTTAGGCGGATAATTGAAACACACTGAAAACTCAGAAGAAAGATGCTTTTGAAACTGATCCTCATCCTATGGTTGTGCCAAGAGGCAGTAGTAATGAACTCCATGGGGAAGGGCCAGGATCATGGCTGTGGAGGCAGGCTGCTGAGTTTCGGATTCCACCATGACCTCTTGCAAGTGTCCTGACTGCAGCAATTACCTAGTCATGCTATTCCTGAGTTTACTTCCTCTTTAGATGGGGTGACAGTGATGGCACCTACTCACAGGGTCATGGTGACTTCTAGCGGTGGATGGTGTGTGAGGTCTGTAGAGCAGCTCCAAGTGCAGTGCTGCCAGATCTGCCATGCACCTTAAGCAAAGTGGGCTCCAGCCCTTCCTCCCTCGGTCTTTCAACAGACTGAGAGAAGATCTGCAGAGCACATGGTCTTAAAATGTTGGTAGCAGAAAGTAAATGTGGAGAGAGCAATGGAAACAAGTCAGATGCTGCTGTGCGATCCCAGATTTATGTACATGTGACTTATGTCTTCAATTTATCCTGATATCTCAAATTGCTAATTTAGATCAGTAGTATCTGGTTATGTTATTGTCGGGAGGACTTTGACCTGCCAAAGGCCACAGATCCTCTTCATACTCAGGGCTGTGATGCACTGAGCATAGATTGGTGCTCTGAGCCTTTGACTCCCCTCAAGTCTTGAACTACAGTCCTGCTTACATTGTGTTCACTTGAGGACTGAGAAGCAGCCAAGTACCTTTTACTCCATGTGAAGCTCATCTCACCACTCAGACACCTAGTGCTCCTCGTTCTTGCCTGCTAATCAGTGTTGCCCACTAGCTCCTAAGGCAGGAAGGCATAGACTGCTGAGGTTTCCCTTCTGCAATCATGTGCTTTGGGGTAGGTTCAGGGACACAGTGGAAGTCACTGGCAGTTTGTTATGATCTTACATCAGTTAGGATGTGTCCTTGACTTAAGCCTTCAGCATCCCTTGGAAATACTGTTATTTTTCTAACTTGGGAAACTGTCCTGTGGTGACCAGTTGGAAGTGGTGGGAATGTAGTTGGCCTTCTTAGTATTGTACATTTCAGACAAACTTTAACAAGGCAGCCTCTCAAAGTATTGTCTGTTCTATCAATATATACTTAGACACATTAATCTGAATTAGAGTTCTGATTGTACCTAATGGCTCCTCTGGGATGCCATGACAGAAAACAACAAATACTGTAGGAGTATGCTAAACATGCAGAGTAATTTTTAAAAATCTTGTAAAATTAGTATTAATTGAACTTGGACCTTGATATCTTTGAAATTATTGATAATTTTTAATATCATTCTTTGTTTTGTGGTCTCTCCTGAGCTTCGGGAGGGCCCTTAGATGAAATGCCAACAATGGGGAGAAGGAACTTGTAGAACCCACCTCCAGTAGAAAGACAGGGCATCAAGTGGAGGGATGGGGTTGCCATCCCACAGTCAGAAACTCTGATCCAGAATTGTCCCTGTCTAAAAGAACTGCAGCGAAAAAAAATGGAGAAGAGACTGAGGGAAAGGAGGTCCAGTGACAGGCCCAAATAGGACCTATCTCAAGGGGAGGTTCCAAGGCCTGACACTATTACTGATGCTATCTGTGATGTGCTTACAGACAGGAGCCTAGTTTGACTGCCCTCCGAGAGGCCCAAGAAGGAGCTGAGACAGAAGCAGATACTTACACCTAACCATTGGACTGAAGTCAGGGATCCCTGTGGTTGAATGAGGGAAATGCTGGAAGAAGCTGAGGAGAAGGGCGACCCCATAGGAAGACCAGCAGTCTTAACTGACCTGGACCCCCAAGATCTCTCAGACACTGAGCCAACAACCAGGCAGCATATACCAGCTGATATGAGGCCCCCAATACATATACAGCAGAGGACTGCCTAGTACGGCCTCAGTGAGAGAAGATGCACACAACCCTGGAGAGATTTGAGGCTCCAGGGAGTGGGGAGGTCTGGTGAGGTGGGAATGGGGTGGAGGCACCCTCTTGAAGATGTGGGCAAGAGAAATAGGATGAGGAACTGTTTGACAGTGGACAGGGAGGGGGAATAACAACTGGACTTTAAAAAAAATTAAAGAATAAAATTACAATAAAAATAATTGCAAAAAATAAAAAAGTTTTGTGGTCTCTCAAAGATATAGTTTAATAAAAAGTTCTGCTTTAACACTGTCAAAAAGAAACAAATATATATCAATAGGATCCCAGAAGTATGAGCCAGGCTGCAAGATGTACAGGCATTGGAGGCAGAGGAGAAAGGGATGGATCCCAGAGACCAGGCCTCCAACAGGTAAGTGATTTATGCACCATATGTGGTGTGCCTTGGTGGACAAGAAACAAGACCTTGACCACATCTTCCACAGGATCAGAACATGAAGGGGAGCTGTCCTGGCAGCACCCAGAGGCCTTAAGCACATCTTAGAGAGTTCTGTGATAGAGGACAAAGATGAAGACCCCATTCTGCCCAGTATCACCACAACCATGGCCACCTTGGAGTAGAACATTGGCTCCTGTGACACTAGCCCTGACATTGTCTCACCATCCCTCCCTCGGTCCTGGCTTTAAGGACCTATCACACCTGCTTCCCTGCCATCAACGGCCAGTCAGATCAATGACAAGGAACAGACACATGAATAGGCATTTTCCTGCCATTCCTAAAAGGCTTAAGGCAGCTGTGATCCTCCCCGGGTCACAGTCAGTCAGTTTTGTTGTTAAGTTTTGTCATAGGCAGGGTCCCTAATTCCTGCCCCTCCCCATAAGAGCTGGACTTCCCTATGAAGTCATGAGCCCTAGCTGAGGCAGTGGGACTGGGCACAGGTAACCTTGAGCTTAGCCTGGGCCAGCTTTGAACAGTACTTCTAAGGTCCCCAGAGATTAAATCCAGATGTTCCTCACACTCTGGTGGGGTCCCCTGGAGGTTGAAGGTACCAGCAGGGCTGAGTTTGTCCATATCCACTGGCAGCTGCTGATTTAACTCTGGCCTCCCTGCCCTCTGTGGAGTACATTTTTTTTTCCTGTTGTGTTAAATTCCTGAGATGTAAAAGGTTCTGGATACAGACAACCTTGACTCTGGGGAGCTGTGTTTCTCACAAGTTCAACAGGTGTCTCCAAGAGCTGGCCAATCATTTTAGAAAACAGCTGAATGGAATATTTTTGTATCTGATGTTTACACATATTGGGAAGATATCAATTAAGACTCTGTTATTAAAAGGGAAAATACAGGCCGGGCGTGGTGGCGCATGACTTTAATCCCAGCACTCGGGAGGCAGAGGCAGACGGATTTCTGAGTTTGAGGCCAGCCTGGTCTACAGAGTGAGTTCCAGGACAGCCAGGGCTACACAGAGAAACCCTGTCTCAACAACAACAACAACAACAACAAAAAAAGTGTGTGGGGGGATACATTGAAGGAACAATCAGAGAGGTGGGTGATGGAAAGATGGGGTAATTTCTCCTATAGGGCTCAGTACTATCTGATGGCATTCTTTGCATTTAAATTGTTGAAAGTTAATAATCTGCTATGTAAATTGATTCCAAAAGGTTTTTTATCTGTTAGTCACAAGATAGAGTTGCAACAGAAATGTGCAAGGAATGTCTATCAGGGACTAAAACTAGCCCAAAATAAAGTATAATTAGGTTTGGAATTGCAACACTCCAACCCCTCTGAATCACTGCCGCCTTAATCTGTCAATTCTCCTCCTTTCCTTTTTTTTTTTTTTTTTTTTTAGAGAGGAGGGGTCACTGGAGTGACTGTGTCATTCGTGGAGAAAATGTAGGGTTGGTGGAAGGATCAGAAGAAACCATACAGCCTAGAAAACTAGCACAACAAAGCCAGAGTAGTGAGGAGGGCTAAGGGTAAGGCCTGGGAAGGCAAGAGATTGTACGATCAATTCATTGTTCCCTGGGTGGCACAGTATGAGACAAATAATAACATCAGTTTTGAACAGCAATTCATTAATCTAGATAGACATTATGTTTTCTTTGCTATCCTGTATCTTCCCCCAAGTTCAGCAGCCGTTTGGCTTTGGCAAGAGAGTTCATCTGTAGCTGGAAGGTCCCAAGTCTGCCTTCTGTGGGGTCCAGTGAGTGTCTCAGGAGTCTTCAGTCAGATGAGGTTTTTGGAGGAAGGCAGCTCTGTTGTCTGTAGGTCTCAGGAGATGGCGCTGTCTCAGGTGGACCTGTGGCAGCAGGCACCATGTGGAGATAGACCTGTGGAGTAACTGTAACAGAGGAGCAGAACACCAGCAGAGTATGTCTGCATAGAGTGGGTAGCAGGCATCATGCCTGCAATGGTTTGTTTAGGAGCACATCACAGTCTGCTCTGGATGGCTGAGGAAGAAAATATCATGTTAATTGTGTATCTGGGGTAGGCAGTAACAATTTGTCTGTAAAAGGAAACTGGTTGTCAATTAAGAATTGGATTGGTGTTCCTGCAGGGGGAGCAAAGCCTTAGGTGCAGTTATGGTGGGCTTAGCTGGATGGGGGGAGGGGCATGCCATGAGGTTATCATGTGCTCTAGCAGACAGGTCACCTTGTCCCCCCCCCCGTTTTTTTTCCTTGGAAAGCAGGAGGAGATTAAAGTCTAGAGGGTTGAGTGAAAGGCTCTCTAGTGAAGACAGCTGTAGCCTGTTAGCCAATGTGACAGCATGGATCATGTCCCTCGGCCTGCAGAGACCTCAGGAAACCTCGCACCAGCCTACAGAGGAAACAGAGCTCAGAGCAAACACTGCTGTCTGAGGAGGCAGAGTTTAGAGCAGGCTCTGCCAAGCTGGGCAGAGTACTGACAGCAGCCATTTGCATAGACACAGAGCAGAGCCAAGAGCAAGGCGGGAGGGGCAGTGGAGTCTGCTAAACTTTCTGCCACAGTGGAAACGTGTGAGAGTGTGTGAGAGTTAGGGAGGGGAGGAAGAAGCTGGCCAGGAACACTGGGGAGGGAGGGAGGGAGAGTTTTTGAACTAGGTCACTCACGGTCTTGAGCAATTTGGAGTTCTGCTGTAGGTCTCTGTGTGCGAAGAGTCTTCTTTAGCTAGTTCTGTCTCTCGTGGATGGCACAGCCACACTCTGCTTCCATTTGTGGGGCTGTGGGTGTGGGGGAAAGAGGGGAGAGAACCTGCGCCCCACCAGAGTTCCGGTGCTCTGGGCGAGTGGACAGCCCCAGGTGGGTGTCTGGCTGTGTGAAGCCACTGACCCCAGCTTGGCAGTTGGTGGACAAGGAGCAGTCCTAAGTATCAGGTTCCCAGCTTCGGGCATCCCATACACCGATGGACACCGCAGCAAAGCTGAGAACAGAATAGGAGCCCCTGGGCGGCACTGAGCCCTGGGGCTGAAGGGAGGAGAGGGCAAGGGGATAGGGCACTTGATGGTTCCCACATGGGCGAGATTCTTTGGTCCAGTCTGTGGCTGTAGCACAGGATGGCCTTCTGGCAGGAGGTTAGACAAGGCTCGTTAGGAGAAAGACTATCCTATCATTCAAGCACAGCGAGCCTTGATGAGCAGAGACAGTTTATGGTTTTAGAGCTTTATTGTAGAAAGGCAGGGGGAAAAGAGAAGCTAGAAATAGAGAGAGAGAGAGAGACTGGCCATGGCCACCTGGAGAGAGGGGGGAAGGGAGAGAGAGAAGGAGAGCTAGAGGGTAAAAAAAGGTGAGGGCTTAAAGAGAGCGAGGAGGGGCCAAGCAGCCACTCTTATAGTGGGCTGGGCTATCTTGCTATTGCCAGGTAACTGTTGGGAGGAGTATACCTGGCTTTAGTCAGGTAACTGTGGGGGTAGAGTCTAGCCAGAATGCCAGAAGCTTGGGATATTATCTGTGTGACTGATAGTTATAGAATTACAGAGTTGGGGGCTCTGTGGTGTCAGGCACCTGTCTCTGGGAATGTGGCTCGCTTTTCTGTCCCTTGTAGAGTTCTCTACTGGGTCTCTGGAGCAAGCAAGCCCCATTCAACCAAAATAGGCTGCCTGTCACAGTCCCACAGTCAATTAGTCTTTGAAGATTCAGATCTTTCCAGACTTTCTCACTCACAGTCTTCTGTTCATATCCAATGAGGCAAGCAGGAGGGCCCTCAAGGAGACCACTTCCTGGAAATTTGAATATTCTCTCTGTCCCCCTCCCTTCCTCTCCTCTCCCTCCCTCCTTCCCTCTCTCCCTCCTCCCTCTCTCTCATGTTGAAGGAGGAAAACATCTTTTCAGAACCCTTCACACTTCAACCCAACTCCTCCTATGATTCTCCCTTTGGCAGATCACTTCAATAACCTTTGTTCTCATTTGCATTCTGGTTCCTTGGGAATTCCAAGGGCCTTTCTCAGAGTCCTTGTAAGATGAAATTGTGGAGTTCTTGGCTGTGGGTTGCTGTTATCTCAAGAAGGGTACACCCTGCCTCCCCAAAGCTAGATTTCCCTTAGATTCCCTGACAAAGGAGAACAAGAGCATTGTGAGTGAAGCTGGCAACACAGACATGGCCACCTCTCTCTCCCCCCATAAACTGGGAGAAACAACTCATTTACATGGGAAGAGCAGATCTACTTAGGGCCCTAGTCATAGCTAAGACAAACAATTTCTAAGGCTGTCATAGCACTGGCCTCCAAATGCTTCCCCCCCCCCACAAGCAGGCTCCCAGAATCAAGGGTGCCATCAGCATAGTGACAAATGAAGATATGTGGGCTTCCAAGTGGCTCAGGTCCTTGGGTACTGCCTTCCCAGATCACTCTATGACCAAGGGCTATGAAGCATCCTGCCTTCCTATAGGATTCATGTCCTGGCCCACTGGATCTATTGTTCTTCCTGACTAGCACAGCCCATGGGCATCTCGGTTGTTCCATTAATCTTGATTTTAAAGACAGATTGAAGATTATTCCAGAACTCAAGCTCTAGCTATTTGAATCACGCAATTGTAATGCCCAAGATTAACTTGTAAGCTCTGCCTGCTCAGATACCAGGTAACTTTCTGGAATGCTGAGAATTCTAGTTCTTGGAGAATAACAAAGCTTTGTGGAAAAGTGCAGTGGCTTATAGGTTTGTCCTTATAAGGGTCTGCAACATGTGGCTCAAGGCCATTCCAACTGAGAAATTCCAGGGAATGGTACTGACCAAAGTTCTTCTCTTGGCAGTATTTAATATTTAATAAAGCTTCCTTTAAATTTGACCTAAAATGGTAGCATTTGTTTTTCTGGTGAATATTAGGATTAACACAATACACAACAGAGATTCCTGAATATTCATGTTTACTGTGGCACTGCTCACAATAGAAATGTTTGTGGGGTCATTTTTAATTTTTTTAACAAACTTGTTTTAAACTTAATTAAATTTTGTTATTAATCATCATGTAAATAAATTTTGCAGCAATTTGTTTTTCCTATTTATACTGTAAAATAAAAGGAGAAATAAAATGATATAATATAGCTTAACATTATATTTTAAAATACTACTGCATACCTAAAATAAAATATAGGCTGCATTCATAATATAACATACTATACTATCAAGTTTGAGGATAAACACTGAATCACAGTGCTTACATCGAAAAACTAAATTCCTCTCTTTCTTCCACAGACAATTGAAATAGACTATGCAGTCTAGCAGGAAACTAAAAATTTAAAAAAATCTAACTTTTAAAAAATAGAGATACTCTTACCCTAATTCAGTTTTTAAATAACCTCTAAGGTATTTAATATAACAAATAAATAAAAATCTTTTCTAATATGATGTGAAAATATATCATTGGCCCTATTTTTAAAAGATTTCTTCAAAAGCTGTAGTAACTTTTAATTTTCTTTTACTGGGTTATACCCAAAAGAATTCTACTTTGGGTGTGGGTTTGCTACCTTGGGGAGGTACCCAGGACTCAGTTGTCTGTGGTCTTCAGGCAACCAGGACTGGGCAACGGAAAATAATTTTGTTTACTATAATATACTGCATATAAATCTGATATATCATTAAGTAATTTTAACAGTGAAAGTGAAGTTAAGAACAAGGAAAACTAACTACTCCAACCCTGGGAAAATAAGATGACAGTATATAGTTTCATCTTATGCTATAGCATACTTCTTTAAAAATATTACTATATATTCATATCAATTATTTTATTTACATCCCAAATGTTGCCCCTCCTCCCGGTCCCCCCTTGCAGAGTTCTTCTCCCCTCCCCCCTCCCCTTTGATTCTGAGAGGGTAGCCCCCTCAGATATCCCCCTCCCTGGGACATTAAGTCACTACAGGATTTGGAGCATCATCTTCCACTGAGGCTAGACAAGGCAGTCCTTTGCTCTGTATGTGGAGGGGGGCAGGGAGCAGGGGGTTCAGATCAGCCTCCCTTTGGTTGGTAGCTTAATCCCTGGGAGCTCCCAGAGGTCCAGTTAGTTGACACTATCAGAAGCCTTTGAATTTAAATAGTTCTGTGGCACATTCTTGTTTTCCTCTTACATACTGGTGGATAATTCAACAGAACCCTGTCCATGTTCTGGGTTGCACTGTATGATTACTAGAGACAGTGCTAGATGAATTTTAGGCTTCTCAGAAACAGGGGGATCAGCCTAGCAAGGACTGAATTCTGACAGCTTCCTAGAAGCTCGTTTTATTGTTTCACAAAAGGCACTTTTAGCAAGTCAATTTTTCATAAATACTGCTGTATTTATAAAAAGATAAAGAGAGGAGAGATACGTTCTATGGAGTTGTGGTGTGGTATGGGGGAAGGGGATGTCTCAGCGGGCCCATGCCAAGGCATCCCTTCCCCTGAGGGACCAGCCATACAAGGGTACACTATAGAATAGAGTTTATTTAGGGCATGGGGAGGGGAGTCAAGAGGGTAGTAGAAGCAGAGAAAGGCAGAGAGAGGAGAGGGGAGGGAAGGGGAGGAGAGGGGAGGGGAGGGGAGGCCAGCCATGAGCACATGGTGGGGGGGAGGGAATGGGGAAGGGGCAAGAGGACAGAGCAGGAGCAAGAAGGGAAGAACAAGAGATCAAGAGGGCCAGAGAGAGGAGGGGGCAAACAGCCCCTTTTATAGTGGGTCAGGCATACCTGGATGTTGACATGTAACTGTGGGGTGGAGCTTAGACAGAATGCTAATACATACCAAAACTTCTTATTTGATCAAACGGTTGTCTTGAAATCACATAAGCAATACTCAGCCACAGAAGACTTCCTGGTTTGCTAGGCATGTATGTAGACTAAGTTTACAAAGGCTTTGAGAATCCTTCAAAAGAACAACCCCATAAAATCACAAATAACAATCACTGATGATCACTCCAGATTCATGCCAGATATAACAGTTCTGCTAAAATTCTGCTACAGAACCCAATATCATCTAGTGATGTGTATTTACACTTTCAAAAGTAGCATATCTTATACTTGTCTTTTGGGTCCTGTGTTGATCCTACCTAAATCTTCCATAACCCCTCTTTCTTTCATAAGGCACTTGTTTGTTTATAATCCTTGCCTCTTTAGAAATGAGTCATAGGACTGTTTGCCCATATTTTCTTCATGAATTACTGAAAATACCTGCCACTAGAAGGCAACATAATAGGAGAAAATGCGTACACTGAATTGTAATCTAATTTCAATCCTGCCTTCTGAAGCTAGGCAAAGACAGGATATAACATGAGATACAATGGTCCCGGAGAAATAACTAGTTAGAAACTAGACATTGCTGGTCAGTGTAAGCAAAGGTGTAGTGAAACCACCAAACTAGTGCTACAGGGCAAGACAGCGCACAGGTTCTTCCCTTGTGTGTTCTTGCTGAGGTCATTTCAGATTTAACGAGAATTTCATCTCCTTAATGGAGACTCCCATGGAAAACCACCCAACTCTATTCTAGGAACTGAAGTCAAGATGCCCCAGTTGTTTTCACTCTGTCTAAACTTTACCCCACAGTTACATGGCAATAGCCAGGTAGGCCTGACCCAGTTTAAAAGGGGCTGGCTGCATGCCCCCTTCTCTCTCTCTTGCCCTTTTCCCTTCCTCCCTACCTTTCCTATTCCCTTCCCTCCTCTCTCCATGTGTTCATGGCCAGTCTCTCTCTCTCTCTCTCTCTCTCTCTCTCTCTCTCTCTCTCCCTCCCTCCCCCCTCCCCCTTTCTCTGCCTCTACTAACCTCTGCCTGTTCTCATGGCCTGCATACTTAGTTTATGTCACAGGCCTGAACCTGCCTGGACAGACTCATTTTTTGTCACCATGATCTTATGTCTTTACTGCCAGCTTTCTTATTCTAGTCCTAGCTGAATATTTCTTTGCTAATACAAAAATATACTCTTCTCTACCTAAACAACCTGTCAAAGTTACCTAAGGTTTTCATTCCTATCCTGTCTTAATATGATTTTTACTACTGTCATTAAATTATATTCAGTTATAACCAATGTATATCACCCTCAATCCTGCCAGAAGTTTGTTAATTATTAAGTTTATGACAGACAGAATTCCCAAAGTCTTTAAGAGTTGGCCCAGGGTGGTAGATGGTCTCAGAAGATGAGGACACAGCTACAGGATGCTGCCTGGACTGTGATATGATAATCACTGAAATACTCAGTGGGTAACACTGGATACCCTTAGTCAAATGACTTAGCTAAGCCAAGGTCATTTCTCATGCAACATGTACACATTCCACAGAGAAAGCCCTTCCTCTTCTGTTCTTGAAAGCCAGACTGACCACCCAAGTTGCCATAGAGATTACGGGAACTTTTGGCTAGTGGATTCTGTCATTTTTAAATAATGTAACTGTTAGATTTTTATTTATTTATCAGACTTCTAACTACACTGACAGCTAAGATAGCAGCTAGAAAAACCTCACAGATGTAATCTGTTATCTCTTTATCTAAGCTCGGTTTCCATTAATTAAATGCTTCCTATTTCCTCTTCTTGCTGTGCCACTGTCCTAACATTATCTGAGTTCCTATAACTTTGCCTAACCCTAATGAAACATCACTATATGATCCAACTTTTTAATCACAAATTCTTGTTCCTTTTGCTCCACAAAAGGCTCATCTTAAAGAATACTCGTGTTGTTAACTCATGTTATTTCTTTTATAAACTTATAAGCTACAGGAAACCCACTCAAATCCACCTCTCATGGACCAAATAGACTCCATCCAGATAAAAAGTTCCTACTTGTTATCTATTCCAAAGGGTGGGATTCCTCTGGGTTTCAAATGTACATCTTAAGAAAAAAATTTTCTTTCTCCAAAATGTACTTAAATCTTATTCCCTACCTGTAATAATATATTTTCAACATCTTTTCAAGTCCAGGTGCTTACTACTCCCAGGACAGCTCCAGAGAAGCAACCTCCAGATGTTCTAGTCTCCTGTCACAGACACAGACACTTCTACTGGACCTGTTTCTTCTGACCTATCTTCAGATGGCTCCACAGACCTTAGACCCAGCCAGCTTTCCTAAGACTGGACAAACATCCCCCATACCCATTCTTCTAGGTTCCCTAGATACACGTCACCCCCAATGCCAGCATGAAGCAGCCAGATATCACAACGACCCTATTCCTGCTTCGCCATCACCTCTTTCAATTTTTTTTATTTTTTAATTAAATCAAAACGGGAAATGTTAGCATTCTGTCTAAGCTCCACCCCACAGTTACCTGGCAACAGCCAGGTATGCTCCTCCCTAAAGTTACCTGGCAACAGTCAGGTAGGCCTGGCCCACTATAAAAGGGCTGCTTGCCCCCTCCTCCCTCTCTTGATCTCTTGCTTCTCTCATTTTTTTTAAAGATTTATTTATTTATTATATATAAGTACACTGTACTTAGACACTCCAGAAGAAGGTGTCAGATCTTGGTACGGATGGTTATGAGCCACCATGTGGTTGCTGGGATTTGAACTCCGGACCTTTGGAAGAGCAGTCGGCTGCTCTAACCCACTGAGCCATCTCACCAGCCCCTTGCTTCTCTCTTGCTCTTCTTTCCTTCCCCATTCCCTTCCCTTCCCCCCTCATTCCATGTGCTCATGGCCATGGCTGGTCTCTACTTCTCTACTCTCTCCCTTTCTCTGCCTTTTTCTGCCTCTACTACCCTCTTAACTCCTCTCCCCATGCCTTGAATAAACTCTGTTCTGTAGTATACAGTTGTATGGCTGTCCCCTCAGAGGAAAGGGATGCCTAGGCATGGGCCTGCTGAGACACCCCCTTCCCCCATACCTCACCACAGCCCCACAGAACATAACTCCTACTTCTTTATCTTTTTATAAATATATCACCAGCTAACTTAGCTTCTGTTAAACTGCCTGCTGTGTGCAAACATCGCCCTGCAGCTGCTTTTCAAGATAATTGGATGTGCTTTTGCTTTAAAAAGCCACTTGGTCTAAATGCTCAGGGTACACTTGGGTCCCTAACTAACTGAGTATAATCCCGGCTGGCAGAAATAAGGACTTTCAATTGGCTATAAATTGTGTCTTAGTTGTCTTAGTGTTTCTTTCTCTCTCTCTCTCTCTCTCTCTCTCTCTCTCTCTCTCTCTCTCTCTCTCACACACACACACACACACACGTTTCTCCCCTCCCCCCCCCACAGGGCTTCTCTGTATAGCCCTGGCTGTCCTGAAACTCACTTTGTAGACCAGGCTGATCTCGAACTCAGAAATCCACCTGCCTCTGTCTCCCAAATGCTGGGATTAAAGGCGTGTGCCTCTTGTGGGCTCCCTTTAACACTAGACCACTCTGTATACAAAGAAAAATATTGAGGGAACCAGCTGCTAGGCTGCCTCAGAGAGTAGAGGACAGCAGCCAGTGGGGAAAGCCTTGCCGGTTTTATTGAGAAGATGGTTGTGATGGGGGAGGGAAACAGTTTAGAGGCTAAGCTGAGGACTTGATCAGTTGCCAGATGTTTGAGTTAATCAGGAGCTAGAGGCCTTGCTGGAAGTAGTTAAGGACTGGGAGCAGATAAGGGAGGTAGAGGCTTTCCTTAAACAGGAACCAGCTTTATGAGATCTCTGAATAACAATCATTCTGTTTACTTAGAGTCCTGCCTTAGGTTAGGCTTAGGCTATTGTCATTGTCTTAGGACACTGAAGCAGCATTGCTATTTTAGGGGTCTGCTTTGGACCTAACAGTCAGGCAGGCAGAGATAGTCCAACACATGGATAAGAATAAATACACTTTTTTTTGGGGGGGGGGGTTGGAGACAGGGTTTCTCTGTATAGCCCTGGCTGTCCTGGAACTCACTCTGTAGACCAGGCTGGCCTCGAACTCAGAAATCCGCCTGCCTCTGCCTCCAAAGTGCTGGGATTAAAGGCGTGCACCACCACCACCCTGCTCTAAATACACATTTTAAAAGGCAAGCTGACAAGGATACATTGAAAAAGTGCAGACAGACACAAGTAGAAATTGGTTTAGGATCCAAAAAACAGATAATAGAAAAACAGACACATTAGAGACAGACAGTTTCTGATTTATAAGGAACTGACAGGGGTGACAGGCAGTGTGCAAATAGACACAGAAAAAATAAAAGATACAGAGACCCAGATAGAGGAAAAAGATAGCATGAAAGACAGAAATCACAGAAATAACAGTATGTTAAGAACATAAATGATACCATTTTGTACAACTTGAAAACCATTTTGTGTGACTTGGAATAATGTAACACTTGAAAAATGCTGTTAAGGAGTCAGCCACAAAGCAACCCTGCTATGATCCAGCCATAAGGCAGCTCAAAGCCAAGTTTAAGGCAGACTCTGACATGCTAATGAATCAGCCGAAATTTGTGCTGGTATGCTAATGAACCAGCCCTAAACTGTGGACTCTGCTAGCACAAAATTCTCTCTAGACAATACAGAAAGCTAGAACGTTGGATAAAGACACCAGGATATCAATGCTATGCTCCTAAGACAGCATCTCAAGTCTCTTCATTGATTCCCATCATCAAGAGGACTTTGAAACTGACCACTCTGTGACTCTGCCTTCAGCAACACTTGAATTTCTAGCACTGCTGCTGAGTTCACAAATGCCTGCCTGTTAGTATTAGTGGCTAGCTGCCACTCTCAAGGACATTTTGGGAATTCCAACAGGGCTTTCCTCCCTGCCTACTACCACTGAAGAATCTCCCATTGGATACTGGTTGAGCTTGCTTCTGACATGCCCTCATTAGACAGGGTTCCCCAGGGGAAGCCTGTAGTATTTCACCTCATGACTGGCTATTTTTTCCTGTTCACTAGGTGAAATAACTGTTTGCATGAAATTATAGCATGGTATTGTGATGAATGTTTGTGTGAATAAATTGAGTGTATTTGGAAGGAAAAATCTCCTGTGGACACCCTAATTGCTGAATGTTTTCTGCACAGCATGATCCAGAAGCAGAAATAGAGATCATGTAAGACAGAAAAGATTTTAATACTTCCATTGCTTATGCATGCAATAAATTTGTTCTTTTTCCTAGCACAGGTGGATAGACAGAGAGACAGACAGTCAGACTCACATGCACCTGCACACACACACATATGCACACACACAAAGGAGACAGCCAGAAATGTGAAACTAGAGATGGTAACACAGAACCAAAATGTATCTGTCAGAGAGATACAAAGGTAACTCCAATTCCCTAAACTCCAAAAGGCAGTACAACTATCCAGAAATGAGCTCAAGCTGGAGGATCAGAGGATTTCTGGTGGTTAGCTAAAAGCCAGCATTTCTTAGAAACTTGTGAAGCCAGTTCCTGTCTACCAAAAGGAGTCACTTCCCTTACCTCTGGCAAAAGGAACAAATAGCTCTCCAATGAACATACTTGAGGTATCTATCAGCATATGCAGGTCCATGTTAGCCTCCAGGGTCTCCCAGTCCCTACCTACAAGTGCTTGTTACACATCTCAAAGCCTTCATGCCAGACTCCTGCCATTCCCTCCCTGTAGCCATTCACCCTTATGACTCAGCTCTCTCTGCCTTTTCTGTTCCTGCACTTGATCCTCTTACTGTGTTTTCTCTCTCCTCTGTCCTGTTATTCGTTATTCTCCCTTTTCTCATAAATAGCCCTGGCCATGTTCAGTCTCTTGGCCACATGTAGTCTACTTTCTCTTTGCTCTGGGGTCTTCCACATGCCTCTGGATGCTTTCTCATACCATGAAGCACTCCTGTCATCAATTTATCCAGTATCAAAAATAGAGTAGATACAAAGATATACTAAGGTAGACCTAGATACAAACATACAGAAAATTGTTAGGTCTCAGGGTGCCTATATATCTAGAATCAATAGAGTTCTGATAAGCTATTAATCTAGCCTTAATAAAATACTGGTTACAATTATTTTAGTTACAGGTTCAAAATTTAACTTTTGTTTCTTTTTCTAAATATAGACTTAAAAATGCTACTCATGTATTGAAAACATCTCTGGACAGAGGGAAGAACATTCATGCTTTGATCCAGAACCACCATTTGGGTCCCTAAACTGTTTCTTGCATTTGCCTTTTCTCCTGGGACCTGAAAGTTCCATCTGTACCCTCCACCAAGCAATTAGACTCTGGCCTTCTTTATTGACAATTGGGAAACAGGGTTAGCATCAGAACCTCCGCTTATACATCCTTTGTTCTCTTTCCTGCCACCAAATTTCTGTCTTATCACACATAAATTTTTATGGTTCTATTTACTGATAACTTTTAAGATTTTGTTTTTTTCCATGGCTAAAAGCAGTGTCTACTCCAGCTGTTTGTAAACACTTATTCCAGTTTTTTCTACAATGATGATTTCAATGCAGATTATAGACATTGATCATTCTAATACCTTCTGTCTCTAGTCTAGATCTATCCTAGCAGATTCCTAATCAGATGACAGACATCATCCAGACCTTGCAAACTGCTCCAAATGGCCTGTACCTCACCAGTACCAGGTGGTCATACAGAAACTGAAACCCTTAGACTTGCTGAACACTAACATAAACCTGTCCAGCCAATGTGACTGCTCACTGACTCTTCAAGCTAGGTCAGTGAACCAGATGCTTCTGAATACTGCCACACACACACCCAGGCCTTTGACTGACATTTGAGCCTCTCTGGGTTCCTACTATGACCCCGCTCAGTATTGAAGTAGTCAAAAGATTACATCATCCTTTATCATCAACAAAAGGCTGAAATGTTGGGGTTCAAGCAGCCTATATATAGGTCTCAGGCTGTCAATATGTCTAGAAATGAGCTCAAGCTGGATTATAGGTGGTTTTCTGGTGGTTAGATAAAAGCTATTATTCCTCAGGAATTTATGCAACCAGTTCCCATTGGCCAAAGGTGATAAGGTGCATGAGGGCAGTGAGAGCAAAGACAATGATGTCTGGGGTTGGGGCGGGGCTGAAACTCTGGGAGTGCATATGGTGAATAACTGCACTCGGACCAGCTATCAGGAGGCAGATCAACTTTAGTTTGGGTGGGTGATTCCAGACTTATATAGTTTTGGGCAACTGAGCATAGGAACAACCACAATGGGCTAAGGCCATTGGCTGAGGGTTTAAGGTACTGAAATGCTTCATTAGCATGGGAAGGATTTCAAGAATCTTAGGTGCTAGCTGAACAGTTTCTTGTCAGGAGAAAGGAAATTGATCCTGTAATCTAACTAAGGCTACGAGGTAGAGGTATATGTGGAGGCTTAGAATTCTCCAGACAAGGTCAGAGGAGAAACCTAGCTAATGAAGGGAGTCTCCCATCACACACTGAGCCTAGAGGCTATCCTATGGTCAATAGTGGACTTCAACCTGAAGTAGCAGTTTTCCCACAAATTCCATTACTTCTGGAAGAAGGACAAATGGGCTACTTGTGGCATCTATTAGCATATCAAAGCCCACAGTGGCCTCCAGGCTCCCTCAGTATTACAAGTACCTGTTATACATGTCAAAGTCCACACTAGCATCCAAGCCCTCCCCATACCCCAACAACTTGTCATCCTTATAAACATGATTTGTCTTCTCCCAGAATATTTTCCTATAGCTTTATTTTATATATTTCCAATTAAAATTTATTATTGATTTAGCATAAAAATATGAAAGGTTTCCTTATGTCATTGTCTTAGTTTTGGTCTCTCCTACCCTTATCTCATTCCTCTCTTCTATCATCTGAGCTCATCTCTTCTCTGCACCATTTTGCCCCACCATTATCCTTTTTAGTTTCATATCACCCCTCCAGTACCATATGGCCCAGTACAATATTCCTGAGCATATACCCAAAGAACTCATCTCCCACCACTGAGATACTTGCACATCTATGTTTATTGCTTCTTTTTTCTACAATAGCGAGGATATGAAATAAATGTCCATCAAAAAATAAATGGGTAAATTAAATGTGGTACATATACAAAATGAATTTTTATTCTCCTATAAAGTGAAACAAAAATTATAAAATGTGCAGTAAAATAGATAAAACTAAAAATCAATATATTAACCCAGGTAACTCAGGGTCACAAAGGCAAACATCACTCTCTTTCATATGTGGGTCCTAGCTTCTAACTGTTGTACATTTGTATTTATGTGGGACTAAAGCTTCATATTTAAAATGAAGTAAGGTTTGTTGTTTATAGATAACTATGTATATAGAACATAAGAAAAGACTTCATGAGAGAAATACCAAATTAAAAGCCATTTTATATCACTGACACTAAACTATTAATGGCACACTAGTATGTAGGCTTGGTATTGCCAGGTCTTTCAAATGTTAATGAGAATAGAAAATGAATTAAGTAATTTCTTCCCAAGGTACAAAGGTTTTAATTTAATTGGGAAGAGAAATATAAGCCATAAGAAAAATTCTTTTTCACCTAAGTAAAACTTTTAAAATACCAGTTACTTGTATTTTTGGCTTGTATTAGTTTTTATACTCTGAGTAAATACTTATTTATATGAATTCTTTTTTTAAGATTTATTTATTATATGTAAATACACTGTAGTTGTCTTCAGACACTCCAGAAGGAGTCAGATCTTATTACTGATGGTTGTGAGCCACCATGTGGTTGCTGGGACTTGAACTCAGGACCTTCGGAAGAGCAGTCAGAGCTCTCAGCCGCTGAGCCATCTCACCAGCCCTTGTATGAATTCTTAAACTGAGCTCAAGTATTTGACATTGTTTAACCACAAAAATCAATCAATGACAAGTAGAATGTCTGAGAAGAGGTAAAGTAGTAGCTGTTTTCAAATTAATAGTAGTCACAAACCAACAGATTTAAATTGCTGTGACTAGCAGTTCTCTCCATTTCAGACAATGACACTTTATACTTACTCTATAGATTACTAACTAGCCCTTTATCATACTTCAGAATAAAAAGCACTCCTCATTATAATTCTTAGCTTTTCCATTC
This sequence comes from Mus pahari, assembly GCF_900095145.1. Lineage (NCBI taxonomy): Eukaryota > Metazoa > Chordata > Mammalia > Rodentia > Muridae > Mus > Mus pahari. Next base: position 81,654,111 of record NC_034613.1, read on the forward strand.
CAAAGATTATGTTACTATTCTTGCTCTTTAAGTGGAACATATTTTCCAAATATAGTAATTTTTCAGGGCTTGGTGTTGAATATAGACCTATACAGTATCAAACTGCTCTACAACTTATTATATCCTAAAATCCAAATACGACTTTAACAGCAAAGGTTTCTGAAGTTCAATGGTATATTTAAACATTTAAACTTTAGTAAATGAATATAACTATATAATGAAACTGCTTCTATGCATCATGCCCCAAGTATAGTGCTACAGACTTTGAAATGTCTTCTTGGGAAAATTCAAGTAAAGTCTAATTAATACTACCATATTTGTAGTTTTCAGAACAACCAATGTAAAGATAACATGTGTAGTACATTTCTTTTTTTCACATGGAAAACATGAAAACTAAGTGCTATATTCACAGCGAGGGAAGGAGGAATAGAGGAGCAAAACAATGAAACAGAGTAGAATAGGGCATTTCTAAATATAACTAAAAGAGAACTCAAATATTTCTTTAAACATTAACTTAATCAAACTATAAGAAGTGACTTTTAAAACATTTCACTAAGCAGTAGGTTAGGCAGGCTCACGGTTTCCTTCTCTCAGTTGCTCCAGTGTCCTTAGAGGTTATGTAGATGTTGATGGATGGTAATTGAGGATAAGTTGCCACAGTAACTGTAGAATTGTGTTTTTGGCAATTTGGAGGAACTTCCCAGATATTCCAAGATATTCTCAAACTTTATGGGCTTTTCTTCAACAGAGACGCCTGCAAAGTAGATCATCAGTGATGGCCATGTCTGGTTAGTTTCATAGAGGCAGATGGAATCTTCAACATGATGCCAACCCTTGACCTCATGGAAGAGCTTCTTAGTTCATTGGACGTCTGCTTGATTCCCAACTTGGTCCAGCGCCACTCTCTCCAGGAAGGTAGAGGAAGTTGCATGCCACATAAATGGGGAAAGTTATTTCTTCGTTTCCTAGGTTCACCACTTCCAGTTGTTGATCCTTTCTCAGCGAAAGAACAGTATAGTCAGTCTCTCTCCTGAGAACAGATTTTCCAGTACTGTCCAATGAGATCACTCGCAGACGGAAGGCAACTTTTCTCTGCCAGAGTAAGCTGACACCAAGACCACCAGATTTATTCATTGCACTGCGGTGGAATATAATGCGCCTGTTGGTATAGCACACTACCAAGTCCCAGCCGAAGTTGAAGCCAGACCAGGTCCAGCTGCATTGCTCATCTGTGGAAAGTTGGCCTCCACACCTCATGCTGTTTCCGTGGATGTCAGACACATAGATATCCACTGGCCCAAGTTCCTTGGACTGCTCTGCCCGAAGAAGTGCTAGCCATTGCTCTTTGTATACTGGCGTCAACCATGTTGCAGGGATCAGTCCATCCTGGTCAATAGTGCAGGCTGAAGGCAGGTCACAGATGATGTAGGGAAGCCTTAGTCGCTGGAACACGGACACAAAGGCTCTCCCCCGATCAGTTTCCAGAAAAGGCCTGTTATCTGATTCACTTCGGAACTTTGCAAAGCTCAACTCTTCGGGCAATAATGCTCTTTCAGATCCTGAGCATGTGGGTACTTCCAGCTGCAGGTACATCCACTTTTTCAGTGTGGTATACACATCCATCTCCACTCCAACCACCAAAAGATCTGAAGAGGCAATGAGCTCTTTCATGAGATCCACATTGATTTCTAACAATAGTTCATCATTTTGCCGGGTCATCAGGTTGTCTAAGAGCCACTGGCAGCAAACAAATCTGATGCTCTGGAGCCCGTAACTCTCAGCAGAGTAGTAGTAGTTGCACACAGTCTCGGAAGTGACTGAGTCTCTCATCATATCCTCACACTGCTCAATTAACTCATCCAATTGCAGCATACTGGCTGTGGCCAGGATGGCAATGACTCGGGGAGGAGAAATTACAATTCTTCGACTGTACAAGAAGCCCAAAACATCATGGAAAGCCTCGAGATCAATATTTTCATCGGGCATCTGCATCTCTATTGTATCCATATCTGACTCCCGCCAGGCACCACAGAACATGCTAGCAAAGTACCCAGAGCAGCATAGGTAGGACTTGTGCAAATACCACTCCTTCTGAAACGCAAAGATCTTTATATCGCTATTTTCACTGCTCAGGAAAAGTGATTTATGTGGTGTCCTACGGGGTACTTTTGCCAATGGGCCTCCTGGGCTGCCCTTCCGCTTGTGGCCTCCCTGACCAGTGGAACCCTGACCAGTGGAAACTCCCGGCTGTTCACTTGCCTGCTCTTCCTGGACAACGGACGGTCCCGCTGCTTCTTCGGCTTCCACGGCCGCCTCTTCTCTAACAGGTTCATCTTCCTCGGGATTTCTCCGGGACCACATTCGACTGCTTAGGGCTCCCATGGCTTCGTCTGAAGGGTGAAAATGGGAACTACCTCGTCAGACGTAGAGGCCAAGAACAAAACCTCAAGCCAGACCGCAGTGGCTGAAGCTCGAACAGCTTCGTGCCTCAGCCTTGCCGTTAAAATGGCGGCCAAGATGAGCCGCTCTGGCATACCACCAACTCAGTTGTAGAACTGCGCCATCTAGCTTGGAGGACCACACATTGCACCTTTCTTCTAAAACTGTCCTGTTCTTGGGCTCACCTCACAAACTGATGGCGCAACCCATACCTTTTTGCATGGACCTCTCTGGTTATGTTTATGAACACAAGTAGCATTACTCATCTAAAATTTTGAGTGATGATTTCTTTATCAGAAATTACACCTTGCACCGGGCGTGGTGGCGCACGCCTTTAATCCCAGCACTCGGGAGGCAGAGGCAGGCGGATTTCTGAGTTTGA
>NC_034613.1:81658121-81673685 GCF_900095145.1 Mus pahari
CCTGGCTGTCCTGGAACTCACTCTGTAGACCAGGTTGGCCTCGAACTCAGAAATCTGCCTGCCTCTGCCTCCTGAGTGCTGGGATTAAAGGCGTGCGCCACCACACCCATCTGACAAGTTTTATAAGAATGACTGAAACAAGTGCTTGGAATATAACTCAGTAGGAGAATAATTGTGTTTAGTATGCACAAAGTCCTTTGTTTGATTGTCATAACAAATTAATAATAAAATTAAATATGAAAATAAAGTTATATAATTGAAATAGGAAGTATAGCTGGTATTTGCTAGTTTTGGGGTTCTTTTTTCTTCTATCCTTCTCCACCCTTTTTCTACCCTTTCAACCCCTAACACTAGAAAGGAGAGAAAAGGGTAGAAAAGGGGGTGACATCTGGGAGGTCCCCTAAGAAATATAAACCTTGAAAATGGAAAAGTTTTTGTTTCCCGGGGAAGCAGATTTGGACAACGGGCTGTTAATCATTGATGGCTCTATCAGATCATAGCCAAGTCAGGCCCTGGAATTTCTTCAAAGCCTCCCCAGAAACTGGCATCTGTAACTCCCTGGGCATCTGCCAATGAAGTTTTAGTTACCTAAACATAGTTAAAGTTCCCCTAGTTTTCTATAAAAGGCTTGCACGCCTTTGTTTGGGGGACACCATTTTTGATAAATGGTTGATTCTGCATGCTGGTGTGTGAAATTCTTAGGCAAATGGATGGAACTAGAAAATATCATCCTGAGTGAGGTAACCCAATCACAAAAGAACAGACACGGTATGTACTCACTAATAAGTGGATATTAGCCCAGAAGCTCGGAATACCCAAGATACAATTCACAGACCACATGAAGCTCAAGAAGAAAGAAGACCAACGTGTGCATGCTTTGGTCCTTCTTAAAAAGAGGAAAAAATACTCACAGGAAAAACTATGGAGACAAAGTATAGAGCAGAGTCTGAAGGAAATGCTATCCAGAGACTGTCCCACCTCGGGATCCATCCCATATACAGTCACCAAACCCAGACACTATTATGGATGCCAACAAGTGCTTGCTAACAGGAGCCTGTTATAGTTGTCTCCTGAGAGGCTCTGCCAGAGACTGACAAGTACAGAGGTGGATGCTCACAGTCAACCATTGGACTGAACACAGGGACCCCAGTGGAGGAGTTAGGGGAAGGACTGAAGGAACTGAAGGGGCCTTGTCTGACAAAAATAGGAGGGTAGGCCCTTCGTCCTGTGAAGGCATTGTAGAGGAATGCTAGGGTGGTGAGGAGGGAGTGGGTAGGTTGATAGGAATGTTTTCTCGCTTTGTTCTTGTTTTTCCCAATCCTTGAGTTGTTTCATTAAGACATCAATCTGTGTTCTGTCTGATTTTTTAAAATAGGCACATAGGGCTATAATTTTTCCTCTTAGAATTGCTTTTTATATATCAGAGAATTGTGTGTGTGTGCATGTGTGTGTGTGTGTGTGTGCATGTGTGTGTTTTCTGTTGCCATGGACATGAAGGTGAGGGGTTGTCCATCTTTATCAAATTTAGATTTAAATTAATTAGCCCATTGGGTTCCTTTATGACACCTGGGACATAGCACTTGTGGAAAACATGGAGAATTTGGTATCCTAAAATTACCATTAGTGTGTGAGCCACCCTTCCCTTTATCCCCTTCCTCCCTTTCCACAAACCCTTCACAATCTGCAAACCTCAGGCCTAGCTCCAGACCAAGCCCTCAGACCCTCTTTCTGCTTTAACCACCTTTCCTGAGTAAGTTGAACTATGAAAGGAAGAGTAATTAATGCATTTCAAGTCCTAAAACACCCTGGCTACCAGCTCTTTCTAGTACAGCCTTGGACACTTGCACAGTGGGATAAGGGGCTGGAGCTTATAGATTAAAACAAGGAAACATAAACAAACTCTCCATTGGCTTTTTTGCTGGTTCTTAAAAACTGTTGCTAAAAAAAATAGGGAAATAATCTCAGCAATATAACTTAATAGAACTTTATAGAGAAATTCAGATAATCAAACAAATTCTATTCACGAAAAACTAAGGAATACAAGTGAGACATTATATCAGATGTGCATGGTAAAAAGAAAAGAAAGTCCCATTTAAAAGGCAGAAATTAGACGTTCACATTGCCTATTTAACTCCTCCCCTAACCTAATGTTACAGACCACAAAAAGAGATATCCTCCATAAGCAGAACAGAAGTAAGCTCCTTACCTTACAACAGACGGCAGGAAAAATACCTCCTGGGGATGCCGAGCTGACTACAGAGTCAAGTTCCCGACTTCACCCAACATCAAACTGGTCATTGGTTCTACATTCTCCCAGTACAAAAGTAATCCCGTGACCCACGTGATCCTAAACCTAAACATTTTTTTGCTACCAACCTTCTGCCTTGAAGCCAGCCTCCAGGCTGTTACCCGCAGGCCCACATTCTAGAAGATGAAGCATATACTCTTGAGAAATTACGGGGACATTGCAAGAGAAAGTTGCCCCTCCCTGTGGACTCTTGTAAAGGCTTCTTGCTAGCTGAGGAGCAAGATTCTATCACAATTAACATTGCTGTCACCATAGAGCTAGTATTCATTTTAATATGGATATTTTATGTGAAAGCAGTAGTTCTCAACCTTCCTAATGCTGTGACTCTTTAATATGCTTCCTCATAATGTGGTGACCCACAACCATAACATTATTTTGTTGCTACTTTACACCTGTAATTTTGCTACTGTTATGAATTGTAATGTAAATATTTCTGAAGCTAGAGGTTTGCCAGAGGGGAAGCGACCCACGGGTAAAAGTAAAAGTAAAAATGGACCAGGCTTAAGGCCTATATTAAAATATCTTTATCAAATACTAACTCTACTTCATAAACTGACTTATCCTGAAATTCTTTTCTGTGTTGAAGTCATGAATTCAGATTGGCCTTGGACTGAAGTCTCTAGAACTGTAGGGAAAATCCTCAGGCTACTGGGGAAGGACAGGATAGAGCTTTACATCCTTCTTCTGTCCCAAACACTAATATGCTCACTCCAGCATCCTTTAGTGACAGGCTAATCCCATCAGAATCAAATTCTAGATGCTCCTGTGTACCTCTATACCACAATTAACTGTATCGTGACCCAAAACCTAAATCAGTTCACTGAAGTACTGAAGTTGTAGGCCTTAACTTTTTGTCGGACAATCTCTTCTGACAACTGCCTTGCTTTAAGGGGAAGCAATTATCACTAGAGACTAGAAGAGGTACACACTTTTCTACATTTGCAGTAACCAAGGTAAGACCATGGGGATCATGAATGAGCAGGCAATCCTAACACCAGGAAACAGACAGGACAAAGCGTCTGTACTTAACCCTGAAGAGGCTCTATCTGGCAATGGATTGCAAATAGTTCCTTAAGAAAGACTGGAGAAATGCAAAAGAATATAGACAAAAAAGTGAATACTATCAGACTAATAATATATAAGAAAAATGTGAAAATGACAAGAACAAATGCTATGGAAACTCTTTTATAAAATAAACAAATAAAACCTGAAACAGTTGATGTGGTAAAAGACAATGGCTAAACTTTAAAAGCCATGGAAGCTCTGATGGCAGACTCACTCATACAGAAAACATGGATGAATGAGCTCAAAGACAGGTGTTTGAAATGACCGTGTCAAAGGAGTAAAAAGTTAAAAAATAAAAGTACACATAGCCCAAGTGACTTATGTAGCACCAATCAACAACAACAACAACAAAACATCATGAGAGTTTCAGAAGTTATCAAGGAGAACAAAGACTAAAAGGTTATATAAGGACATATGGCGAACCTGAGGAGAAATATATACAGCCAATTATAAGAAAATTAAATAATAACACAAAGAATATAACACAAACCTCACAGTACAGCCCATTATTTTATATGTCAACTTTTATCTTTTAATAGAAAAAAGAATGTAAGATTGCCTACTATATTATTATAAACTCATACTTTATGAATAAAAAGAATTTTGAAGTAAACAAGAAAAAACTGGTGTGAATGTGTGTGTGCGTGTACATACACATGCACACATGCACACACGAACACTTTTTAAAAGGCTTCCAGCAGAATATTCAGACGGGATCTTTCAGGCAAGAGGAATGTGAGGTATTTAAAGCCCAGATAGGGAATAAAAAGCCCACAGAGAAGCTATTCCTAGAATGAACACTATTCAGAAGTAAAGGGGAAGTGTCTATTTCTTACCCTCTTCAAAAATAAGTTAAAATAAATCAATTGCCTTAATGTAAGATGTGGAACTTATAAACAACTTGATGAAAACATAAGAGAAACTCTTGAAGACATAGAATGAACAACGTCTAAAATGCTCAGGACCTAACAGTAGTAAATGACAAATGGGGTTGCTGAACTGAAAATTGTACAGCTAAGGAAACAATCATCAGAGTAAAGGGAAAGAACTGGAGAAAAATTTTTACCAGAAATCCACTTGGTGGGTTATTAATACACATAATAAATAAATGGTTCAAAAATGAAATACCCAAATAATAATACAATCAGTAAATGGCAATTTTACTCAAAATGGTCAATAAGTAAATAAAAATGTATAGTCATAGAATGATGCAAACAGAATATATTCTAGCTCATATCACTCAAAAAAAGTCATCACCAAGAAAAACAAAACAAAATAAAACGGTGATGAAGCGATAATTGTTGTAGAGGAAGAAAGCAGATCTATTGTTGGTAGCAATGTAAATTAGTCCCGCTGCTTAGAAAATCAGTATGCAAGTTCCTCAAAATGCAAAGTAGAACTTCCATATGTCTCAGACATCATATTCCCGTGTATGCAACTGAAGGCATAAGCTTCAGAATACAATAAAGATTCCCACACATAGATTATTGCAGTATTAGTCATAATAACTTGTAACTAATTTTAAAGCTATTTTTAATGATGGTTCTTAAATACTTTAACCTCCCTTGTAGTCCACCACCCACCAGAGGTAGTGGAAAAGAAAGTATACGGGGGGGGGGGAGGGCTGGAGAGGCGGGGAAGTGGGCCTGCTTAGAAAGGTTACTTGGAGGAAGTCCCATCTGCATTGTCTGGAAATCAGCAGCTCAGTTCACAGGTCAGCAGAGGCAGCTTGATCCAGTCTCAAACACGTCACAGATATTTTAGCACTTCAGTTCGGTAGAGTCAGGATAGCAAACATGAATCAGCAGCTGTGGCATGCTAGTCAACAGGAGGGACCAGGGGGAACTTCAGGAGTTCTCTGCTGTGTCTCTCTCAGCAAAATCAACAAGCTTTGCACAGGTAGCTCTATAAGCAAGCCTCACTCACTGCCCGTTGAGTCATGTTTATACCCTCCAAACATCACATGTCCTCCATGTGTCTTGCTTCAACACCTGTCTAGCCGTAACACGTTGTCTGTCTCAGCTGACATCACTCTTCCAATCAACCTGAGTCCTCAGAAGTGGCAAGGAACTGCAGCACATCACCAGAAGTTTTTTGGTGTGTTTCTCTCTATGAAGTTCGGACAAATTGAGTTCAAGTACACAGTGTAAGGTGGGCCAATACATGCCTGTTGTAAGCAAAGACTCTTCCACCATCTGTCCTTTTACATGTTTGGTTTAGCCAAACATTCTCTCACCTGCTTCAGCCAAACGTACTTTCACAAGTCTGCCTTAGCCTTTCACCTGTGTTTGCTTCAGGAAAACACTCCTTCATGTGTTTGCCCCAGCAAAACACCATCCAACACAACTGCCTCTCCAAAGAACCCTTAACTTTCCACTTCAATAACTAAGATGCAAAAGCAGAGGTTGCCATGAACAAATGGATAAAAGTATGTGATATATAGATACAACAATACATTCTTCACCCATAAAGAAGAATATTATATTATTTTTAAGAAAATGGTTGGAAGAGATCACTATTGTAGAGAGAACCTTAGGCATCACCTGTCAATAAAAAGCCTATGGCCAATGAGCTGAGGCAGGATTAGAAGGTGGGGCATCCAGCAGAAGGATGTAGGATTTTGGGATACAGTCCGACACGGGAGATTTGCCCAGAACGCTGAAGGGGATGGTTGCAACTGAGGGGAGGTAGCCAAACCACATGGCAGGACCACATGACAAGACTTAGAATATTGTAAATGGGATAATTGAGTTATGAGCTAGTTCAGGAACAAGCCAAAGCTTTTGGCCTAGTCATTATTCATGAAATATTAAGTCTCAGAGTCATATTTCTGGAAACAAAGAGGCCGGGTAGAAAAGCCTGTGGTTGCTCTTTCCTGCTTTCCCCTCTGCAAACCTCCTATCCCATTCCCCCTCCCCTTGCTTCTATGAGGGTGTTCCCCCACCCACCTACCCACTCCCGCCTCACTGCCCTAGCATTCCTCTACACTGGGGCATCAAGCCTTCACAGGACCAAGAGCCTTCCCTCCCATTGATGCCAGATAAGGCCCCTTTAGCTCCTTCAGTCCTTCCCCTAACTCCTCCATTGGGGACCCAGTGCTCAGTCCAATGGTTGGCTGTGAGCATCCACTTCTTTACTTCTTAGGCACTGGCAGAGCCTCTCGGGAGACAGCTATATCAGGCTCTTGTCAGCAAGCACTTGTTGGCATCCGAAATAGTGTCCGGGTTTGGTGTCTGCATATGGGATGGATCCTAGATGGAGCAGTCTCTGGATGGCCCTTCCTTCAGTCTCTGCTCCACACTTTGTCCCAGCATTTCCTTTAGACAGGAGCAATATTACAGGTAAATATTGCTTATGGGTAAATATTGAGATGGGAGGGTGGCCCCATCCTTCAACCAGGGGCCTTGCCTAACCTCTGGATATGGTCTCTACAGGTTCTCTCTCCACTTTATTAAATATTTCAGTTAATGTCATCCCCATGGGATCCTGGGAGTCTCTTGCTTTCCTGGCATCTGGGGCTTTCTGGTTGCTACCCCCAGTTCCCCATCCGACATTGCTTCACACCTCTGTTCAATTTTTCTGACCCTCTGTACATCTCCATCTCCTCCCATACCTGATTCTTCCCCTCTTTTTCCCCTTCCCCTCTTCTCTTCCTCTCAAGTTTCTTCCACTCTCTAGATCCCTTGATTTTTTGTTCCCCTTCTAAGTAGGACTGAAGCATTCACTCTTTGGTCTTCCTTCCTCTCGAGCTTCATGTGGTCAGTGACTTTTATTGTGGGTATTCCACGCTTTTTGCCTAATACCCACTTATCACTGAGTATATATGGTGTGTGGTTTATTGTGACTGTGTTACTTCACTCAGGATGATATTGTCTAGATCCATCTATTTGCCTGTGAATTTCATGAAGTCATTGTTTTTTATTGCTGAGTAGTAGTACTCCATTGTGTAAATGTACCTCATTATCTGTATAGATTCTTCTGTTGGACATCTGAGTTCTTTCCAGCTTCTGGCTGTTATAAATAAGGCTGCTACGCACATAGTGGAGCATGTGTCTTTATTACCAGTTGGAACATCTTCTGGGTATATGCCCAGAAGAGGTATTGCTGGGTCCTCCGGTAGTACTATATCCAATTTTCTGAGGAGCCACCAAACTGATTTCCAGAGTGGTTGTACCAGCTTGCAATCCCACCAACAATGGAGGAGTGTCCCTCTTTCTCCACATCCTTGACAGCATCTGCTGTCACCTGAAGTTTTGATCTTAGCCATTCTGACTGGTGTGAGGTGAAATCTCAAGGTTGTTTTGATTTGCATTTCCCTGTTGATTAAGGACTCTGTACATTTCTTTAGGTGCTTCTCGGCCATTCAGTATTCCTCAGTTGAGAATTCTCTGTTTGGCTTTGTTCCCCATTTTAATAGGGTTATTTGGTTCTCTGGTTTTCTTTTTGAAAGTGCAAAATTTGACTGCTTCTATTGAAATAACCTATGCTTCAAGAAACTTGCTCTACCAATTCGCTTGCAAAAAGTGTAGCCCCTCACTTCTTCAAAGCAGTTTGAGGATCATTAAAGTCTGCTGTCTTTCCAAACAATCATTTCCAAAAGCAAAGCAAACAAAACAAAACACCCCCAAAACCCCAAAACAAACAAAACAAAACAAAACAGAAAAACCAAAAACCTACCTTTCAGAAACCTGGTCTCCCCACGCCCTCTGGTGTCAAAATTAAGTATTGCCTTCTAGAGGTTAAAAGCTTCGAGTAAGCTGCACAGCCTTTGAAAAGAGGGGGAAGATGTGTGGACCTGGAAGGAGTGGGGAAAGGGTAATCTGATGGTGGTAAGTATTGTATGAAAGAAGAATCTATTTTCAATAAAAAATAGAAAAAATTTCTCTTTTTCACCATTACTGAACATAAACCTCAGGGTGCTTGGCACAAGCCTTCACAGTAACACATTAAAAATTCAAAGTGAGCAACCTGCCTCCAATTAGACCCCAATGTTAGTTAATTTCCTAGTTTTCATTGGAAACTACATAGACAAAAGAACTTGGTGTCAGAAATGCTTCTAGAGTCTCAAAAATCATTAAATATGTCCAAAGTTCAAAACACAGTATCCCTACTTAATGGGCTTTGATGTTGGAAGAGAAGTGGTTTCTAGAAGGGCCCAGAATTTTAGTGGTAAAGACAGTCTGGAACATTTGTCCATTCTCACATTTGACATGAGTGTGAGGTCCTTGAGAGGAGGCTGGCTCACCTTCAGGGAGGAAATGGGGACACTGTTCTTTTCCAATTATCCCTAATTTTCAGATTGTGCTTGGCTCTGGTGGTAATTTATAACCTGATGGCTTTGTGAACTCCTGATTGAAATAGGGAACAAAATAATCACAAGAGGTAGAGGGAGGTAGGGACCTGGGAGGGAGAGAGGAGGGGAAAGGAAAAAAAGGGGGGCCAGAATCAGGTATTGGAAAGGACAGGAGAAGGAACAGAGGGTGGGGAAATTGAATAGAAATATGTAGCAGTGGGGGATGGGGAAGTGGGAGTAGCCACTAGAAAGTCCCAGATGCCAAGGAACTGAGATGTTCCCAGGACCCAATGGGGATGACTTTAGCTGAAATATTCAACAAAGGGGAGAGAGAACCTGTAGAGACCACCTCCAGTAGATGGGCATGACCCCCAGTTGAGGGATGGGGCCACCCATGCATCTCAAAGTATTTAATACAGAAATGTTCCTGTTCAAGGGAAGACTGACAAAAAAATGGAAGAGACTGAAGGAAAGGCCATTCAGAGACTGCCCCACATGGGGATATATCCCATCCACAGACACCAAACCCAGACACTATTGATGATGCCAAGAAGTGCTTGCTGACAGGAATCTGGTATGGCTCTCCCCTGAGAGGCTCTGCTAGCATCTGACCAATACAGATGCAGATCGCAGCCAACCATTGGACTGAGCACGGGGTCCCCAATGGAAGAGTTAAGGGAAGGACTGAAGGAACTGAAGGGTTTTGCAACCCCATAGGATGAACAACAATATCAACTAACTGGACCACCCAGAGCTCCCAGGGACTAAACCACCAACCAAAGAGTACACATAGAGGCATCCATGACTCCAGATACATATGTAGGAGAGGAATACCTTATCTGACATCAATGAGAGGGGAGGCCCTTGGTCCTGTGGAGGCTAGATGCCCCAGTGTGGGGGAATGCTAGAGCAGTGAGGGAGGAGTGGGTGAGTGGGTGAGTGGGTGGGGGAACACCTTCATAGAAGCAAAGGGGAGAGGGAGAGGGGGAATAGACTGGGGGGTTGTGAGGGGTAACCAGGAAGGGGGTATCATTTGAAATGTAAATGAATAAAATGATTTTTTAAAAAAAATCTAGTAGAAGCTGAGTCACAGGGTAGTTGTGGGACAATATAGGTGGCCTCCAGGTTCAGAGGAACTAGTTTGGATTTTCCCACAGGGTAATTCAAGAGATGCTGACTGATACCTTGTATCTTCCTAGAAAACAGAATTATCAACAAGCTCAGATTTTAACACATCTTTTCTGATTGCAAAGTAATGGTCTAAAATCCATCTGAGAGAGTATTATGTGCTGACATTGTCTTCCAACCAAAAAGTCTATTAANTAAATTCTATCTGNTCAGCATGNCATTGAGCTTTAACAACTTTGTCTTATTGTTTCTATTGCTGTGATAAAACACCATGACCAAAAGCAAGTTGGGGAGGAAAGGGTTTATTTGGCTTACANTTCCACATCANAGTTCATCATTAAAGGAAGTCGGGACAGGAACTGAAACAGGACAGGAACCTGGAGGCAGGAGCTGATGCAGAGGCCATGGAGGGTGCTGCCTACTAGCTTATTCATCATGGCTTGCTTAGCCTGCTTTCTTATAAAACTCAGGACNACCANCCCTGGATGGCCTCACTCATGATGGTTTGGGCCTTCCCCGATTGATCACTAATTAAGAAAATGCTCCACAGGCTTGCCCACAGGCCATTCTTGTGGAAAGATTTTTCTCAATTGAGGCTCCCTCCTCGAGGCCAAATGACTTCAGGTTTGTGTCAAGTTGCTATAAATAAAACTAGCAAGCCCAGACGNTGGTCAATTAAACCNCACAATACTGTTTGNAATGTGACTAGTGATCAGTACATTGCGAATGAGAGATCATCAGAGATTTCTGCCACTCACGTGGCTCGTAAGNAGTTGGGAGTTTTCAGTCCTGATCAGTTTACCTGCTAAGCTTGTCTGTGCTCACTGTACCCTGATCTCCTTTGTCCCTGAGAATGGACGTGGTAGCATCCATAGCAGTGGAGAAAAATGGATGCCAGGTGTGTATGGCAGAGAAAATAAGCAGATTAAAAAATAAAGACCAAATCAGTAACTAACTGAACAACAATGAAACAATTAAATGACTCCTAATGATATTTGGCTATACTCATAGGTTGGTGCCTTACTCAGTCTCCATCAATCTCTTATTGCTCAGGGAACCTTGAAGGAGAGGAGGCAGGAGTGGGGAAGACAGAGGGGATGCAGGACACCTGGAGAACAAGGCCTCCTAAAACAACTGAGCAAAGCTTATATGAACTCACAAAGACTGAATTAGCAAGCACAGGGCCTGCACAGGTATATATACCAGGTCCTCTGTGTATATATTATAGGTTTCAGTTAGTATTTTTATGGCACTCCTGGATATGTAAATGAGTGGGTCTCTGATTCTTATGCCTTCTCTTTCACTTTTCTGTTGTCTGCTTGTCCAACTTCAATAAGATGAGTTTTGTTTTATCTTGCTATAGTTTATTTTGTTTTATTTGCTTGTTATCTCTTAGAAGCCTGTTCTTTTCTAATGAGAGACAGGAAGGGAGTGGATCTGGAGGTGGGGAGGGAGGGAAGAACTGAGAGGAGTAGAGGGAGGGAAGGGAAATTGTATTCAGATTATTTAAAAATGTGGTTAATAAAATGGAAAAAAAGAAAAGTCCCTTCTGCATTCATCAAAAAATTAAAAAATCACAAGAAATATTTCTGAAAGATAGAGAAGATATTTCTCAAAGATAAAGAGAGGGAGAGAGAGGGAGAAAGAGAGAGGGAGGGAAAGAGAGAAAAAGAGAAAGAGCGGGGGGAGAAGAAATTTGTGTTTAATAAAGTAGAGAAAGGAGTCTGAGATGCCTTGTCTAGTTTTTGAAGTCTTTGTGTACTATCTGGGGATGTTTGGCTTATAAATACCATGGCAAAGACTTGTTCCTCTGTACTCTAAGGTTCTATGGTTTAAACTAGCCTACACTGAAAGAGAGCAGAGTTTTGGGTAATGCTCAATGTTATCTCTCATTCATTCCCACAGTGCAGGTAATCACTGAATTTGATTAGTCATTCCCTTATTGCTTCTTATGCTAGTGGTCTGATAGAACCAGTAGAACTCTGCCTCAGGCATGACGATTGAGCCTTATTAGGCATAGAATAAAGACCAGATACAGGACTTCTTATACAGTTTGCAGGTAATATTAGGCAGAGAATAAAGACCAGATACAGGACTTCTTATACAGTTTGCAGGTAATATTAGGCATAGAATAAAGACCAGATACAGGACTTCCTATACAGTTAGCAGGTAATATTAGGCATAGAATAAAGACCAGATACAGGACTTCTTATACAGTTAGCAGGTAATACTGATGATTTAGATGTCTGGTCAGATTAGGTCAAAGGACACCTTGCCTAATTCTGTAATGAAGGTTAATGAGTCCTGGCTAAGTGACTTTCATTTGACCTGTGTCTGGGACAGGAGAAGGAGCCACATATGCATATGGTGCTATCATCCTCCTTAGAAAAGAAGTTGGTGTTTTCATAAGGAAAAGGGACTAGTGTCTAATAGTTTCCTAAATCCAACCCCCCTTATGACGGTCCAGAGTAAATGTGCAAGGGAAAAAGTGTATCTGAGTAACGAATAGAAACTCATTAAAAAATAAATAGAAAACTTTTGAAAAAGTTTTGCAGGCCAAAAAGAAGAGCCGTGGGAGAGGAGATGGAGCCAAGTTGTTAAGAAGGGTGACTGCTGACGAGGAATCCATACGTGAGCAACAGCTTGTGTGCACACAAAGGAATGGCTGTTGGGGAATGAGGTTAGAGGAGCTGAGCTAATCCATCATGGGACATACTTTTCATGGCTGAGAGTTCTGTGGCAAGGCTATGAAAACTAGATGTAAGGAATCTCTGAGTATGTTTCTAAATTATTGTCTGAGATCTAATCACAGGGTATAGCTATGATGCAGTCAGCATTCTCGATTGGAGTGGGCACAACGGCCAAATTTTGTTACCAAGGAAAATCTATATTACTATTATTTTTGAGAATCTGTGGTACAAACTTTGATGAATTTTTGATAATGCCTCCCAGTAGACAGCCAGAGGGATAGAGAATATGAGACCTATTATACAAAATGTGTCCCTTAGGGCAACAGACCTCCTATGTTGTCAGGAGTGCCTTAATCATGGCCTTCCTGGAGGAAAAAAAAAAAAAAACGAACTTCACCTTTAACTGTAGAACCAGATTTCACTGTGAAGATAAACCTGTTCGGTTATTCAGGTCAGAGCCACTGCAAAGGGTAACTTTACAAATGAAAACTAATTTAAGAGGGAAGAAGGACTCAGCATCAAAACCAAAACTGTAGTTATGAGCAGGGAGAGAGCATATAGAAATACTGCCCTTCACATGCTGTGGACCTTCCCTCTCTGAAGAGCAGTGTTTCCAGGTTTCCAGGGCAGGAATAGGAGAGAGTAGGAAAGGAAAGATAAAATTCTCACGGTATATGTACATTCACCTCAGACAAGCTGGGGCCACCAACTACACTATAAGGAAGAATAATAGGCCCTTACCCTGGGAAACTATAGCAAGCAGCCCTGCTTTTTCTTTTGCCCCCAGCTTGTATGAAGGCACAGTCTATGCCAGAATCTATCAGTTAGCAACAGAAAGTAGTAGGCTCTTCACAGTGGGTAGAAGAAGTGGGTAGTTTATACACTGAGGAGTCCCACACTGGTAGACTGGACAGTCACATCAAACAGACATTTTTCAGTTTTCTGTGGACAATTGCTTAGCCACCATAGATAGTATCAGAGTGAAGACAGGCCAAGGTAGGCAAGGGAAAAAGGAATTCTCACATTATGTGTGGATTTCCTCTTGGACGACCTGTTGTTGCTAAGGACAAGTCTCCATCCATGCCACCAGATATGCTGAGAATGATGCCACCAAAGGTGCAGGGATAAAGGAACTGACCAGACCAGAATGAATATAAATGACTTTATAAAGGATGCCATCTATGTAGAAGAAACAGAAACAAGGTTAGTGAATTCTCAGAGAAAGAATTGCCTGCAATAGGTAATAAATAAATAAATAAAGCTGGAGAGGTGCTTCAGCAGTTAAGAGCATTGGCTGCTTTATTCTCAGCATCCCATGATGACTCATATATACCTGTAGTAACTCCAGTTCCTACACCCTCTTCTGTGGGCTTGGGTACCAGAGCTTTTCTACGAACATCTCTGGCCAGGTCTGGTTCGAGGGTTCCTGCGAAGTGAAGCGAATACGGGCAGGGAGGGGAAGTCGCTTCCCTGCTTCCCCTGTGGCTGTGCAGGTCGGTTCTACCTCTTTTTCTGCGGTGCCACAATTCTGTGCCACCCTGCACTGAGTTGGGTCAGGCTGGGCCGATGAGAAGCCAGTAAGGAGTGTGGCAGGGCCTCAGGTGGTGCTCGGTGCTTCGGGAGAGCACAAGTGTTACAGCTCTTAGGACAAAGGTCTCAGACAATGGAGTAGTTCTCTCACACCTTTTATTCCCTGGATGGGACTTATATACAGTTCTGGGGGATGATTCGGGGGTTTGGCAGCTGGTACTTCTCATTGGCTTGGACTGAGAGTTTTGGGAAACCTTATTTGCATGTGGGAGGGCTTCTTGTAGCCACATACCTCTCTGCAGGGGGGGCTGTGGGAGGCTGTAGCTACCTGACCGGAGCCAGGTGCCCAGGAGGCATGGCTGAACTCCTGCTGTCCTATGCAGGTGGAATCACTGCCCACAGGGTCTCCGGGATTCCAGACCTTGGCTCGACCGGGGACCAGGCTGTCTGCACACAGCCCACCACCCCACAACTCCCTCTTTTCCTTTTTATAAGGGAGAGGTGTCACCAGAATCACTGTCTCCTATGTTGGGAACAGCTTGATACCAAACCATGACCTGATTGGTAGTGATTTTTGCAATGCTACTCATCTGCTGCTTTAGAAATGGAAGGAGACAGGGTGCCAAGAGAAGCGAGGCTTCAATGGCTAGTATGGGGCCAAGGAGAGGAAGCACTCAGGCCACCAAAGGGTTAGAGTGTCAAGAGGTAGGGGTGTTGGGAGTATAGCGTGCCCAGAGGTTCCCCCGGAGTTCTTTGAACATTTGTATATCTTGTTCTACCAGCCCAGATTCATTGACATAAAAGCAACATTTCTCCCCCAGCAAAACGCAAGCCCCCAACCCCCACCCTGTTCAGCAGTCAGTAAGTCCTGGGCTCTCTGATTTCGAAGAGCAACTCCTACTAAGGAGGTTATCTGGCATTGAAGAGACTCAAGGCTGTCTGTAGTGGAAGCCATTGCCTGGTCAAGCTTGTCTTGGTAGTCGCTGGCCAGATGTTGTGTTTGGACGAGGGCTGCTCCAGCGGTTCCTGTCGCACCCAGTGAGATGGCAAGGCCTAGTTCAATGAGCAGAGGGATGAAGATCTCTCTCTTCTTTCGGCCTTCTCCCATCTACAAGTCGAGTTCCTCATGTTTGTAGAGATAAACCTGGGGGACAATTATCACGGGGGTGCAGGAGCCTTGAAAAGGGGGGTTAATACAGGCACCTGTAGTGCCTTTGCACCAGAGGAGGGCAGGAGGGTTAACACATACTGATTTGGTGATGGTGATATCACGGGCACATGTAAGATGGGGTTTTGAGGAGGGCCCTACAAGGCAAAGGGGGGGTAGGTCAAAGAGAGGAATGTCCTGTGCTTTCCTCGTGGGTAGGGTTCCATGGAGGTCATGAAGGGAAATGTTAATGGGAACAGCTGCTAATAATGGTAGGGAGAGAGAAGCACAGAAAAAGCATTGGGTTCAACATCCTTAGCCATCAGGGAAATGCAAATCAAAACAACCCTGAGATTCCATCTCACACCAGTCAGAATGGCTAAGATTAAAAATTCAGGTGACA
>NC_034613.1:81674675-81688548 GCF_900095145.1 Mus pahari
GTAGTGGGAGTGGGTGGGTAGGGGAGCAGAGGTGGGGGGCGGGGTATAGGAAACTTTCGGGATAGCATTTGAAATGTAAATAAAGAAAATAATAAAAAATTAAATAAATAAAAAAAGAAAAAAGAAAAAGCATTGGGAGGAGTTGGGGTGGGTTGCTAAGGGAAGGAGGCCAGCTGCGTATTGGATGTATTGTAGCCAGGAGATGGTACCTCATAGCTCCTTCTGAGACTGATTTTCCTGTTCGATAATGTTAGCATGGGTAAAAGCTGATTTGGGGGCAAGAACAAGCTCACAGGAGATGTGCAGGTCAGCTACTGGGTATCTGGCATACCCATTGGGGTAAAGTTTACCCATAACTCCGGTCCACCAATGATCATACCATGGATTGTTGATGGAGAGCTGAAAATGAGTTTTAAGGTTGGTGAACGTAGTGCCACCACGATTGGTGGATTTCATTCTGCAGCTCCAACATCTGCAACCTCCATATGTGGAGACTTCCTGGAGACATTCGCCTGTGTTTCAGTAACTAACACAGTCATTCAGCTCAAAAAGGAAACAGGGCTATCACTATTGTGTTCCATAGTAAATATTTTAGTACCATTTGTACTTCTTAAGATTTGGGGTGAGATATCACAGGTCTTTAGGACTTAGGCTCTAAATATTTACAAATATTCTACCCCTAAGCTATACTCCCTAAATGTTTGTCTAAGACCTTACAAGTTACTAGGTCAGAGGTCTCATAATGTGGGAATTTAAAGGTTTTGTTTGGGCTTTTGTGTCTGTATTACCACCCCCAAGTTTCTTCTCACATTTGGTCTGGTCATATTTGGCTCTAACAAGAAACCTTTAACTGTACATACTCCATCTAAATGTATCAGCAACACAATTTGTTTCCTCACTTTAAGTGTTTGTTTAAATGGTATCTATTCTTTGATTTTCTCTCTATATAGAGACCAGCATACCCCTGGAGTGTTAGAACAGTTAAAAAGCCCCTCTCTACCGCTCAGAATGAAAGAACTGCAGTATCACATTGTAAACATGCAGGTTCTGAATCTGTATGTGTAGGAGAAAATGAGTTTCCTCCAGACGGGAAGATCTCAAACAAAATCGAAATTTGAACAGATGCATTCATTTCCCAATAGAGTGAACCTTCTTCTGACTCAAGCAATTAGGTGTGATAAATTTTACTATGGAAAAATTGAAATGGTTCTAGTTCAAAAGCTAGGAAAGTTTATACGGTAACACAGTATTCTACACTGATTTATTTGTTCTATATGTTTCAGAATAAGTCATATTGTATTCTCAACTGCTTAACCAGAGTTGTATCTAGACACAAATCAAGCTATGAATATAGCTTGATCTAAATACTAAGGTTTGGAACATAAAAGAACAGTTCATAGCTATCTGGATGCTTTAAGAGAACAACATTTGTCTATACCGTTTAATAATCTATCTTCAAAGCCTACTAGGCCAGAAACAGACTTTTCATTTTGTCTATTATCTAATGTCTATAATCTAATATAACAATCTAGTTTATGATCTAATATTGCAATTCAGTTCATGGTTCATGACTTAGGGCTTAGATAGACCTCTTTGTCTAAATCAGGAAGATTTTTGTTTTGACCACTGCTACTTTCCCAAAATAGCAAACTCCCAAATTTGAAAAAGACTGTCAGGATTAGGGTTACCCTCTTTCTAGCTGTTACAATATAAAATATCCTAATATCTTACAAGAAATGTGTAAAGTTTATGTCTGGCCTAGAAATCTGAGAAGGTTGAGATTTCTGTCTTCTTTATTCAGTCCCTAGGACTATGGCCAGGTTAACTCCAGTGTTAAATGTTGACACCAATTAGTATTTAAAAGAGTCACTACAACAAAACCAGAGTAAATTCCACCTGGATTAAAGTTGGCCTGTCCCCACAGAATCAGCTAAGCAGGGCTCATAGGGGCTCACAGACACTAAAGTGACAGACTGCATGGGTCTGAGCTAGGCCTTCTGCACATATGTTATGGTTGTATAACTGAATGTTCTTACGGGACTCTTAGCAATGAGAGTGGGGAGTGTCACTGACTCTTTTGCCTACTTTTGGGATCATTTTCCTTCTAGTTGCCTTATCCATCCTTAATATAAGGGTAGGGTCTTAGTCTTATTGCAACATGATATGCCATGTTCGGTTAATATCCCTGGGAGGCCTGATCTTTTCTGAAGAGAAATGGAGGAAGAATGGATCTGGGGGTGAGGGGAGGTGGAGTGAGGGACTGGGAGGAGTGGAGGGAGGGAAAAACCACAGTTGGTATATAATGTATGAAAGAAGAAATTGAACAGAGGTGTAGCAGTGGGGTATGGGGAACTGAGGATAGCTACTAGAAATTCCCAGATGCCAGGAAAGCAAGAGGCTTCCAGGACCCAACGAGGGTGACATTAGCTGAAATACCCCACAAAACGGAGGAAGAACCTGTCAAGACCATATCCAGAGGTTAGGCATGGACCCCCGTCGAGGTATGGGGCCACCACTCGTCTCAAAAATTTTAACCCAGAATTGTTCTTGTCTAAAGGAAATGCAGGGACAAAGTGTGGAGCAGAGACTGAAGGAATGACCATTCAGAGACTGCCTCACGTAGGGATCCATCCCATCTGCAAACACAAAACCCAGACATTATTGCAGATGCCAAGAAGTACTTGTTGACAGGAGCCTGGTATGGCTGTCTCCTGAGAGGCTCTGCCAGAGCGTGACCAATACAGATGGAGATGCTCACAGCCATCCATTGGACTGAGCACAGGGTCTGCCATGGAGGAGTTAGAAAAAGGACTGAAGGAGCTGAAGGGGTTTGCAACCCCATAAGAAGAAAGAAGAAAAATATCAACGAACCAGACCCCTGCAGAGCTCCCAGGGACTAAACCACCAACCAAAGAGTACACTTGGAGGGACTCATGGCTCCAGCTTCACATGCAGCAGAGGATGGCCTTATCTGGCATCAATGGAAGGGAAGGTCCTTGGCCTGGTGTAGGCTTGATGCCCCCTGTGTAGGGGAATAGGAGGGTGGTGAGGTGAGAGTGGGTGTGTGTGTGGGGGAGGACCCTCATAGAAGTGGGGGGAGGAGGGTGGAATAGTGGGTTTGTGGAGGGGAAACTGATACTGGGAAGGGGATAACATTTGAAATGTAAATAAATAAAACAACCAATAAAAATACATAAAAAATAAAAACAAAATATAAATAAAGTTGGCCATTCATGTGAACATTCTTAGAAAACACAAAAGACACTACTATTATTGGTTATAGTTTTATTTGTACATAATTTATTTTTAGTAAATATATAAAACATGAGCACCAAATTCATGACAGTGTTCGCCTCTGCAGAAGAGGTGGTGTGGTACTTGCAAATGAATTTATTAGCCATTAATACTGACCAATTGCAATCTATATCTGCATTTAAAGCAAACATGTCAAAGTACAGATATTTGGTAATTTGGAGGGGAGGTAAACATGTTTTTCACATCTTTCATATTTTTTTATATTTTTCCATATTTTTCTAGTAAATAAAAGAATACAAAGGTAATTATACTATCATTATAGCTGATGAATTTATTACATTTTTCTGAACTGGGCAAATACATAATGACATAAAGCACATAAAAATCATCAGTAACTTTTATAATATAAGCAACTTTCAACTTTGTGTGTAATTGACAGAGAATATATATTCTGTAAATGACAGAAAAATATATATTCTGTAATAACAAAAAGTCTGAAAAAGCCAATTGCCACTGGGAAAATATCAGGGAATGCATTAAAGATACATAATAAAATTCATTCCCAGGATTTGAATGTTTTATAGCTTAGTCTCAGGTAACTTTTAAAAAATACTTCTAATGCTATTTCACTCAGTCATTTTTTAAGCTAGTAGAATTTTAATGACAAAGCTTCATAGAGACAGCTTATGAAAAAAAAGACACAACCTGTTGCTTGTTAATTCAATTAAAAATTCAAAGAGTAATCTAAAACTGTAATTTTATTTTGGAATGCAAATCCAAGTATAAGTGCATTATTGGTAAATAAAATATGGCAGAATAATAAATGGCTATTTCACCATAACCAAGTAGGATTTACTCCAGAAATAAAGGTTTGTTTTAATACTAAATACCTAGCTTTCTAATAAATCATGCATCAACAAATTAAAAAAACTATATAAGTTTAATAATGGATATTGAAAAGACATTGATAAAATCAAGGAGACATTTCTAATAGTAATACTATATAAAAACAAGAACAGAAGAAATTTCTAAACACTAATAACTACTTACCAACAATCAACAACAAAGTCACACATGAAACAATAAAGTCATTCTCATAAAAATTAGAAATAGGAAAGGCATGTCTGCCATCATCATCACATAACACTGTTCTGGAAAATCCAGCTAATGTTATACTAATAAGTATAAGCATTAGAAGAAATAAAATTATCTATATTTACATACAAAATGATTGTATATATCAAGAAAATCCAAAAGTTTCTAATTTAACATCCAATGTAACATATAGGATTAAATAAACACATTGGATAAAAGATAAAAATATAAAATCTGTAGATTTGCTTTATTGATAAAAATAAAAAGTTACTTATAAGATGGAAAAATATTCAACTTATTACAAAATTCGATAACTGCAAAAATAAATTCCATTTGATATGAATGACCTATATGAAAAATGTTATGGAAACAAGATAAAAATATTTCAATGATCTACCAAATCTCTTGTGTGGTAAGAATATCACTATTAATTTTATTCTTGTATATAAGAACACAGAAAATTGATGCAGTTCTGATAAGTATCAGACCCTTTGAGAACATCAATAAAATGCATTGTTTTTTCTCTTGAAAGGATGAATGTTGAGGATAAATTATAATAAGAAAGAAAAACGTAACTATTGAAAGGGAATTTGTTATTCCAGTTCCTGAAACTCATGGTCTGGTATTATGTTTAAAATTAACTTTTACTCAGAAATTTGAAAAGGAGTGATTTTTTTAAAAAGTCATTTCAACAGTAGAATATGTAATGCAAAATATTTAGAGTTGAGTCCCCATGTATTAGCATATGCAAAAATGAATTTCAGGTAGATAAAAAATTTAAATATAATAAAAATTATAAAGGAAAAACCAAGTGAATATTGGTATGACCTAGGTTAGGGACACCTGTCTGAAAAAGATAGGAAACTAAAAATTTATAAAAGACATAGACATTTAAAAATTATAAAATTAAAGTTTTTAAAATTGTAAAGTGAACAATAAAGTCAAGATTAATAACAATATAAAATTCATTAACACATGAAAAAAGATTAAATGCACTTTCATTGTAGAAATTCCTATAACTTTACATGGAAAATATCAACTGAATATATAAAAAAACAAAGAATAGGAATTAGCAAAACAAAAAAAGAGAACTATCCCAAGTAGAAAAAAATAAGTCTCATTGAGTCAGGTAAACATCAAATAATGAGGAAAACCATGGAACTTTCCACCTGTCTGCATTTCATACACTAAAGACCAGTGGATGGCAACCTTGCAATAGTTCTTAAAGCTAAATATATGCCTACATAACACTTCTATAGAAATAAGAGCACCGTAATACAATAAAACATCATTATGAGTAAAAAAAAAAAAAAGGAAATAAATGGCCACCAATACCAGAATGGATACTTTTTGGCACATCTTTGTGGACTGTGAACACTGGTAAGAGGAAGTGTGAGAGTGGCGGACAGAGATTGACTGTGCCATTTATCTAAAACTATATCATATGGAAGGTCAGTTTTACAAAAGCTACATCGAAGTATCTGCTTTAGAGCAGGGAAAACATCCTAAGAAAAATGCCAAATTCTCAAACAAACGCGAGGAATTAGAAAGACGGGCAAGGGAGCAGAAGACACGTTGCACAGTTTATCTACTTTTGAGTTGTTTCGGTGAATCCAAACACTTCTTTTTTCTCTTAGCAACCAATTCAAAATTTCAATTATAAAACAAATAAAGAACAAAAGTACCAACATATACTTGAGTCAGAACTGGGAAACAGTCAATATAAGTTATGGAGGCACAATAAGATTTAGCCACTGTCCGGAACTTTTGACCTCAAAATTGTACTCAGGCAAACTTAATTTTGAGAACATAAAATATTTAACCTCTGATAGTTCCATACGTTTCGCAAAGAGTCTATAAACTTACGGGGTTTTCACCAAGCCATAGACGTAAATGTGAATATCATCATCAAACTTAATGAAGTAGACAGATGGCTTGGCTACCACCTGATGAATAAAAATTCCAGTTCTCTTGGATCCATCGTCTTTGGCGTGTTCCACCTGCTTACCCACAAGGCTGTCGAGAACCTCCCCAGGCTCCTGTTCTGCTGTAGGGAAGTAGTAGTTGGAATCTGGAATGATACGCAGGTCACCATCTTTGTAGTCGTCCAGCAGGGTGTACATATAGAGGACCGGATCTTTCTCGTAGGTGATGTAAAACCAAGTATCCATTATGGGGGCTCGCGCCAACACCATACCCTTCCACTCGTCTTTCTTGCCATGCTCACCTTCGAAGACATGTCCCACTGCCTTCCCAATCAGGGAGTCAGCCAGGCGAGAGTCGATGCGAGGAGAAGGAACTCTTTCCGGAAGAATCTCCAGCGCTAAAACTCTCTTATCTCTGTGCAGTTCCAGTCCGTACACACTGTCTTTGCCATCATATTTGATGATGTACAGAGTGGGCTTCACGGAGACCTGCTCGAGCACAGTACCTTTCCATTGCTCCACTGGCTCATTGCCTTCTTTCCAGCCGTGTTGAATGCGGCAGCCCACGATGTTCCTATGAGTGAGGAAAGTGGGCTTACGCCGCTGCTTCTTGTGAGTGTGCCTTTTCTTCATCAGGTACGCGGACACACCATCCACCCCAGTAGGAGGCACGGTCGGAGGAGACATGGCTCGAGGCTTTGGTGGCCGAAGTAAAGCTGCCCTTTGCTTAACAAGCTAACAGTCAGCAGTGTCCAACGGCAGATATTTTTCGCGATCCGAGAGACTGTAGCAGCCCTCTTTTCAGATTTTGTCAGAAACGAGCTAACTGACTGGGAACTGAGACAGAGAGTGCCTCTCACTAGTGCTTTTTTCCTCCTTCAGGGAGGGGTGATTGCAATAGTGATGGCTAGAGAGAGATGGCGGGCTCCCGGGTTCGTTCTGTCCGCCCCTGGCGCCTTCCCGGACTCCCAAGCCCACGTCCCAGCCAGAATCCGCCACTTAGCTGTTGTTGTCAACGCTGCTGCGGTCGCAGAACGGCAACAGAGAAGAAGTCGACAGTTAACGTGGACCGGAGATAACAGGGATGTTTCGCGGCCACGAAAGTGCAGGCAGTAGCACGTCTCCCAGCAGTTTGCGCTTTGCGCGGCCTGGTCTTGGCAGCGCTTGTCAGCTTGGCCAATCTGCAAAACCGGGATTTTTGTTGCTTAGGGAATCCTCCTCCTCTGAGCCCGCCCTCTCCTTTCCTCCACCCCTCCCGCTTCCGTCCTGCCTTCCGCTCCTGGGGCAGCCACACTGACACAGGCTCTTTCCTTTACTCCCGTGGCCCCCAACCGGTTCATTCCCACCAGAACCAGACAGTCCAGCTCCCCTCCTCCCCTGCAGGCTGTCTGCTGCCCAACTGCATACTTCACTGAGGCTCCATCTGCTTTCTATCTTCCAGGAATTCCTCACAAGCAGAAAAAGAAAAGAAAAGTGAAAAAGAAAGAAAAAAATACGTGGGGTGGGATAAATTGTATAAACAAATCTACATTTTCTTTCTTTTTTAAGGAATTTGAAGCGGGATTGGGGAAAAGTCGTGCACAGTCCATGTTAACTTAAACTTTCCTTTATATTTTCTACCTGATCATTCGTCCTAGCGATTTTTTAGTATATTTTTCTAAGTGGAAGGGAAAATATGCTGGTATTTGCTTTTCTAAAACTGAGTGAAATAAAAAGCAAAACAAAACAAAACTAACTTTAGCCATACAAACCAGGCAAACTTCAAAATGTTTATTAAGCTGATTTCTTATTAATATATCTTTCTATAATCTTACACTTTTGAGAGCATACTTATATATTTCTATACTTTTATTGCTTACTTTGTCATTTATATCATGAGTAGCTTCTGTAGTTATTGAATACTCTGGAAACACGATTTGTTTTTCGTTTTTTTTTTTTTTTGAGACAGGGTTTCTCTCTGTAGCCCTGACTGTCCTGGAACTCACTCTACATACCAGGCTGGCCTCGAACTCAAAGATTTGCCTTCCCCCTTTCTCTGCCTCCCAAGTACTGGGATTAAAACCATGCACCACCATGCCAGGCTGGAAACACAATTTTTAATGGTTCCATATGTGAACATAAAGAACACAGCTCTCATCTTAAAATAAAAGATGGCTTATTCTGGAGTCAAATATAAGTGACTAAGACCAAGGTCCACAACTTTAGGTTACCCCAAGTTCTATGATCCAATGTGGTAACAGTTTCATGGAATTTTGTTGGTGTTGTTGCTGCTGTTTATTATTAACCTGTGTGTGCATGACATGAATATGTTGGAAGGGGCAGAGGTGGAAAAGTGGAAATCAGAAGATAACATTGTGTAGTAACTTCTTTCCTTCCACCTTTACTTGAATTCAATGGATTGAACCCAGGTCCACAGGCTTATGCCACAAGTTCCTTTGTAAGATAAGCCTCTTACCCAACTGGCCTCATGAAATTTTTATAGCAGCAAAACAAAGAGAACTATAAATCAGGAAACTTTTAAAAGGCATGGGGGGGGGGAAGCCTTGGGTAGGCGTGTTATAGCAAACCGGAGAACCTTCTGCAGTAGGCTTCAGATACTATCTGACAGCATTCCCTGCCTTTGGGCCAGTGAAAACCGAGGATCTGTGCACACATTCCAAAAGAACTTACCTAATAGCCGGAAGAATGGTTAGGTCACTCACAGAGTTGAACAATGCATGACCATTTTGGGTGGGGTGAGGGTTAAGATAGTTTAAGATAATGTGACTCTGGAACTTCGACAGCTGAACTCCTCCATTATACTCACAACTGAATCAGTTAATCAGCCATGTACAAAGTTCAACGTATGTGTGGCTTTTTCCCCCAGAGAACTTCAGTTAACCCACACTGTTTCTTCTTAATATTCCTTCAATGGCTCCTCATTTATCCTAAATGGTCTAAGGCAGAAAAAGTAAATAATACAACTCTCCTTTTCATATATGAATTGATTAATTGAACTCTTCTTTATTTTCGTTTTTTTTCCCCTGAAATCCAAAAGTTGGAGTTGTGGTCCCATTCATTTTTTTATATAGTATATTTGGATCATATTTCTCCACCCCAACATTATGCTCTCTCTAAAAAAAAACAAATCAAAACAAACAATCAAAAACAATAAGACAAAAAAAAGCATACACAAAAACATGGAGTCTCTTATGTTGGCCTGTCTTAAAGTATGATTTGTATACCCAGTGATGCTCTATTGGAGAAAACTGATTTTCCATTTCCTAGCAGATACCAATTGCAAATAACTCCTTGGTTAGGGATGGGATTTAATGTCCATCTCTCCTTCTAAGTGTTGGGACTTTGCAAGGTCTGAACGTGAGCAGGTCTTGTTTGTGCTATCATAGTTCTGTGAGTCCATATGCATATCTATCAGTCCTGTTGTACCTTAAAGACACAATCTCTTTGAAATCATCTACCATCTTTGGTTGCTACAGTCTTTCTTCCACCTCTTCCTCATAGACCCCTGAGCCTTAAGGGGAGTGTTTGATAAAGTCATGCCACTTAGGACTGAGTGCACTAAAATCTCTCATTTTCTGCACATTGTCCAGTTGTGGATCTTTGTGTTAATTATCATGTATGGGTGCTGTGATAGTTTGTATACACTGGGCCCAGGGAGTTGCACTATTGGAATGTGTGGCCCTGTTAGAGTGGGTGTGGCCTTGTTAGAGTAGGTGTGTCACTGTGGGCGTGACCTTTAAGATCCTCATCCTAGCTGTCTGAAAGTCAGTCTTCTACTAGCAGCCTTCAGATGAAGATGTAGAACTCTCAGCTCTGCCTGTACTGTGCCTGCTATGTTCTCACCTTGATAATAATGGACTGAACCTCTGAAGCTGAGAGCTCTTTATAAGTAAGTTCTTTATAAAAGTTGCCTTGGTCATGGTGTCGTCACAGCAGTAAAACCCTAAGACAGAATTTGGTACTGGGAGTGGGGTATTGCTGTAATAGGCCTGACCATGCTTTTGTTTGGGAGAATGTGGATTTGGGGAGTTTGGATTTGGAAAGCAGTGGAATGCTTTAAATGGGACTTAATGGGCCGTCCTAGTAGGAATATGGACACCAGGAAGTGAAATGGAGCTGAATCCTGTGTTCAAGGGTATTAAATTGGATTAAGGAAGCACTGACCTTGGGTCAAGATCCCAACCAGCTAAATTTAGGTAGGTCCAGGCATGGTGGTACAAACATTTAATTGCAGGAGGCAAAGACAAGCAGATCTCTGAGTTCAAGACCACCCTAGAACAGAGAAATTTCTAAGTGAAGAAAAACTTAAATCCAGGTTTAGTGGAGCCCACCTTTAATCCCAGTATTTAGAAGACAGGTATGCAGATCTCTGAGTTCAAAGTCAGTTTACAGAGCAAGTTCCAGGACAGCCAACCTTATGCAGTGAAAGAGTTGGAAAAAGGAAGCTAGTGATAATGTAATGGAACAAGGGGCCATGTTCCAGCCCCCAGAAAGCAGCAGAACTCAGCAGCTTTGGCCACATGGCTCTGTCTTTAGAGTTCAGAATAGAAGGGACTACTGGGACAATTAATGCTGGTTAGCTGGAGCTAAGAAATTAGTGGTGATTAAGAAGAGATCAGCACCAGTGAGGTGAAATCTTCTGGGAAGTGTTTTCTGAGAGCACAAAGATGCTGTGCTCCAGAGATAGTCAAGGTTGTACCTCCTGCAGCACTGTACTTAGTAATGTTTAAGAGTCACCCAGGTCATGAAGAGCAGCTGAGGCTTGGCACTGTGATAGGCCATGAAAGGACATTGGTGAAGGTACAGCCTCAGTTGTAGTTGACAGCCCAGGACTGAAGGCTCCATGTAAAGGAGTTGAGGCTTGGCACCATGAAGAGAGTCTATGAGAGGCTATTGGTGAAACCCAGATGCAGCGAAAGACCCCCAGCATATTGGAGATGCCAGTACCATGGCATGATCACCAAGAACAGAAGCAGCAGTGGAGTGGATCAACCTGAGTTTAGAGTGCTAAAGAGGGCAGAACTAGAGAAGTGATGTCAGCCCTTTGGAAGAGCCCAGAAGATCATGTGCAGATGCTAGACATTGAAACAAAAAGCTGTAACATTGAAGTTGCCTTGGAGACACCAAGATATTCAAGATGTCAGAGCCCTGAGCTATATGCTGAGGAAAGCTCCTAACAGAGAGTGGAACCAGCCCAGGAGAAAGAAGTTTGCTGCTGCCAACAAAGATGAAAAAAGAGTTGGAGATCTAAAGAGAGCTTTAACATCAGACATGGAGATGCAGAGTTTGGAGTTTGCCCAGTTGGTTTCCTATCTTGCCTTGGAGATTACAGTTAGGTGATTGGATGGATCTCAGAAGAGACTTTGAACTTTGGACTTTTAACATTGTTGAAACTGTTATAGACTATGGGAACTTTTGAAGTTGGACTAAATGTATTTTACATTATGCTATGTTTAGATATGCCCCCCATAGAGTCATGTTTGAACAAACCTATGGGGGCCAGGGAGTAGAATGTGATGGTCTGTATATGCTCGGCCCAGGGAGTAGCACTATTAGAGGGTGTGGCCCTGTTGGAGTAGGTGTGTCACTGTGGGTGTGGGTTTTAAGACCCTCATTCTAGCTACCTGGAAGTCAGTCTTCCACTAGCAGCCTTCAGATGAAGATGTAGAACTCTCAGCTCTGCCTGCACCATGCCTGTCTAGATGCTGCCATGCTCTTGCCTTGATGATAATGGACTGAACCTCTGAACCTGTAAGCCAGCCTCAAATATATGTTGTCCTTATAAGAGTTGCCTTGGTCATGGTGTCTGTTCACAGCAGTAAAACCCTAAGAACATTGCTATGTTCCTGCAGTAGAATAATAATATTGAGTTTTACCCTAGGGCTCATAATCTATATAGTCCCAGGTTCTTGGCCACTTTAGCAGCATCAGTCATGGTTTTCATCTTACGAAGTGGACCTGAAATCCAATCAAAAGATGATTGGTTACTTCCATAACATTTGTACTGCTACTGCACCAGGATAACTTACAGGAAAGTCACTGTTGTAGGTCTCAGAGCTTGTAACTAGGTGCTATTGTTGATTACTTTTCTTCTCCAATACCATACAAAGTATGTTCCAGCACCATGAATGCAAGTCAGTAAGGGTGAAGCTTTTATTTGGGCGCCAGTTCAATTTTTCTGTGTTCAATAGTATTTTCCTCAGCAATCAGGCCTTACCATAACATTATGGAGAGTAATCAACAGCCTTATCATTAACTTGTGATGCTTTGTGGTTCTTTGGGACCTCTTTGGCCCATGACTCTCAACAAGATGTACTTCATTCATTTTCTCCCCCATAATGTACAATGTTCAATGCATGTGTGGCCTTTCCCCCCAGAGAACTTCAGTTTCTTTTTAATATTCTTTTTTAAAAATCCAATTTTTGGATTTCATGGAGAAAAATGAAAGTAGAATTCAATTAATTCATATTGATATTCAGAAGGTATTTTCTCCCCCATAATATGGAGATTACATTTAAATTCCTTTCATATATGTATGTTGTTTAGGAAGTTTCTATAGTAATGGGTTTTCAAAAGCTTTTCAAAGCCCTTTATTGTTAGTTGTTCCTGTTCATATTCCTTCCTCCACTCTGCCCTCCCACCCTCCTGCCTTAATCCTCCTATTCTAGTTTCTCCTTTATATCTTTAAACAGGGTATTCTATTATCCCTTCCTTAGAAGATCTCCTCCCCACTTTCATTCCTCACTTGCAACCTAAACTCTTATGGCTATTTTAAATGAAACAGGTTTCCAAAGCTTAATAGCTAATATCCACACATAAGAGAAAGCATACAATATTTGTCTTTTGGGGCCTCCATTATTTCACTCAGAATGACTGTTTTTACCTCCATAAATTTACTTTCTAATTTTAATTTTAAAATTCTAATCAATTTTTCTAAGTAGCTTTATATACTATTCCACTGTGTAAATACATCTATTATATCTATTATCCATTCTTCAGTTGATGGGCATTTAAGCTGTTTCCAATTCGACTATTATGAATAGAGCAGCAATATACATGGAGGAGCAGCAAGTATCTCTGGAGTAAGAAAGAGGGTCCTTTGGATATATGCCCAAGAGTGCTCCAGCTAGATTTTGTGATAGATTTTTAACTTTTTGAGGAATCTTTATACTGATTTTCATTGTGCCTGAACCAGTTCCCAATTCTATGAACAATGAGTAAGTGTTCTTCTGTCCCTGTATTATAGACAGCACATACTTTTTAAAATTGATCTTGCATAAAATAAAATCTCAAAATAGTTTTTGTTTACATTTTTCTGGTAGCTAAGGATTTTACAATGTTTCTGAGCTCTTTGTGTTTAATCTTCTAAGAAGTCTTCAATTCTATACCTATTTTTAAAACTGGATTATTTGTATTCTTTTTTAAAACAATTTTTATTAGATATTTTCTTCATTTACATTTCAAATGCTATCCTGAAAGTCCCCTATACATTCCCCCTGCTCTGCTCTCCAACCCACCCACTCCCACTTCCTGGCCCTGGAATTCCCCTGTAATGGGGCATACAATCTTTGCAAGACCTCCCAATGATGGCCAAGTAG
>NC_034613.1:81688559-81689682 GCF_900095145.1 Mus pahari
TTCTTTGATTGTGGGCTCCTGTGAACCTGAGATTCTGGGTGTGTCTGAGTTTTTGGCTAGTGTGACCAAGCTCCTGTTATCCTGGGATCCTGTTGTCCTAAGACAGGACAGTTACAGTGCGTGGAAGTGGTGTCTCCTTTGAGGACCGTGGAGTTGTCTGGTCTGTTCAAAACCAAGGTAAACCTGAAGTGATTAAAAGGAACCTGAGCCTCTGGTCAGGAAAGGCTCTGGTGTCCTTGTTCCTGCTGTCACAGGCCCGTCACTATTGGATTAGAGCAGCTGTTTTGTTCCATTCACCAGTGATCCTAAGATTGCTTGGGCAGTATGCTAGGGACTGTGGGGGTGTCTGCCCACTCCGCCCCCTAGGTGACCTGGTGCTGGTGCAGACCAGAAGGGGCTTGTGCCCCTGGTCAGGCTGGTTCTCTACTGCCCTAGTGCTGTGTCAGGTCCCTTGTGCAATTGGATTGGAGCAGATGTTGTGTTCCATTCACCAGTGATCCTAAGATTGCGTGGGCAGTCCTCTAGGGACCGTGGGGGTGTCCATCCACTCTGCGCCCTAGGTGACCAGGTGCTGATGCAGACCAGAAGGGATTTGTGCTCATTTACATTTCAAATGCTATCCTGAAAGTTCCCTATACCCTTCCCCTGCCCTACTCCCCTACCTACCCACTCCCACTTCTTGGCCCTGGTGTTCCCCTGTACTGGGGCATATAAAGTTTGCAAGACCAAGGGGTCTCTCTTCCCAATGATGGCCGACTAGGCCATCTTCTGCTACAAATGCAGCTAGAGACATGAGCTCAGGGGGTACTGGTTAGTTCACATTGTTGTTCCACCTATAGGGAACCCTAACCCTAACCCTAACCCTAACCCTAACCCTAACCCTAATCCTAACTCTAACCCTTCAGCTCCTTGGGTACTTTCTCTAGCTCCTCCATTGATTGTCCTTTTCTAAACTGTGTTTTAAAGGAATATTTAACATGTGATCTGCACATGAAATAATAATGTTTAAAAACACATATTGAAACAAAGTTGTCTCCAATCTCCAATTTTACAGTGAAATACACACACACACACACACACACACAGAGAGAGAGAGAGAGAGAGAGAGAGACAGACAGACAGA
>NC_034613.1:81689981-81695141 GCF_900095145.1 Mus pahari
AGAGACAGAGACAGAGAGAGAGAGAGAGAGAGAGAGAGAGAGAGAGAGAGAGAGAGAGAGCCCATGTATGCATACTTTAAGTTAGAAGGTGAATAGGTATAAATGAGATGCCATTATAGTCCACAAATAGTGTATCTGAAAAAATAATTGCAAACCAAGTTATATCAAGCTACTTTTGCTTAGAAAAGTAGTTGACAGGTGAAAAAAAGAGTCTATTTATTACACATAAAAGTTCGAAGAAAGTTATTGCCTCAGTTCTGTGGTTATATCCTTAAAATAACTCTTACTAATAACCTCATACACTGAGATGATTAAATTAAATTCTCATACCTTTTCTTTTCTAGAATTATGATTCAGATGTTTAGATCACTGCTTTGTGGATTTAGAAGCCTTAAACTGACTTACATAAATGTTTACTTTTTTGTGTTAGTCATAGGCAAATGAATTACTTTAAAACAGACTTTCTATTTTGTATCCCAAGTACTTATTACCTAGAGCTGATGTTCATTAGGTCTTTTTAAACAAATAAAATTACATATGCAATGCTGTAAATATTCCTCAATGAAATATTTAAGTTATCTTACTGCTAACTGAAATGTGCAGCCCTGGTGACTCAAAACCTCCCACAAGAGCTTTACAGCTTAAAAGCTCCAATATCTGGTCTTGTGAATACCTTCATTTGTTCAGTAGTCTGACAATGCAAAGGAAAACATTGAGCACAAGGGATTTCAGAAGTAGTTTTTTATCGAAAGAAACAAATTTTGTGCTGTGCTGAATTTACAAAGATTAGTACTAGCAATACTGAGCAGAGAAATACCTTCTATCCCACATTAGGCAGAGTCAAGGGTTTCTCTGATCTATGCCAAGGTAGTGTCATTGAGATCTAGTAGTAAGTTTTTCATTTAGGTGCGATGAGGTAGTTCCTAATAATGAGTATGCAACAGCTCTTTCCTCCCCCATAGACCCTGGATGCAATGGAACTGAAAAGCAGGGTGTAGAAGGGCTAAATTGTCAGCATTCTGTTTTCTTATACCTTTGTTGTTAGTAAAATTCAGTGAAAAACTAAATTTCTTTTAAGTATTTCTGAAATTAAAATATAATTACTTCTCTGAGAGCCCCAAAGGTCCAGGTTAGTTGACTGTCCGTCTTCCTGTGGACTTCCTATCCCCTCCAGGTTCCTCAATCCTTTCCCCCAATTCTTCCACAAGACTCACTGAGCTCTGTTTAATGTTTGGCTGTGGGCCTCTGTGTCTGTTTCAGTCAGCTGCTGGGTGGAGCCTCTCAGAGGACAGTCATGCTAGGCTCCAGTCTGCAAGCATAACAGAGTATCATTAATAATGTCAGGGATTAGTGCTTGTCTATGGGATGGATCTCAAGTTGGACCAGTTATTGGTTGGCTCTTCCCTCAGTTTCTGCTCCATCTTTGTCCCTGCACTTCTTGCAGGCAGGACACATTTTGGTTGAAGGTTTTGTGGGTGTGCTGCTCTCCTTATTCCTCCACTGGGAGTCCTGCCTGGCTGCAGGAAGTGGCAGGATTCCCAGATTCCGGATCTCCCACTGCTAGGAATCTTAGCTAATGTCACCTTCATAGTCTCCCTGAAGGGTTCTTCATCCCAGGTCTCTGGCATGCCCTAGAGATATCCCCACCTCATCCCCACTTTTCCAACACGCCCCTTAAGCCCACCTCCAGTTTCCAGTCACTCTTCATGCCCTCCCTCCCTCTTTCTACACCGATCTCCCACCTTGTTCCCCTCCCTGTCTCCTCTTAATATTTGAATTGTACCACTCAATCACGTCCTTGTTATTTTTATATCAAGTAATTTTGATGGCATTTTGAATGGTACTATTTCTTTTATTTTTTCTTGTGTTTTTCATTTCTACATAAAAAGGCTGGTACTTTTTTGTCTGAATGCTATAGTTTACTACTTTGCTAAAAATGTTTAACAGTTGTGGGGTATTTCTGGTGTAGTTTTAAGCACATTTTATATAGGGTATTATCTGCAAATCAGGATATTTTGCCTCCTTCCTTTCGCATTTCCATCCAGTTTGTCTTATTGATCTAAGCTAATAAATATTTCAAGCCCTATATCAAATAAAGTGGGGAGAATGGGCATCTTTGTCTTGTTCCAAATGTTAATGGAAATGCTTTGAGTTTTTCTCAGATTAGCGAGATGCAGGTTGTGGGCTTGTTGTATATTTCCTTTACTATGTTGAAATATCTCACCTCTATTCTTAAACTTCTCAAGGACTTTTATAATAAAGTGATGTGGATTTTGTAAAAATCTTTTTCTGAACCCAATGTAATGATTATGTGGTTTCTATCTTTGAGTCTATTTATGTGATGGATTTTTTTCATTTTTATTGGTTATTTTATTTATTTGCATTTTAAATGCTATCCCCCTTCCCAGTTTCCCCTCCACAAAACTCCTATCCCCTCCTTCCTCTATGAGGCACCCACCCACCCAGTCTTGTCTCAGAGCCCTAGCATTCCCCTACTCTGGGTCAATGAGCCTCCAAAGGACCAAGGGGCTCCCCTCCCAGTGATGCCCAATAAGGCAATCCTCTTCCATGCCCCTCCATCCTTACATCTTGATGTTGGTGGATAACTTTTATGTGTTCCTGAATTTGGTTTGCAAATATTTTTAGAAATTTTGCATATATACTTCTCAGAGATAAATTGCTGAAAATGGCTACAACAAAGAATTGCATTCTGTATCGTCTGAGTAGAACATTCTGTGTATATCTGTATATATCTGACATCATCTGATTTATGATGTCGTTTAACTCTAGAGTTTCTCTGTTAGGATATTTTTTCTGAATTATCTGTCTTTTGAAGATAGTGAGAAATTAAAATCACCTACCATCACTATGTTTATGTCAATCTGCTGTCTTAGATGTAATAGTTTATTTTGTGACACTTAGTGTCCCTGTGTTTATGTTTAGAATTGTAATGTCCTGTAGATATTTTTTTGTTTGTTTACTGAGATTTTAGTGTTCTACCTTATCTCTTGGGACTAGTTTTAGATTGAAGACTATTTTTATCAGATGTCAAATTAGGTACACCTGCTTGTTTCTTAGTTTTGTCCTGTTTGGAATACCATTTTCATTCAATTTTCCAGTAATGTTTTATCGTGTTTCTTGGAGGCAACTAAAGGGGAATCCTGTTTTCTAATACAGCCTGCTAGTGTGCATCTTTTTGTTGTGGGAATGTAGACCATTAGTATTAAGACTTATTGAGAATGTGTATTATTTTCTGTCACTTTATTAATTGTGTGGTATTTTCTTGGATCTGTTTTGATTACTTGTCTTGGATTGCTTACTTGATCTTATTAACCTCCTGGGTGTGTTTATCATTCTCTTTCCTGCTATGTGTTGTTTCTCATATCATCTGTAGAGCTAGTACTGTAGTTATACATTTCTTAAATCTGTTTTTGTTATGGAAGTTTTCTTTGTTCTTTTTTTTTTTTACATTCTTCAATTTAGTTTTGATTGGCATAATAGTTTAGTTTGAGAGCTGTGGTCTTTTAGAAGTTGAAATTTATCTTTTCAGGCCCTTCTACCTTTAAGTTTCTGTAAAATAATCAAATGTTATTCAATGGGCCAACTTTTTTAAGTGACTTGACCTTTTCCTCTTACAGCTTTTAAATAATTAATACTGTGTCTTTAATGTTTTAAATATAATATCTTGTGAAGAATTTAGTTTCTGGTTTTGTCTATTTTATAAGCCTCATGTAGTTGGATGGCTATTTCCTTTCTCTACTTTTGAGAATTTTACATTTTATTGTTTTACTAAAGATATTTTCTATGCATTCACTATGGTATTCTTTTATGCCTATAGGAGGTGTTGTAACCCTTTTACTGGTTCTGTTCTTACTTTCTTTTCTCAATTTATCATTAACCTTTACTAAGTGATCTAATTCCTCTACTTTGTCTTCTATCCTGTTTTTGACAAGATCCATTTTGTTGGTGAGGCTTCATTTGGTGTCTAGACCCATGCAGGAGGAACAAAATATGGCTTTAGGACTCATGGAATGCAGCCCACAGTTTAGCATACCACGACGGGTGTGCCTTGGAGAGGCATGGCACAGAGGACCACATGTCCTGAGGACTTCATGCTGTTATGGAGTTCTGCTCTGTTTGCTGCCCTCACATCTCTCTTAATCTAAGAATTGTATGAAAACTCTAAGGGGGCTTCCAGCCCCTCACTGGGCAGTAACTTTGGCACTCACGATAGTGCTTGATCTTTTTCAGGCATTGCTGCTGCTGGAGCAGATTAATGATTTAGTCACCACCCTAGGAAAAAACATGGAGTTGTAGATTGTCAGCACTGACCTCCACCCTTAGAAAGCATTTGGAAAAATAGATTGTTAGTGAATTAAGGTTAGGATGTTTTTGTTAGTGGCTTTGATGTAGAAAGTCTTAGGGAACAATTTAAAGTTCAGAAAAACACAATCTTAATAGTGGAGCTTGAGATTTTTTGAGGTCAGGGAACAAGAACAATGGCAGCCCAAATAGCACTGGCTGACATGTTTCTTTGGCTAAAGCTGAGCTGGTGATGGAAGTGATGGGTTTCTTGTACCCATTTTTGCTCTCAGCTTCCTGATATGATTTCATAAAAAAATTGTTGGTGAGTAAATGTGCATCCTGAGGATTTGAAGTAGAAATGACTGATTGTTTTTTACATAAAAGTTTAGATTTGTGATTCTTTTAGGATTATCAATAAGATTACTTTTAAAGATAAATAGTAAAATAATTGATCCTTTCTTGTAACTGCAAATTGCATCCTGCCAGTAAGAGAAACTGGCTGAGAAAACTTACCTTGCTTGCTCACACTTTGTTAATCTATAACAAGTAGCTTAGTTATGAATGTGAGTCCTTGGGAGTAATTTGTCTTCTTCACCTATGATATGTAAAATATTTCTCATGGAAAGGTATTTGGGAATATATTGTTTTTTCATAGTCATTCACTAAAAGAAAAACAGAATGTAGTCACATTGTAATTTGTATACTGTTTGAAAGATTTTGCTGAGATATATAAGCTGTAGGAGACTTAAAGTTTCTTGGAGTAGGTCAGTGTGTTGGAGTTTGCACCACCAAATGTGTACACACACACACACACACACGCACATGCACACGCACACGCACACACACACACACACA
>NC_034613.1:81695386-81749882 GCF_900095145.1 Mus pahari
TGTATGTATGTATGTATGTATGTATGTATGTAATGTGGGAAGTTGTTGGAGCTTGTTTTGCTTCATCCACTCTATGAGTGTATGATTTTCTTTCCCTTCTTTCTTTTTTCCAGTTGCCACAGGCTGCCATCAGCACCAACTGCCAGTTGCCAACTATATGCCTAGTCTTAAGTTAGTTAACCTTGGTGTCAAAGCTGGTCTTTGACAGTTTGGCTTATTTAGTTTTTCATTTCTAGACTCATTTATGTTTGAGTTTTCTTCAGCAATTAGGATCTCCATTTTCATGTCTTGGATTAATTTCCTTGTTTCATTCCTTAATTTTTCTTGTTGCATTCTTTTATTTATTTATTTTTTTGTCTTTGAGTTGTTTGAATTACTTACCTCAAGTGTATATGGGTTGTTTTTATTTCAATATTAGGATTGGTGTATTTAAATTAGTTTGTGTTTGAGTCAGTCCTTTTTGCTCATGTCAGTTTTCTTCTTTCCATAGGAATGTTAATAATGTTCTGGAGAGGGTAGGATGGGATTATTGACTCCTCTGTTTATCCTGGTCCTTTTGCTTGTTAAGTATAGTCTGGGAGCATTAAGTTAACTTTGCCAGTAAAGTAAAACACAGTTCTGAAAATGTGGACTTTTCTTGGGTGTCAAGGCAGTATAGAACAACTGGAGGATCTGATCAGGCATAGTGGCTGCAGAGTCCCTGTCCTGGAGTCGGTTGGAATCTGGTGAATCGCAAAGGGAGGGAGAGGATCTTGGAGGTGTCAGTCTCTGGAAAGGACCTGTTGAACTTGGGTGACCTGAATGGTTGAAGGCTAGGAAGAGGTGTGAAGATAGTTTACCTGAGTCTCTGTGCCTTGTGGACAAGCTGGAGAGACCTTGTTGGGGAACAAGCTAGGAACTAGTGAATCCCAAAGGCAAAGGAGAGGGACCAGGAGGTGGCAGTCCTTAGCGGATTAGCCACAGGGCTTCTGCTACCAGAATGTTAGGAGGCTGAAGTCCAGGAAAACTTAACTTGGTCTCTATAATAGTTGGACAGGCTCCAGGGTATTTCTTATATAGCTTGTCACATACCTTATAGCTTAAAGAATATCACAAGATGCTGAAAAGCTAAACTCCTCTCTCCCTCTCTCTCCCTATCCTCCCCCTCTCCAAGAACATCCATGCCATGAACTGTATGTGAGGCCAGAGAACGACTTGTGTAAGTCTTCTACCCATGTGGGCAGGTCGACAGGCTTGGTGGTAAGCACCACCATATCACCTTGTGGATGCCAGGGTATTTCTTTAACTGACTTAATGTAAAGACTAAATATGTATAAAACATAGTTTGTCTTTCCATTTGTTTTCTGAATAATGAATTAAAGCTTTCATGGCCTTTCTTTCACACCTATAAATTTCCAGGGGCCAAACCAAATGTGGTAACACAAGAAAGCCCAGTAGATGTGGAAGATTACAAAGAGTTGGTGGCTAAAAGCCTGATATAGCAGTGAAAGATAAGCCTGCCATTTAGGAATGTTGGGGCAAACACAGACCATTGCAGAGAAATCTCTCTTTGATACAAAATTAGAAAGCATTGTTGAGACACCCTCAAGAGTATAAGTATAGAAAATTAGTGTGTTAACATCTTTAAAAAATTACAGACTTAATTGAGATTTCAATCACTTCCCTTTAAATTTAATTCAGTGGGTTTGTTTGGTTTTAGTACATTCAGAGTTAAGTGAGCTATCATCACAATTGATTTTATATTATTTTCGTCACTCTAAAAAAACCATATGGAAACCCAAACTGCATTTCTTTCACATCTATAATTTTCCAGTGGATCAATCAAATCTGCCCCCAGTTGATGTGGATGATTACAAAGAGTTGCTAGCTAGTGTCCAGGAAAAGCACTGATTTACTATCTATGTATTTCCCCATCAGGGATATGTCATATGAATAAATCATACAAAATCTTTCATATAGTATATTTTTAAGGCTCACCAAATGTTGTTTATATATCAGTACATCATTCTTTTTTGCAGATGAATATCATGTTATAGCAAATCATTTTTTTTATTCACAAATTAAGAGACACTGGTCAGTTTTCACCTTAGAACAATTATGAATAAAGTTCCTTGATTATTCTGTATAAGGGTTTTCTGTATTTAACTGAAAATATACTTCTTAAAGCAATGATGAAAAGTAGATAATAACTACTTTTAGTCATGAAGGACAGATGAATTGAGTCTCTCTCTCTCTCTCTCTCTCTCTCTATATATATATATATATATATATATATATATATATATATATATATGCCACCTGCCATAAGTTCTATAATTAGGAAATGTGTGATGAGTGTAGGATTGAAACTCAGGAAATCTGCCTCTAGGGTCTTAGGGGAAAAAGAAAGTGGGGCAGAGAAAATGAAAATTTTATTCTAACAAAGCACCTACTTCAGGTTAATACATCCATTGTTGTTTGTTTGATAACTTTTAATAATAGCTGATTAATGTCATTATATTAAAGAATGGCCATATAAGCAAAGAAAAATAA
The DNA here is from genome assembly GCF_900095145.1 of Mus pahari. Classification (NCBI taxonomy): domain Eukaryota; kingdom Metazoa; phylum Chordata; class Mammalia; order Rodentia; family Muridae; genus Mus; species Mus pahari. Next base: position 81,697,919 of record NC_034613.1, read on the forward strand.
CAAACTTTTAAAACTCAGTGGTGAGGATATTAGGAAAAACACACAAGACTGAAGAAACTCCAGTGTAGGGCTGAGGTTGGAAGGAGAGTCTGGAACAGGAGATGAGGACTTAGAGGTTCAGGCAGTACAGAAACTGACAGGCACTGCTCCCTCAGACTTTCAGAGACAATGCCTCAAAGGCTTGTAGGACTGGAGAAGCCGTGAATTAAATTTCTTTCATTTTGACTGAAATAAACTCAACATGTTCTATCACCAACTCGGTGGAGCAAGGAAAGGGATTTTCAAAGTCAGGGTCATGTGGGTACTATTACTTTCCAAACATGTACATGCTGGGTGCACAGAACACTCTGCATTTAATGCAAGGTACATACTACACCTACAGATTAATTATGAGAGGATATCCTGGGATCTGAAAATTAAGTTGTGATTTCCACACAAGTATTTGACATTTGTCTCAATGGTATTTGCCAATCAGGAGGCACAAAACCCTGTGTAATTTAAACTGAAGTTTAAAAAGACACATTTGAAGAGTATATGTTGCAACCAAAGAATAATGCAGGATTCTAATTTTAACTGTACTATATTGTAACCCAAAATGTGATAGAGAGGGGTTATGCATAAAGCTACAGTAAAATCCCACACATATTTAAGCCTTTTAAACAGTATTTCTGTTCATTCTTTGAGAAGTTCATACATGAATATGAATTTTGAAGACATTTACCCACCACTCCTTCCCTGGATTCATCTCACACACACACCCTCACCCCTTCCATATTAGTGTCCTCCTTTTTGATTGTTAATGACCCACCAAATGAAATGTTTTTGCCCTTATACTCCTGTGTGTGAGGCTGTCTTCTGGTTTAGGAGTTTCCCAATTTCATCTTCCTCTCAGCTTCTGTTCTTGGCAATGTTTCTATTTCTTTATTGAATTCTTTAATTCCTTACATTCTTTGATAAAGATAGCAATTGTTCTTTAAAATTATATGTCCTGGGGCTCATCTAGGTGTTCCTTTAAGATAATACTTCTATAAGACTAGTAGGTTTGATGGTAGACATGCATTCTTAGCCATTCATATTTTGTTTTGGGGGATTTGACCCAGGCACGTGACTTCTTCCTTTGGTTATGTGACTGATGTGTTAATCTGATTTTTCTTAGATTGGGCCAGGACAGGAGGTGTGTGAGCTGAGCTATGCCAGGTAATGCTGGTGGATAAGCTGTTTAATTGGATCAGGCAAAGAAAGCGCCCAAACCACAGGTCTGAAGCCAGGTTTGTGTAGAGATGGTAGCAAGGGGAGGGGAAGATGGAAGAGGGAAGAGATGGTCCACTGTGCAAAGTTGGCTTGTTAACAAGGCAGGTGTGAAGACTCGCAGTCTGGACCTAGGTCTGTGGGTGTGGAGATGGCCATGGGCCTGGGCACTGGAGGATAGGAAAGAGAAGAAATGACTTACTTGGCAAAGGTGACCCACAAACAGTGCTCCTCTACCATGGCACTAGAAATAGGCTTGTGAGTTTGCAGGTGGCTATGGGTTAGAGGAAGGGCAGGGGAATGAAAAAAGCTTGGTACATATTTCTCTAGCTCTCTTGTCTCTGTGTCTTGAAGTGGTGTGAGCCATGTGATAATTTTTGTCCCTTTGCTCCATGACTGAAAACAGCAGTACAGAATCCATTAGTGAAACATTCTTGTGTTTTCTCTTGCTGTGGAGATATGAAAGCATGGGATAAGATGGAGCTATATTAAAGCAGAAATAACTCTTAGTTGTCCTGGGAAGCCACCTGAATCTATGGCAGAATTTGCACGAACAAGAAATAAATTCCTATACATTATGCCACTGCCATTTGTTGGGATTATCAGTTACTATAGTATAACCAAACTGATCCTGATGGATAAAGAGATTTTCTTCACTGTTCATTAATTTGTTCTATGAAAACCTTAAGGCTCTCATTCTCCACAGTCATAGTACATCCTTATATGTCAACATTAAGCCCTGAGTGATTTGTTCGATTGAGATTATTTCAGTCACTTCAATATCATTTTAATATCCTTATTGCAGATTACCAAGCCCTACCCTAGAATACGTACTTAGGATATGTGTATTGACTATAATGCAGCTTTCTGACCGGACTGGAGAGATCTACAGCTAGTGTGGAGAGAGCTGTAACCTGACACAAGAACTTACCTTAAATGGCACATTTTTTGGAGGCCTCTAACAGTAAAGTGACAGTAGCATCTGAAGACTGCAAAGCTTACTCTCTGTCCCCTCTCTCATTAACTAGATGAGAAAATATTATATGTATGACACTAACAGGCCATTCGTAAAGGTCACAACTGGGAAATTAATATGATATACAACCAGAACAGTTTGCTTCTAAATCAATGATAGATTGTGTTATAAATAAATTGGGCTAGTTTTCATATAGGCCAGGCAGAAATATTATTCTGCAGTTAACAGGGCTTTGTGGGGCACAATACAGAATACTCTGACTTTGTAGACTTGGAATTTGCAAGTAAAATCCTGGACAAGCAAGATCTACTTGAAAATTACCATAGCCTTGACGTGAAGATGCCTCTGGGAAATCAGGAGAAATAGGTGACTATGAATAAGAAAATGCATAATGGTCCAAAAACCAGTGGCTAAGAAGCAAAGTGGTGGCGTAAGTGATCGAAACACTGAGTGAAGAAAAGCAAAGACCACATTAGAGACCTTGGTTTTCCGGCCATTTGTTCTTGGTTCTGGAAACAAAAGTGATCTGAAACTGCAATGGCTTTGTTTGGTTTTGAGGCTGCAATTAGGAAATTTAAGACAGAGGTCTATTAATGATGCACAGAAAGTCATTCATATGCTTCTTGGTGTCATTTTATTCCTGCGCCCCACTAAAAGCTAAGACAAAAGAACTCTTAAATCAGTAGAGGTGGGGGTGGGGATGGAGGTGGGGGTCAGGGTAGAGGACAGGCAAGTGAAACTCAGAAGATAGGTACCCCAAGCCAATCACTTTTAGGTCTTGTTCTTTCCCTGTCAAATATACTTAATAAACTCATTGTCATTGTCTTCTCACATCTAAAACTCCTAGAAGGCAGTCTAGGACGACTGAGAGCAGATGATACTCACTTACTGTGGAAGAACGAATTACAATTTACTTCCTGGAATCCGCAGGAGCTGGGAATTGCTAAGATATAAAAAGAATGGCAGAAGCTTGGTGATTTGGATGGGGACAGTTGACAGAGCCCAGGTAAAAGGGACAGAGGATAAATTAGAAGATCTAAAATATGGGCAAAGGCAAAAGTTAGCGAAGGTAAGGAAGGCTTGAATTATGAATTTTTAAAATGCTTCAGTGTAGGAGGGCACTTCCAAGGCCAGGAAGGATAGGGCTCACACTCTAGATACTGTCAACAACTGCCTGGAATATTTTGGTAAATAAGAACCTTTCGGACTTTAGTGTTCTATTGCTCTGGAGGAAGGCTGTAAGACATTCTTATTCATGTGGACTTCTGTGCATGTTACATGACAAGTGCAGGCCTAGTGGAAGGCAAAATATTTGTGTACACAGACTATACATAATAAAGAAAATAATAAGATCACTGTGTCCACACATGGACAATTAAAGTCTACTTTTAAGGAGCCAAGCCCACAAGTTTTAAGAGGGAACCTGGAGTGGGAGATTCCTAAGTGTTATGGCCTATAACTACCTTAAAAATGCAATGTTAAACCTGTCACAAATACTCAGGTTGTATTTTGGACCTGTAGACACAAGAAAAATGAACAAGATCGGGGACAGGCCACTACGTTTTAGCAAAGTACCAGGTAAAATGAAAGAAGTCCTATCTATACGAATATTTTAACTACTTACTCAATGGCTACAGGCTCAAACACTCTTCTTTTACTCTTCCAGAAATGATAGAAAATGTTTCCCAATATCCCTTGGAATACTTTGGAAATGAAACAGCAGGATAAGAAACTCAAGATAGTTGGAGCAAGTAGTCTCACAGCACACAAATTGCCTTTATTTTGCAATTGGACACACACACACACACACACACACACACACACACACAAATGGCACAACTGTGCCTGAAATTCTTTTTACGTCTTTTATTGAACTCCATAAATATTTTCATAAGGCTTTATGTCATTACAACATCTTTTTTGTTGTTGTTAAACATTTCCAAATACACAATTTTGACACTTGTTTGACAGGGTCAAACAGTTGGATAATAGAAACAAAAGAATAAGCCGGCAAATGCAGAGCAGCAGGGGTTAAAATCACTGTTGCCCACCTAGTCACCCAGCCCGCCCCACCCCCAAAGCACTAAAATAGCACTATTTGGCTTCATACTAGAATTGTTAGAACTCTCTTGCTGCTGTCCTTAATAGATCAATTAAAGATATACACATAGAAACTGGATGAGAGAAGGAGAGAAAAATTGTATTTCTGTATTTAGGACCTCCCTATAGTAGAACTCATAGAACAAACTTGCAGAACTGGAGAAAGAAAATTCGGGCCTCATTGAGTTGAGGAAAGGGGAGTCCAGGGCCATGCAGAAACAGGAGAATTACAGAGTTTGGGGGGGATTACATGGCGGTGGGGCTGCAGCAGGTTCAGCTACTGAGTCCAGGGAATTGATGAGTTTCCCCTTGGGCTACTGGCCACTGATCTACTTGGAGCCGTAAGTGTGAGGGTGGAGCTGGGCATTCCAATCCAAGGAGAGCAGAATTGGTAGTGCCTTCACAAATTACTACATCTTGTAAGGCCAGTGGACGGGATGGAGAAACAGGATGATGAGAGGTAATACCCCTGATCTGGGAGCCTTGAATGTTGGACTCAGAAAGGGGAAAAGAATGAAAGGGTCTGGCCAAAAGATACTATAGATCTGGAAACCTTTCAAAACAAGCCCTCCTGGTGTGCTCCTAACCCTGGGAGAAAGTTGCCAAGGCCAAGCCTAGTGAGAATGGGTAGAAAGTAGGAAATGAAGGTACAATAAGGGAGGCCTGCATAGGAAGTGAAACACATTTCAGTTTGCCTAGGGAAAACATTGTAGTCTATGTGCTCGATACCAGATTTCTTGCCATAAGGGCTTATGTAGCTCTATCATATGCTGAGCAGTGATAGCCAGTCCCGAGCCCTGGTGTTCTGCTAGCTAGCCTTGATAGCTACAAAGTCTGACAACATGTAATTTGTTTTCCAGAGTGGAATGATTCTCAGGGGTAGGGCTTAGTCTAGGTCAGGAAGTACAAATTCAGCTTTATTGAAGACCTCATACAGCTATGGTTGCTACTTGGTAAGCTTAGATCTTTTTTATAATGAAGTCTTTTCTTGTGAGGTCCAGGACAGACACAATCTCCAGATTCCTGGATAGGGTGGGTTTTCACACTTCTTTATATTCTATTGTTTCTCACTCCAATCTCTAGCCATACAAAGGGCTAAATGACAAAGAATAAGCACTCTTGTACTCATGGGGATTCTGATTTTTGTGGGAAACATTCTGGTCAAATGGAAACCTTGCCAAGAAATAACTTCAGTGTTCTACCTCAGATCTTTTTTCCCCCAGATGTAAAATTAGCCCTAGGCTTCTCAACCACTTGTCCTGGGATGGGAGTCTGTCTGGAACAAAGCCTACTTTGAGTGCCAGAATGGCTCTAACTATGCCAATACTCACAATCCTCTACCTGGAAGACAGTAAGGGCAAAAAAGAAGACAGATATTATCCATGCAATCTGCTAACAATTGGGGATGTTTCTTATAATTTCAGTGATGCAAATTACTGGTATATTATCTTAGATCAAGCCTCTCTCTTTTCCTGGTGGTCCCTATATGATGCTGTTGTCAACCTTGAACTCTTTTCAGGATAATCTGAAGGTGGCTAATGCTCTTGGCCAAGCAGGTTTTTCTTTTGAACGCCTCCACAAACTTCTAACAGTGATGCATTATGAATCTGAAAATGGAAGCAGGGATGACCAGAACACTATATGGAGAGCCCTACCTGACACCTACCTACTATCTATGGGTTATGGGGGTGGAGATAAATCTTTTCCCCAGGACGTAAAGTCTCAATTTCTTTGCTACTAGTTTAGTTAAACCTTTTGCCTAGGGAAGAGATAGACTGAAAAGGAGATCCATAATAAAAGAGGCTTGGAAAAGAGACTAATGGACCCAAACTAACTCTTAGGTGGAAACTTACGATGGCTTAGCATTGCTGTTACATGGGAATTCTCAGTGCTAGAAGAAACCACCTAAATAAAAACTATCCCCCTAACAGACGTCTTCTCGACACTCATTACATTCTTTCACTCCTTTGTTTCTGTTTGGTTTTATATCCTTCCACAATACCTAAAACAGTGAAAGCAATAGAAATACCAAGCAGATAAGTCACAGGGCACAACAGAGCATGTCTAGACTGGCACAATTGTGGACACAGGATGCTGGGAAGAGGCTGTTGGTATAACTGCAGGGCTACAGGAACATTTGCAGATGGGTGCATGAGGAACAGGGGATGGGAATCCTCCCCTTCTCAGTGAAAAGTGACAGGGAGAGAAATGAAATCCCAAACCCACTACATAAATTCAATTCAAAAGTTATCAGCATCAGTATCATAAGGAAAAGGGAATAAAACAATGCAAATACTCTATGGTAATAATGACAGGTCAGTGAACTAGAGGAGTGAATAAGTTATCTTAACAGGAAAAATAACAAAGTAAGTGGGAGGGGAACAAGGTTAAGAACTAAAAATTTTAAGAAGTGATTATATGTTTGGAAATTAGTGGTACTTCTTACCAACTATAGATTTCAATTCCCCAAAACAACAGAAAATGGTTTTGGTCCTTCTCTGTGTGTGTATATGTATGTATGTGTGCATGCATGTGCATGCATATGTGCACACATGCCCACACACACACACGTGTATACGTAAAGGTCTATGTGTGTGTGCGTGCATGTATGTGTGCACACACACGCACACACACACACTCACTCTCTCTCTCACACACACATTTTATATATATATATATATAAATTTTCAACAGTGCTTCTCCGAAAAAAGGTCCATCTATAAATATAATTTTATTTATTTTAAAATTATCTGCCTTCCTATAGGTATTATTTTTTGAAGGGGGTTAACCTACTGAAGTTTTGCCAGAATGGTGACTGGCTGCGTTTCGGTTCAGTGAACTCAAACACTTGAGACTGAGCGATGCCATCGGGGACCAGGTACTGGCCCTGGTTTAACGGGTCCTGTGGTGGTGGGTAGGAAGGAGGAACTGAGCGGGCAGAGTTGACACCTAGAGCAAATAGGAGACCAAAGGAAAGAGTATAAATTAAGTACCAAGTGAATTTTCAAATGAACAGTGATTACTCACAGTACACTAGTTTTGTGAGTTTTACCTGGTAACGGATTGAATAACCCTAATTCCAAAATCTGAAATACTCTGAGATCTAATAGTCAAAAAGTAGAAAGTCTATACAAATATTTCAAAATTAAATATATATATATATATATATATATATATATATATATATATATATATATACAATTTGTAATCTGAGGTACATTGTGTCTCAAGCATTTCAGGTAAATGATAATCAACCTGTGCTGCAACCTTATTTTTTTGCCTGTCATATTTGCAATAATATCTCTATTTCTATTCACCATCTTATTTCTATTCTATTTCTTTCACCATTGTATCAGGTATCACAAATGAAATAAAATTAAATAAAAATAAAATTTGGAGTGTTACCATCACTTGTTTGACAGGCAAGAAAACCAAGGACCAGAAGAAATGTTATACCTAAGATCTTATACTCAGCTCACAATAAAGTGGGAACTAGAGCTCACATGTGCTGAGTTCCTGGTTAGGATTTCTTTTTAGGAGACCATAATCCCTGAAGAACCTCACAAACTCTTTTCAGTTCTAGACTTTGGTTCTTTTCCTTTCCAACCCTACCTGAAAGCGTCAAAATAATCTGGTTAAGAACTACTGACTTCAGGACTTTCCATAAAGGTTAAGGCCCAAGTAATTTAGTATTTTGCTTTGGGTAGACAGTGACAAACCTGTATTCAATAGAAAATTGACATTAGTAGTTGAAACAGAAAGGAAATTCATCACCATAAGACAGGTCTCATAGAAAAAAAGGAAAATGGAATCTGTGACCTTTCAATGATACTGAGGTTATATACATTTTTATATTAATGGAGGATTCAAGGAATCCAACTACCCTGGCAGTAGTTCTAATGCAAAGCCGTCATGGGTCATTGGTACTTTTGTAGGAAGAAGCAGCCAGTTCTGTAGCCATTTTTCAAAGGTGGCAAATGCTAGAAATATGAGGGTATTAGATGCTAACAAATAATATAGGGATATCATGGAGGAAGTCCTGCTTTATAAAGTCTATTTTTCATTTTCTCTTTCAAGCTTTTGATATCAAATATACCAACTCTAAAGATTTTTAGAATACTTTTTCTTAGGGTGCTATAGTTTTGCATTTAATTTCACTATGGATTCCTACTTAATTATTATAAAAGGTGTGGGCTTATATTGAGGTCCTAATTTGTCTATAGAAATCTAATTCAGACTATATGTTGAAAATATTGCACTTTCTTTGCTGAATTGTTGTTCTTTGTCAAAAATAAGTCACACATATGCATGTAGGTCTATTTCTGAATCTGTATTGCCTCAGTTAATGTACCTATATAGTGAGTGTTGAAATTAGATGAACTAGGTACTTAAATTTCATTCTTATTTTTTCAAGATTGCCTTATTTATTCTAGAGAAATAATCTGATTTTCAACTGACCTTAAAATCTATGAAGATGGGGGCTGTATTTATGATTCTCACATTGTTTGTATTGATAAATTCAATTGGGTTGATGCATTGGAAATTAGCATTTAACCCCAAGAAGTTATATATAAATTCTGAAAACCAAGACAGCAGAAAGTAAACAAAGTAAAGTGAAAATGCCTTTTTATCAGCCAGGTAACTCTTCCCTCAGAAAAATAGATGGTTGATAATGTCCCATGGTGTTACAAATAACATTTGAAGGGGACACTAGAACAATTACTTAACTAATGACATTTGCATGAGAGCTATCTTATCAGCTTTCCCTTCATTATTTCTAGAATTCACTCAGAATCCTAGAGCTAATGAGAGAGCACAAGGAAAGGACTGGGGAAAGTGATGTCTTATTAAGATTATCCATTCCTTGGAACAGTGAAAATACTGTCAGTAAAAAATAGCTGCCAGTAATTGAGATGAGAGAATCAAATGAGCTCTTCTTTTCAAACAAGAGATATCACCATCATCAGGACCCTGAGATGAAGAGGGGAGAGCAGTGGTCTCAGAATCAAGATGACAGGTTAAAAATCACTTTACCTTGAATGTTTTCAGTTTCTTAACCTGGAACAGGGGCTAATAGTGCCATTTTCTTTGGGTTACTATAAAGATGAAATGAAAGAAATTAAGAAACTTGGTACTATGTAGACACTCTAGAAAGCGGAAGGTAGCTCCTTCTTTTTGCTCAGTTGAGCACTTTAGTTTTGTTCTGATTCATGAAAAAGAAAAGAAAAACTATTTCAAATTTGAGCTGATTCTATTTGGATTTGAATTTTTCAAAGGTCTTTCCACGTATGCCTCGGAAAAGATTATCATTGCTTCAATTTGAGGCTCTTCACTTTGGTTTGGGGCTACTGATAAGGTAAGCATTTTTAGACCACTGAAAGAAAGCTGGGAACAAATCCCTATATATTTATGTTTATTAAATAAATTATACACATGCATTATTGCCTGCCTCTCTCTAGATTATTCAAGAAATTTTTCTTAGTTTGAAATAAACACAAAATATTTTTATTTGTTTTGTGTATGTAGCCAATAACATAGATATGACCACCCCACATCCCTTACTCTCAAAAATTAAAACACTAAGAGCATCTGTTACTTGTTATCAAGAATACCTGGGTAGCTGGAAACTATTCCAAGTGAACGTCAGTATAGAACGGAGCCAAGGAATATGAAAACACATACCCTATGGTTTCCCAGTCCCACACAGACAGTGAGTGGGTCTGAGGAGTAAATGCAGAAGAAGTACCTTTCTGTTTAGAAGCTTTTCTCACAGTCATTGCAGCCTGTCTCTTCTGATTTTCAGAAATCTCAAAGCCTACAAGAGACAAAAAGGGAACTTTGTTATGAAAACCATATACCTTCACACACTGCAAAAAAAAAAAAAAAAAAAAAAAAAACGAGTATATTTTTCCTCCCAAAGCTATCGGACAAATATATCAAAGGAGGAGATCTCTCTTATATGTGAAGCCTAGATTTTAATAGGAGTGTGTGAGCATACGTCATGAACTTGGAGGAGGAACTAGGAGAAGGGAAAATGAAGTTTTGGGGAAGGGAAAAACTAATAGAATATATGTTCTTTGAAAGCAGACAAGAGATAGAGGAGAACAAGGGAGACGAGAGGATGGGTGGAAGGCTAGGAGAAGAGAATCAACAGAAACAAACTATGTCTGAAAATGCCATGGTGAAACCAAATGCTTTATATGGTAGCTTAAAATATAATATTATTACGACTACTGGAAGATCCAGCAATACCTCTCCTGGGCATAAACCCAGAAGATGTTCCAACTGGTAATAAGGACACATGCTCCACTATGTTCATAGCAGCCTTATTTATAATAGCCAGAAGCTGGAAAGAACCCAGATGTCCCTCAACAGAAGAATGGATACAGAAACTGTGGTACATTTACACAATGGAGTACTACTCAGCTATTAAAAACAATGAATTTATGAAATTCTTGGGCAAATGGATGTATCTGGAGGATATCATCCTTAGTGAGGTAACCCAATCACAAAAGAAGTCACTAGGTATGCACTCACTGATAAGTGGATATTAGCCCAGAAACTTAGAATACCCAAGATACAATTTGCAAAACACAGGAAAACCAAGAAGGATGACCATTGTGTGGATACTTCATTCCTCCTTAGAATAGGGTACAAAATACCCATGAAAGGAGTCCCAGAGACAAAGTTTGGAGCTAAGATGAAAGGATGGACTATCCAGAGACTACCCCACCCAGGGATCCATACCATCATCAGCCACCAAAACCCAAACACTATTGCACATGCCAGCAAGATGTTGCTGAAGGGACCCTGATATAGCGGTCTCTTGTGAGGCTATGCCAGTGCCTGGCAAACACAGAAGTGGATGCTCACAGTCAGCTATTGGATGGAACACAGGGCCCCCAATGGAGGAGCTAGAGAAAGTACCCAAGGAGCTGAAGGGGGCTGCAACCCTGTAGGTGCAACAACAATATGAACTAACCAGTACCCACTGAGCTCGTGTCTCTAGCTGCATATGTAGCAGAAGATGGCCTATTCGGCCATCATTGGGAAGAGAGGCCCTTTGATCTTGCAAACTATATATGCCCCAGTACAGGGGAATGCCAGGGCCAAGAAGTGGGAGTTGGTGGGTAGGGGAGCAGGGGTAGGGGGAGGGATAGGGAACTTTCGGGATAGTATTTGAAATGTAAATAAAGAAAATATCTAATTAAAAAAAGAAAAGCATTAATGTCAAAAAATATTATTATTTATGTACGTGTGTGTGTGTGTGTGTGTGTGTGTGTGTATGTGACAAAAAATAATGAAAAACGGAGGCCTTGAATTTGAAAGAGATAAGGGATGGGTATAGGCAGGCTTTGCTGGAGGAAAAGGGGCAATGATGTAATTATAGTAAATTCTCAAGAAATAAGTTAAAAAATTTAAACACAAAAGGTGGCTATCATTGACCTAGTAATTCCTTCCTAGAAAATCCACTAAAGTTATTTGTTAGAAATTTGGAGAAGAACTAGCTACATTTCTTTGGGGTGTATGCCCAAGGATTTGTATTACTGGATAATAAGATTTATTCTTAATTTTCTTAGGAACCTCTATGGTGTTTTTTTGTTTTGTTTTGTTTTGTTTTGTTTGTAATGGCAATCCTTGATCATTTGTTATTTTCTTTTTGCTAATAGTTATTCCAAATGGATGAATGAATCATTCAGGTTTTGATTTATTCATTTCCATTGATTAGTGAGACTAAGCACGTTTTCATGTATCTAGGGGGCCACTTGGAAGTCTTCTTTTGAAAAACATCTACTCATGTCATTAATTCATATTTTAATTAGGTTACTTGCCATCTGAGCTAAACATCTGTCATCTTTTTAAGTCCAGTTGTTTCTGCTTGCAAAATATTATCACAAGGGTATCCCGATTGTCTTCTTAACCAGGTGGATGTAACTCTGCCCATTTTATATGTGGTCTCATGCTTTCCAGGAGGTGCTACAGGCTGGTAAATACTGGAGAAAAAGGATCTATTTATGCAGCCATGGTGGGCACAGACCTTCCAGTTGCCTGCTTTAGGGTCACCTGTGCACCTGGCCATAAACCCTCATTCTTGCTCTATAAGTAAGCCTAATACACTCATTAGTTCTTCTGGGTGAAAGTTCTATAAAATTAAACTTTAGTTTGTCATTAGGAACTTAGAAGGAATGGGATATATATTACCAACTTTCCAATACAGGCAGAATTCGTGCAACAAATGTCACACTATATGTTAGTAATAGTTTTCTCCTAAAATGTAGCTATCTACATATGTTTGGTTTTCTTTATTTTTTCTTTCTTTTAATATAAAATATTTTTTGAGTTTGTATGTCAAAAAGATACTTGCATTTCCAGGTTTATTGAAAACACTATTCACAATATCAAGAATATGTGGTCAACCTAATTGTCCATCAATGAACAGATACAGAAAACGAGAAGATACTATTTAGCTGTACAAAAAAAATGAAATTCTGTCATTTTTATAAAATAGTTGGATTTGGAGGACATTGCATAAAGTAAGATAAGTCAGATGTAGAAAAGACAAACACTATATAATCTTATATCTTAAAGATTAACATTATATATATGGAGAGCAAAGGGAGTAGAGAGAATTCAAAGAGGTCATTCAGTAGGTTCAATGATATAGTTAGATAAGAGAAATAAATTCTTTGTTCTGTGGCATAGTAGGATGAATAGAGTTAATAAAGCACTGTATATATCAAATAGTTAACAGATATAATTTTCAACATAATCATGCTAAAAACATAAAATTTTAAGGTGAGAAATATTCTAATTACCTTAAGTTGCTAATCACTCAATGATTATATGAATCTTTTTATTTTGTAAATACATAGAAATAGTTTATGTAATTAAATTTAGATGCAATTAACTAAAGCTAAGACTTGGCTACAAACATTACACATTGCATATTACAAATTCAGCAGCAAAAATTATGAATAGAAGTTAAGAGGAACCTAAACATAAACTATGGAGAATATTTAAAGTACTATGTAAAGTGGAAGAACCACTTTTTATATTAATCAAAAATATAAAAAAAGGAACTAATGACTTAAAAGTTAAGAGAATTAGAATAGAAAACATATATTTAGAAATAAAGGTTTCAGAAGGAAGAAAATAATTAAATAGTAACAAACAACAGAAAACTTTACTAAGTGAAAGAACACACACTTGTTGAAACAGTAAAAGGTCTAAGGCAGGATTAGGATACATAGACAAACATGAAGACATTGACTAATGTCTTCAATTACTAAACTTACAGGATCCAAAACAAACCTGTCATACTCTAAGTTGTAAATGACTCAGCTTTAGAGTCACTGGGCAACCAGGTAGGAGATACCCTGTGTTCTAACTCCAGCAAAAAGAAATTTCACATAAAACACCATTAGTGGTAGCACAGAATCCACAAGTGAAATCAAATTATAAACAACTCCCTCAAAGACCCGGGAATTTTATATAGAAACTTATAAAATTTAGGGTTTGACTCAAAGAATGATTACTCAGAAATATTTTTTTTCATTTAAAAAATTGAGACAAACCCAAATAATGGTGCTATGAAACTGGGGGATAAAAACCAAAATCTAAAAATAAAAAAAATCAAACAAGCAAAACAATAAGGACACTCCCCCAAATAAGAAAGCAAACAAACAGACAACTAGAAGAAAGCAAGTATGATACTAAGAGGATTAACAAAAGGGGGTGGGGTAAAAAGTGGAAGAAAAGAGGTTACAGGGGAATAGGAACTCTCACAGTTTTATTTAAATGCATGGAAGAAAAGACTAGAAAGACATGCACCAAAACATTTACAAAAGTTCATATTACAATGTATGCTATTGTGATTTTCGTGTGTGTGTGTGTTTCCTCGGTATTTTCTGCAATTTTCTTTCTTTTTTTAAAATTATTTTATTAGACATTTTCTTCATTTACATTTCAAATGCTATCCCGATGCAATTTTCTAATTTAATGTAATCAGACCATGGGGAACGTAACATAAATCCACATTTGAAAACAATACATAGATGACATAAGCCTATCAGAAATAATTTATGGGAGCATTTCATTAGTAGCAGATCTTTGAAGTCCAAAGTTATTAAAGCATTGTATGGGAGATATGGTGTGAGAAGCAGAGGGAATGGTAGGAATCTTTTAAGTAATGCAGAATCTGTGAACTCGGACTATCCACACATAGTTCTAAAAGCCAATATCGCCATACTATTCTACAGCACATGTCAATGTAGCACTTGTACTTTAAAAGAAACCTGAATCGCATTAAGACTCTGTTATGCTTGCAGATAGGAGCCTAACATAACAGTCCTCCAAGAGGCTCCACCAAGCAGCCAAAGAAACGGATACAGTGAGAACCACAGCCAAACATTATATGGAGCCAAACATTATATGGGAAGTCTTGCAGAAGAGTTGGGGGAAAGACTGAGGCCCAAAGAGGAAAGGGGTTCCATAGGAAGATGAAGAGTGTACAAACCTGGACCTTTGGGGCTCTCAGAGACTGAACTACAAATCAGAGGTGAACTGGACCAACCCCACTCCTCCCCGCATATATGTAATAGATGTGCAGCTAGGTCTTCTTACAGGTCCCCCAACAACTAGAGCAGGGGTTGTCCCTGAATCTGTTGCTTGCCTGTGGATCCCATTCCCCTAACTGTACCACCTTGTCTGGCCTCAGTGGGAGAGGATGTGCCTAGTTGTGCAGTGACTTGATGTACCAGGGTGGGGGAATACCCATGGGCAGCTCCCTTCTCAGAGAAGAGGAAGAGGGAGTGGGGGGAACTGTGTGATAGGGGAACTGGGGGGAGGGGGCGATATTGGGATGTAAAGTGAATAAATAATGGGAAAAATAAGACTCTAAGTGTATTTTTCTTTTCTTTTTTTAAAGATTTATTTATTATACACTGTAGCTGTCTTCTGACACACCAGAAGAGGGCATCAGATCTCATTACAGATGGTTGTGAGCTACCATGTGTTTGCTGGGATTTGAACTCAGGACCTTCAGAAGAGCAGTCAGTGCTCTTAACCACTGAGCCAACTCTCCAGCCCTCTGAGTGTATTTTCAATGTGGACTTTAAGATATGGGAAGATGTGGAACAACAATATGAATTAACCAGAACCCCCAGAACTCGTGTCTCTAGCTGCATATGTAGCAGAAGATGGCCTAATCAGCCATCATTGGGAAGAGAGGCCCTTGGTCTTGCAAACTTTATATACCCCATAAAGAGGAACGCCAGGGCCAAGATATGGGAAGATAAGGATTACTCCATCTTGCTGGCCATCCATGTTTTGCTCTGGGCCATTTCATTCCCTAGCACGTTTTGGCATAAGAACCTTTTGTATCAGAACTCTAACAGGTAAGCATATTTTTTAAGAGACAATTTTTTCAGCATATAACATTTAAAAGTAGAGTTACATTTGTATAAAACATGGAGCAAAACAAGAAACTTTCCTAGAAATTAGAAAGGTTGATTTATTTGTTGCCTCTTTAGTGCTGGGGATTGAATAGGACCTTTTGCATACTAGGCACGTACTCTATCTTTCAATTACATCCCTTCCAATTCATATAAAAAATACAAAAACAAAACAAAACAAAACAAAACAAAACAAAACAAAACAACAAAAAATCTAGACTCCTGCTATAGTGCAGATTGGCTTGAACTCATGATGCTGCCAGGCGGGCCTTGACCTTGTAATCCTCCTGCCTCCATCTTCAGAGTGCTACAATTACAGATATGAAGAATCATACCTGACTGTTTGATAGTTTTATTATAGAAATAGGACCTTGAAGATGATACTAGGTAGTATTTAATAAACTACAAATCTTTAGCCACAAAGCCATAGCCACATAAACTCTTTCAATCCCAAACCAATGTCTTATTCTGAATCTAAATGAAATGAGTGGTCACAGTTTTTGATATTATTATATTTTCTGTGACTTTTTTTAAGTAGCTCTAGAGTATGATGACTAAGTACATATAATTTTAATTATAAGTTAGTATCTGAAGTGATTTATCAAGAATTAAATATTCAGACACCTTTGCCCCATTGACTAATACTGTCACCTGAATGAAGGAAGCCTCTGATCGATACCTGTTTTCATTAGTGAAATGAATGTAACTCAAGATGTGTACATAGAACTTGGTTTTCTCAGAACTCAGTATAAGAATGACATGAATCAATAATCTGAAAGGGACCTGAAGTTTGTGAATAAAAGCAGATCTATTGCCTTGGTCCTCATCAGAATTATATTGATACTTTTTCCTTCAGAGTTGCAAGGTCCTGGCTTTTATTTCCAGCATCACAAGCAAGGCTATCCATCTCATCAGTATAATTCGAGCAAATCTGCATTGACAACCATTTCATAAAACATATTCTCATATACCTAGAGACAGATCTGTGAATATATGGAGATTACAGAATAAAATGTAAACTCTTTTGTGTTTGTTTGCTAATACATGTGAATATAGAGGTATCAAGTTTGGAATTGAATTTTGAAACAATATTCCTATCTGTTAATAGGTATTAGGCATGAACAATCTGTAACTCATACCTATTGGTATTTTCAAAGACCCATAATAAGGAACCACCATAGTTACTTAGGTCAGTTTGAAATAAAAATCTTTCCTTTGACTTTAGAAAAATAAAATCAATTATAACCCTCTATGGAAAGTTCTTTACAATTATATTTTTCTTTCTGCTTTCAGGTCACTTACCAATTTTTTCATCTTCTTGTACCATTTTCCTCTCTTCTCTGAAAGCTCTAAGCCAACGTATTTTCTCCTCCAGTTTCTTGGCAAAGAACAGATGCACTTCTTCGGTTTCCTTGTTATGTAACTTGAAAGCATTTTTCATGCTGACATTAAAGTCATCATCTCTGCCATCTTCAATGTCAATTACCTCATATTTATCCATGTCAATGCGCCCCTTGTAGTATAGGATGTCTCTCCGGATTAGGTCCTAGGTGGGAAGAAACAGGTAAAGTGGATGCCAGAGGAGGTGGCACATGGTCACAAAAGGACACAAACACCATCATTGTTCTGGAACATAAATGAAGATGTTATTGTCTCAATACATGCACTGAGATGACAAGATGGACACTGACAAATTGCTTAATAGGCACTCTAAGAAATTTATTATGGAAACAGATGCAGAGACCCACAGCAAACACCAGGCAGAGCTTGGGGAGTCTTGTGAAGAGTGGGGAATAGAATTGAGCAAACTGGAGGGGTCAAGGACACCACAAGAAGAAACACAGAGTCAATTAACCTGGGTCCAGTGGCTTACAGAACATGGGCCACCAACTATGGAGCATGCACGAGCTGGACCTAGAACCCCTACACATTTATAGCAGATGTGTAGCTTGGTCTAAATATGGATCCACTAACAAGTGGAGCAGAGGCTGTCTCTGACTCTGTTGCCTACCATTGGATCCTATTCCCTTAATTGGACTAACTGGTTGGGCCTCAGTGAGAGAGGATGTGCTTAGTCCTGCTGTGACTAGATGTCCCAGGGTGGAGTGGTACCCAAGAGGGGTTTCCCCTTATCTGAAGAGAAGGGAAAAGGGTAATGGAGGAAGGAACTTTTAAGGGCTGGACTGGGGTGAAAAGATGGGGGTCAGGATGTAAAGTGAAAAAATAAGTAAATTATTAGAAAAAGAGATTTCCTAATCCAAAGACTGTTTCAAACCCTAGTATCGATCACTAGAATGTAAACTGCTTATAAGCAATAGAAAGGAGTATGCAATAAAAGCACAATACCAGCAAGGGATTTTTTTCATCTTCCAAAAACCTGGAATGCTTACCAGAGGCATAACATGAGCTTGCTAAAATGTGCTGAAAAAAAAAACAAAAAACCCTCAAGCAGGATACAGAGAATAAAATTGTAGATGAAAGTTCATTGGTGAAAGTTACTAGATGGTCATATACTATTGGACATGAAGAGTTAACGGTAGTGGATCTAAGGTTTTTAGTACTTGGGGCTTTGGATAAGAGCTAGTCTGACAGGAAAAGTGTGGGTAAAAGAGAATAAAGAAGGCACATGTATCAACACAGGTGACTCTCACAATCTTATATTATCAAAGCAAAATTATATATGTGTATAAATACAATGTTCTCTATCTTTTGTTGTTTTACTCATGAACACAGAATTAGATCAGTCCTAATTCTAGTCAATGAGAGACTCATTCTAAGTCCATGCATAGTGCTCTTATTTCTGAACTTACTAACATCTTAAATGGTATATTAAGTATTGGTGAACTTGCTACCATATTCAAAGCTATTACTCCCAAATACCTCATCTTACATCTCATGTTCATCAATTACTTCATTTCCTTTCTATATACTTTAATCTGATTTGTATTTTCCACAATCACCATATAAACCAATGTTATATATTTCTAAAGACATGTACAAATAACAAAGTTATAAGGACCTATATAATGATCATATATAGCAAATTCAAGAGTGGATGAGAAAAATAGAAATGAGTGAGAAATGGAAAGAAACACGTCCTACTTTGTTTTCTATTGCTGTGATGAACACTATAATCAAGAGTAGCTTGGTGAGAAAGGGCCTATTTGTCTTACAGGTTTCAGTCTGTCATCAAGGAAAGCCAAGGCAGGAGCTCAAGGCAGGAACCAAGAGGCAGGAACTAAAGCAGAGAAAACGAAGGAATGCTGATTACTGGCTTTTCCACCTACTTTTCTAGGCTCACCTGCCCAGGGATTGCATTGCTCACATTGGTTTGCCCATTACATTGTCCACCAAAGTTTCCTCTTCTCCAATAATTCTAGCTAGCTGCGTCATTTGAGAAATGTAAACATCACTGTAGTAAATGAGTTGATAATCTTACCCGTCTACAGACCCTGCATGCTACAATCCTGATTTATCTGGTAAAATGCTCACTTGCACAGTGGTATGACAGTTGGAGGGGATAACTAACTGCATTCTGGTTAGATATGAGGATGCCGCAGGAGAGGCAGTATATGCTAGGTACTGTAAACCTGCTTTTGAATGGTTCTCAACATATTTCTGTCAATCTCAAATCCTCAGGCATGGAAATACAGGTGTTGTTTAAGTGTTTTACAACCAATAACCATTATATAGTTCCTTTTACTGCTATAATTATTATGCATACAAATAAACTGAGAATACATACAGGTTCTAATCCATTGGGGACACCTGCCATTAAGCTCAGATAGTTCTGTTGGGTACTTGCAACACAAGTCTCACAGGAGAGGACAAGATGAGTCGAACAGGGAAGGCTAATACTTTTTAGGCCTATTTCTTTTGACTATGTCCAAAATGTACAAGGTCAGTCTTGGCCCAAAGCACAGAGGGCTCCCATGAACTGATTTCAAAATTTCAGGAGCATTTTGTGAGATACGTGCTCAAAAACTGAGCAGTATCAGGATAATTTAACTAGACAAAAGGGGGACAATATAGGAAAATATGTGGGTGTAATGCTTGAATTCTTCATTGCAGTTGCTATAATAACATATATAGATCTGGAAAGGAGGCAGATATGGACAGCATACTTCAAGAGTGGCTACCTATCAACCTAAAATATTTAACAACCTTGATTTTTCTGGTTCCTAGCCTTAGTCTAAAATTTCCTTCTCCCTTCTATCAAACTAGTGCTTCACGATCATTGTTAAGTCTCAAAAGCATTCGGCATTTCCTAAAATTGGAAATACGTGTATGATCATGGGAATCCATTGCCAGTAACAATCTGAATATCCTATTGTTTATTTGAAACAAAGGAACAAAGAAATATCCTATTTCTTTAGCAGAAGATTGGGAATTAGTGATGTGTTGCTAAAACTCTTGTGTTATTACATTTTTATATTTGTAGCTAATAAAGGGTTTAATATGATTAGTGATGAGATAAATGATCTAGAATGATCTACAGGCTCAGGAAGACCAATCAGAATAGGCCATGAACAACAGAGGCCAGTGAAAGAATATGAATAAAATACAAATATTTAAATGTGAGTTCTAGATGTTTAACACATTAACTGTATGGCCTGGGCAAGTGACTTAGCTTCTCTCAACCTCAGTTATTGCAATTTTAAAGTTAGAAAAGTTGGCTTTGTTCCATGCTACAAGGCCAGCCTTGTCTAGTAAATGTAGCCTTGAGCTTTCATGCTCCTTTAAACTCCTTTTGGCAAACCTCAAACTCTGATAAATCTCAAAAGTCCACTGCTTCTTGTAGCTTAAACTATCCAAGCAAGCTAAATATGAAGAGTTAAGTATTATGAGTCAAAGAAATGACAAAATCCAATATCTTCTATTTACATAGCCACTGACTTTAGAAATCTGACACATATTCCGGGTAGGAAAAGTACTTTCTAACTCCAATCACACATCTACTTGGACTTACAATAATGTATCCTTTACTCTCCAAACAGTTCTCTCATTTCAATCTGTTGAACCTGCATGGTCGAAGTCATATATTCTTCCCCGCAAAGAAACCTTCTCTGATTATATATTCTAGCTGTTCTGCCCCCACCTTGTCTAAATTCTAACACAGTGACAGCTCTTAAACTCTATTCACCTAGCACTTAGCTATCATGCCAATTATAGTTCTTAGTTTTGTTTGCTTGTTGAGATTGTGCTCAGTACTCTGTCTTCTTTGAACTTGCAATGCTCAGGGATTGCCCATAGAAAGTTTATGGGGTCTTCTGAACACAGCAGGACAACAAAGCCTTTCTGAGTCCTGGGTGCTTATCAAGCTCCTGACATGTCTGAGTGCCTTCACAGGGGTGTAGCAATAATATGCCCCAAATAGATAATATTTGGATCACAACTTCCCTATCTAGTGGAGTTTACTGTTTCTAACAGGATACCAGCTTTTCTCCATTTCTCTTTTTTGTTTGTTCAAGGCAGGGGACAAAAAGCATTAGTACTTCTCCAGGACTGTAAACACCGAGCTTCTGGCCATAGCCTGTGACTCCAGCAAGGAACTACCCTAATCCCTGACATTACATAATTCAAACAGCTCTCAGATATTTCAACTTGATCCCACTAGGTAATCCTAGGATTTAGCAAGACTTCACAGGACATTTTGTACAAATGACAAATGCTACAATCTGGAGTATAAAGCAGTTCAGGCTTATAGCCTGCTTCATGAATTTACCTCTACTACTTTAGAGGGGTCCTGGCTACTCTTTTTCAGCCTAGAACATCGCAGTTTTCTATCCAAATCCTGGGGGAATGCACATGGACAAGGGCAGGCTTGTTTTGGCCACTATTATATTCCAACATATACAGTACATGCTTAATAGTCAAAATAAAAATAACAACGACAACAGTAGCAATGAGGATGCAAACAGCATATACTATATGCCAACTGCTATCCTAACAACTTTGCATTTGCCAACTTAATTACTGCTGACAAAAGTACTAGAAGGTGATGAACTCTAGACCAAGTGTACTGAATTTAGGATTAAATAGTGGAGCCAGGCTTTGGGTCTAGAACATCTGGCTCTAAAGTCTGTAACTTTCACTTTAAAATATGCTATATATTGCTTTAGAATAAAAATTACTAAGTGAATGATTAGCAACATGACATACTGTAATTGTACCAACTGCTAACATTTAGTAAATGCAATGTACTAACCATTGTATCTGTATAGCCTCATTTAAAGTTCATGATTCTCTTTAGATTCTTATTTTTTTTCAAATGAGGAATAATTATAAGCAGAGAAAACTTGTTGAAATTCAGACAAATTAGAAAAAAATGGCTACCCACTAGTCTGGCTTATTACTCTACTACTTCCCAGTAGTTATCATGGTTCCCTTGTACAGCCTTTCTGAAATGCATTCTATTGCTAGTTTAGTCAGACAGTGAAGAAAATGGATAAAATTAGATGAATAAAGAGAACAGACAAATAAAAAGCAAAATATATTTAAAAATACTGGGTCAACGTTAGACTGATTAATAAGAGATGATTAATAAGAGTCTAGTATCTACTTTTCCAGTTTTAACCCCCTTGTCTATCTTATTTCTACTTTATTCCTTAAAGAAAATTATTTATTTGTGCATGTATGTGCAACTGAATGGATGTATTGGAAACATGTGAGTGCATAAGAATGTAGACTCCAGAAAAGAACACTGAATTCCCTGGAACTAGAGTTAAGGGCAGTTGTGAGCTACCATGCTGGTGTTTGGAACTGAATGCCAGGTTCTCCATGGAGCAGTGTGTGCTCTTAACCACTAAGCCATCCCTCCATTCCCCTACCCCCACCTCTTATCGCTACTGTTGTATGTGAGCTGTTTAAAATGAATGGCTCTAGTTCCATCCATTTGCCTGTACAAACTTCTCCAAACAAAAATCCTCTGTCCAGCATCATTACATGTAATTTAGTTTTTATCCTTCAGAATCCTGTGAAAGCAACAAAAATACAGTGCAGTGAAGATAGGGGACAATAGGACACATCAAAATAGGCACAGGTAAGACTAGAGAGACTGCAGAGAAAAGATTGCTTGGGACAATAATAGGGGTGTAGGAAAATTGGTGGATAATGGGAGAAAGAGGTCTATTCTGTTCCATGGTAAATAGTGAAAAGGAGAACAAAACTCAAAATATGGAGAGTTATTACCAAAACATCAAAATAATGGTATCAGGGAGAAAACAGAAAACATCTACAAAACTAAACTAATAGAGGAGCAGAGGCCAGTACATAGGATAAGAAGAAAGACAACAAAAGGGTCTTAGAAATGACAAGGAAAGAAAAGGCACAGAAATTAAAGGAGCTGCTGCTGTCTTTCATGTGTATGATAACTGCTATTTTAAAAGTTCCCTCTTTTATCCTTCCCTCTGCCAAGACAAACTACAAGTTGTACAAGCTGTTCAAGCTCTTCTGAGTGTCTTATTCAATTCCAACTCCTAGTGTACAAAACAGGTAAGATTGTGTTTACCGGGCTGCAAGGTAAAGGGATCAGAGGAGTCAGACAAATTCAGCAGGTGGACATTAGTAGTCGAATATTAAAGAACAGATTGGATATTTAAATGTTTCCTATATTACCTGTAGCAGATAATTATTCAGTCAATAGGTGGGTAAATTGAGTGATGGGGACTTCATCAATTTTGTCAATAAGTAGGGGCTAAACAAGCTACCTGTGCATCTACAATAGTCCTGCCTCTCAACTGCCACTTCATATGCATGGACCTCATTTATTCTTCACAGTAATCCTGTTGATTATTCTCCTTGCATTCTAGGCGATATAATGGAGGTGCATGAAATAAACAGTTACTTGCTTGATTCATATAATAAGCATGCTAAAAAAGAATTTAAGACCAGAATCATTTAACTTTATCACACCATGTTTCTTTTCTCTATAAGAAAATTATGAGAGGATCTAAGGTGGTAGCAGAAAAAAAATTAGATTTTTGGGGCTGGGGATGTGGCTCAGTTGAAGCCGTTGGTCTGATTCCTGGCACTGCATAAACTAGGCATGGTGATATATGCCTATAGTCTCAGCACTTGGGATGCAGAAGCAACGTAGATCAGAAGTATTAACTTATATTCTGATACATAGTGAGCTCTAGGATATGTTGTGGGGCAAAAGACCCTGTCTCAAAATAAATCACCTGATTCCCACACTGAAATACAGACTCTCGCTGTGAGTTTCAGTCTTATAATCTTGTACTTACATTTAAAGATAGAATACAAATACAGTTCTTAATGAAACATCATTTTTGAGCTCTCATAGTCAACTAATCTCTGCATACAAAATTTGAGAATAGAAGTCACTAGTGTAGAACCTAGGGACAGTTTGACTAGTTTTACCCTTGGCTCCATGGTTGGGGACTGTAGCTCATTGGTAGACTACTTGCCTTACACATGCAAATTCTTAGGTCAATCTCTAGTCTGATGAATGAAAACATGAAAGTTAATTTCACATATCATTAAAATAGGAATAATCACAGTATTTCCCTGGTAAATTTGTGGTGAATATTGAATTAACTTAGTGATTATAACGTTAAAAAAATAGCATCAGAGAGTCATTCAAATAATGCCAGTTCATCATTATTTTATATTCATTATATTCTTCACAATATAGTTTTCTGTTTTGAAAACTGGTGTATTTTTGCCACAGATTTCATTAGGATTCTCAATATTGCCAAGATTACCTAAAGCCATTCCACCAGAGACATCTGAGAGTTATTTCAGTGAATAACTGTACATTTTTATTATGTTACACTTAAATTTTATTAGATTACAGGTCCAACAAAGGCAGATGTGACTGTCACAGAGTATTCTGTCAAAATAAAAATCCTAAGCAATGAGATACTTTATTGCAACCTCGGACCCTTAGGCTTTCAGTTCCTCCTGGTAAAGGACTCGATGTTTCTCTGTTATCATTAAACCTTCTATGTCATCTGAGGGCTTGCCAGACTATCACTTATTTTTTTTCCTTTATTTTTTAGTAACATTCATGTATTTAGAAATCTTTAATTTTGTCTTGAAGATTTAAAAGCTAATCTTTCAGTATTTATAAAATTACTGTGTTATTCCTGTTAAATGTCACATTTATGAAGGGCCCTTTTAAAGTATGAGCTTATTGGAAAGATTAGTGTAGCCATACTCAATTATTTAGTTGTTGATTAGCCTATTCTGTCTTTTGTAACTTTTTATTGACTCTTTGTGAATTTCCCATCATGCACTCCAACCCATTCATCTCACCTTCCCTCCATATCCACCACTGCAACCTCCAAAGGAAAAGAAAAATAAAAACAAGATAGAGAAAAAAATAACCTAAAAAAAAAAAATCTCACCATGGAAACTGAGGTGTGTCACTGTGTGTCACAAGAGCATATCCTTTGTCCAAACAGCTTTACTTGCGAATGTTCAGTGCAGTGAGTCCCTGGTCTGGTTTGAGGCTTCTGGCTTCTGCTACACTATCAACACTGGATCCTCACCAGGTCTACTCTCAGATATCCTGTTGTTGCCCTGTGTCATGGAGGTCCTACAGCTTTGGTTTTGTAGGACCAGCTTATTCAAGCACTTCAGCTGCTCACAGATGGGATATATATGTGGGGTGGGCCAACTAAAGGCCCTGGATCTGAGCTTGGATGTTGGCTGTGTTGTGCCAGTTCTCCTGCTCTGTCCAGGTGATGGGCAGGGTCAGCGCTCCTGCTTGTGACAGCCTGCAAGAGGCAGGATTGGCTCTCTGGCACCCATGTCACCAGGGCTAGCTCTCCAGCTCGTCCACTCTTCCACCCTTGGTCCAGCTTCCCCATGCCTTTCCCACCAGGACAAGTTCTACTACACTGCCAATGTGAGTTGTTGGACCTTTTCTTGAGTGAGAGGCATAGCCAGTTCTCCCACACTGACTAGGTGAGGGGGCTGGGCCAGCTCTCCTTGCTGTAGGCAGTGAGTAGCCCATTCTTTATGTTAAAAATCAAAAAACAAACAAACAAAAACCAGAGCTCTTAGACATCCATTTGAATAATTTTCCAGAGGTGAATAAGGTGAGTAAGGTAAGCCTTTGCTCACTTCAGCCTTTTAGCCTGCATCCAGCTTTTCTTATATCAAAGGTTATCTTCAACTGGAGGGATCTGTGCCTTCCCCTCCCCGAGCCTTTCCCCTGCTACCAAGAGTCAGTTTTTGTTTTTTTTTCCAGTAATGGTAAGAACAATTTAGCAGGCAAAGTACCTAGCTCCTCTGCCTACCTTCTTTCCACTCCATTATTATTTTTTGGGTTCGCCTCCCATTTGATAAATAGAAAGACTTATTGTAGATAATGAGGCTGGGTGTGGTGGCGCAGAAACCCTCAACCATGGACTCAGTACACATTGGATACTTTTAGTGGCCTTTACACAACAAGGCTATAGTGTTTTAACTCTGGGAAGCCAGCGTAAGGAACATCCAGGTCTGTGGGGTTAACAGCCTCAAACTCCAGGCTGCCTCTGATCTGAAAAGAAAGCCTCGGTAAAACAATAAAACTCTCATCTGAGAGAAGCTATGTATGTTTGTTTCTGTTGTCATTCATGTCCTGTTGCTTGCTTTTCCCGTGCTTCCAACTTGGCTGTCCTGAACCTGGAAGCCTTCCCTTCACTACCAGGGTCTTCCTAATCACTGCCTTTCTCACTAGCTAGTTGTCATCTTAGTGCTGGCATGTCACTCCTTGGTTGTTTCCCCTGCCCCATTGTTCCTTATTAGAGCTTACTGCTCCATCTTTTTTCTTTTCCTTTATCAGGAGGCTC
Source organism: Mus pahari (assembly GCF_900095145.1). NCBI lineage: Eukaryota > Metazoa > Chordata > Mammalia > Rodentia > Muridae > Mus > Mus pahari. The sequence goes on from NC_034613.1 coordinate 81,724,498, forward strand.
TGCTTGACTTTCTCGTGTCTGGGCTCCTAGCACTGCTTCCTCTAGCCACTGTTTTTCAGAGCTCAGTTTCACATTTTAATTAAAGCAACTGCATCCTTTGGGGACAGATGTCAAAATCAAGAAGTATAGGTGGGGGAAAAAAAAGGAAAAAAAAACTTAAACACTCAAATTTGGTTATCTGAATTTAATTATGAGGTACATTTTTTAAATAAAGTATATTTTTAATAAAAATAACAAAAACAGCCGGGCAGTGGTGGCGCACGCCTTAAATTCCAGCACTCGGGAGGCAGAGGCAGGTGGATTTCTGAGTTTGAGGCCAGCCTGGTCTACAGAGTGAGTTCCAGGACAGCCAGGGCTATACAGAGAAAGCCTGTCTCAAAAAACAAAACAACAAACAAACAAACAAACAACAAAAAAGAAGTAAAGGTGGGTAGTGTGGAACCCTGAAACAAACCAGATTCCTAACCCCCCTCTTATTCTTTCTTTTCCACCCCTCTCCCTTTTCTTCATTTTTTTCTTCTTCCACTCTCTCCTCCTTTTTCCTTTGCCCCTTTCTCCCTCTCTCTGACTAAGTGTTCTAAGCATGAACAGAGTTTAGTGGTAACAAAGGACAAATGGTGACATGACTGGTAAGCAAAGAACTTCCCAGTTGCCTTTACTAACCTTCAGAAAGGCTGCCTCCTAATTGTATGGAAGTTTTGATTAGAGCTGGTGGAGCTAAAGGAGACAAAGGTGATTTGCTGAGTCGCAGATTGGCAAGTTTTCTCGTGCAGGCTCAGATCCCGACTGAAATAGCTCCCCTAATTAACTAGCAGGTTATTGATTCCAGATCTGGCATTCAGAGTTTATTTGCAAACACCAAGGCAGTTTAAATCTAAGCTCAATTTACTCTCTCAATTGACTGCGAAAGTCAAACACATAAAGATGTAATGTAGGATACATCACACACATGCACATACAGAGAAGGCAAGGAACATAAAACATATATGTACTTAGTGTTTCACTTAATGTTTCAAGACTTAGTACCCCTCTTCAGGGGCATTTGCTACTGAATAAGGGAGACAGCAAAGTAGCTACGTAGTAGAGAACAGGCAAAGAATGAAAATTAATTTTGAAAGTCACTCTGAGTACCCTGATTTCTCCCTCATTTCCTCTCTTTCCCTGATTCAAAATTCTTGTCTGGCAAGTCTTACTGATAACACTGGTTTGAACCTTCTACCATGAATGGAGGAACAGTATCCCATTAGGATCCTGCAGTAGAGAATTTATGTGGGGGGAATATATGCTATCACTCTTTGCTAAAGAGATGTGGCTCAGAAACTAACATTTGCAGAGGTATCCAAGGATCAGTGACAAGTATAAGGTATCTCCTCAAAAGGATTACTGAGACAGGATATCCAACATCAGCATGGATGAAGGTTCCGGGTGGTGGTGGTTTGATGATGCACTTTGTATAGGAAATGGATAGAAGTATGAAGGAAGATCTTGTAACATAGAGGTCTCTATTTGTTTGAACAACAAGTGGTCCCCTTTGTTGGTTCCTTGGGTAAGGATGGGGCACAGGTGGCCCCATTCAAGTGGGAATAGGGAAAAGTACTCTCGGAAGGTATTCTTTGCTAAGTATGATACAAATACCACAATATTCTTTCAATGCTGGTTTAAATTTGCTGGCTATCTGTTGTGGGTACAAGGAGCTCAGAAGGAATACCCCAAGAATTAATGAAGGAAAACATATAAATGATACCAGGATAAAATGTGTTAATGTCAGCATTTCATAATGCTGCATATGAGCTTCATGCCATACCAGTTCTAATATGGAACTATTGCCAATTTCCTCTGGCACTTTTTGCCTATTTCTTTAAACACCTGGGGATAATGAAGGGGGAGGAGCTTGTGGTGCTCCTTGAAGTTCTCACCTCTCATAGAAAAGAACAGGTTAAGTTTACCTTCTTGCAGAGGACCATCTGGTGGTCAAACAGGAAGAAGACTCTCTGCTGGTTGCGGCCATAGGGCTGGTAGATCCAGGCCATCTCTCCAGTGTAGATCAGCTCCGAGCTCCTGTCTAAGATGTCCTCTCCCTAGGAAGGATATTGGATGGTGAGACATAGTCAGGTAGTAGAGCTGGTAGAATTCCTTACACAGAGATAGCGCAAGGTGAGCATAAGACTGGGATGGGAGGTAGCCAATAAGACCTCTGTAGAGATGGAGGAAATGAGAAACTTCTGGGCCCTCTTAAAAGGTTTATAGTTGGCATCTGCCATAGTGTCTGGGTTTGGTGGTTGTTTATGGGATGGATCCCCAAGTGGGGCAGTCTCTGGATGGTTGTTCCTTCAGGCTCTGCTCCAAACTTTGTCTCTGTAACTCCTTCCATGGGTATTTTGTTCCCCCTTCTAAGAAGGATTCTGAGCTTCTGGGCTAATATTCACTTATCAGTGAGTGCATATCATGTGTGTTCTTCTGTGAAGGAGCTAGAGAAAGTACCCAAGGAGCTAAAGGGGTTTGAAGCCCCATAGGAGGAACAATATGAACTAACCAGCACCTCCAGAGCCCTTTGGAACTAAACCACCAATTAAAGAAAACACATGGTGGGACAAGTGGCTCTAGCTGCATATGTAGCAGAGGATCGTCTAGTCGGCCATCAATGAGAGGAGAGACCCTAGGTCCTGTGAAGGTTCTATGCTCTAGTATAGGGGAATGCTAGGACTGGGAATGGGAGTGGGTGGGTTGGTGAGCAGGGGGAAGGGGGAGGGGATAAGGGATTTTTGGAGGGGAAACTGGGAAAGGGGATTTGAAATGTAAATTAAGAAAATATCTAATAAAATAAAAGGTTTATAGTTCTGTAAGTGAGAAGACTCATTTTCTTATTTACTATGAGGTTAAATAAGAATATCCCTTAGTCAGTCAGTCTTCTTTCTGCTCTCTGCCTCCCTCCATTTCTCCTGTATTCTTATTTACTCTAAGTCTAAATGAGACCCTCAGTCAGTCAATCAGGCAGGCAGGCAGGCCGGCAATCTCTCTTCTCTTCCTTGCTATCTTTTACGAATCTCCTTTGCGCTCCAGTCCCTCAGTTCCAACCTGGTCCCTCACTAAGCTTGAAAGGGTAGTGGAAAATGTTCTGTTTTCCATATAAAAATGCAATAGGGAGAAAATACTTGACAATAAAATTAGAACCTCTCCAACACATGCTTTAGCATGGAAGGTGGAAAGAGGGAGCAGTGGCCGGGAAAGATAACTCATACTCCAGGGACCATATGTGGCCTCAATAGTGTGCAAGGGACTGTTTTTCACTCTATGTCTTTTGTACCTCACAAAAATTCTGACACCAATTTGCATGAAAATCTTGCACCAATTTTACATCTTCAAGTACCAAAAGGTCAAGTGATAGGGCAGGATTATGAAGCTTATTGGCTACAGATGTTCAACCTAATCCTCATCTATCTCCAGAGAGCACGTTTACTCTTTATCATAAATTATATTGCTTCTAGACTCGAAACTGTCCAGATGTCCAGTCCCTCAGTCTGTTTGCCAGCAGTTAAATGTGGTAAAAGAAAATTGATATGTACAGTACCATCTCTGATAGCTTTACCTTAAAATGCTAAGTTTATACCCAAGGTTCAAGACTAAAGGCGGAAGTTTTATATTTCTTCAGAAATAATCAGAAGCATATAGTTCTGGCAGAATAATATGCTAAAAAGAGTGACATCAGGAAATGGTATTCTTAATTATATCATTACCTCTAGTCTGGAGATCTCAGTGGGTTATTTTCTAATAACAGAACTTGAAAGCCATTCAAGAAATACTGCTTTGACTCTATTATCCAAATTTAGGTACAAGAGTATCCAAGACAAATGTAAAACAGTCTTTTTTTTTTTTTTTTTTTTGAGTTTATATACTAGCATTGAGCCTTTGGATTCAAAGGGCTGGAAAAAACTTCTGAGAGTTAGCCTTTCCTGACACAAGAGAGGAAGACATGCCACAACCCACTTTGGCTATGTATGATGTGAAAGAATGCATAAAAGTTGGTTAACAACACAAGTCGATGCCAAACGTGATTATTTTCGAGGCAGTGTCTTATTATGTAGGCCAGGTAAGCCTGAGGCTTGCTCCATAGCTCAGGTCGCTCTGGAACTTGCAGTTCTCCTGAAGCTCCTCAGACACTGAGGCTATAGGTATGAGCCCAAATGCTCAGATTCTAGGACTCCAGGGACAGTGACAGAGGCTGAGCTAGGCTTGTTTGTAGCGCTGGCTGTGTAAAGCTTGTTGCTCTTACATCCTTGGTGGTCTTCGCTGTGCTGAGAGAAGCACAGTGGAGAACCTTCCCTGGTGTTCCTGTTGGCCCTGGTCCCTCCTGCTGACTTGTGCTGAGGCGGAGGCCTGGCTGTCTCTGCTAGGTTGGGCCACCGCTGCTGATTTCTGTTTGCTATTCCGACTCTACTGAACTAAACGCTCATATATCCGTTAAGTGCTTGCAAGTAGATCAAGCTGTCACTGCTGACTCCTGTGACCTCAACTGCTGATTAACTGACAACACAGATAAGATTAGATAAAGTACCCAAGGAGCTGAAGGGGGCTGCAACCCTGTAGGAGGAACAACAATATGAACTAACCAGTACCCCCTGAGCTCGTGTCTCTAGCTGCATATGTATCAGAAGATGGCCTAGTTGGTCATCATTGGGAAGAGAGGCCCTTGGTCTTGTAAACTTTATATGCCCCAGTACAGGGGAACGCCAGGGCCAAGAAGTGGGAGTGGGTGGATAGGGGAGAAGGGCAGGGGGGGAGGGTATAGGGGACTTTGGGTGTAGCATTTGAAATGTAAATGAAGAAAATATCTAATAAAAAATATTTGCTCCAAAGATCAAATCTAAACAGGTCCATTTCCTCATTTACCCTGTATCCTTCCTTTTCCACTACCTCTGTGGGTGGTGGGATAGAAGGGAGGTTAAAATGTTTAAGAACTATGATTACAAGTAGACATTGAAAAAAATTAAAGTTACAATCAAGTTCAGAATCCCATGTGCCTCACTACAAGACTGCTCTTGAATGATGGTACCTCGTCTATCAGAAAAATTTGCTACATTGGAAGATTAGTGAGATGAGTCTGTTATTTAAAATGGCTGTGTTAACTCACTCTGTGTCCCTGGGAAGTGGTTTAAGCAGGTCCTGTTTGATCCACTCCACACGACTACTTGAAAGTACCAAATATATTTGTGTGAGGGAAAGAGTTATGTTTACATAAGGGAAAGGGTGTTCTCACTGTTTAGAGCTTTCATTCTGGTCTCCTCTGACTCACTTGCACCATCCATCTCTTTATCTTGCCCCACAAAATGACATTTACTCCCACTGCCTTTATTGGTTTCTTCCTTCTTCCAGCATTTACTGCATACTTTTCACTTTCCTATGTGCCTGCTCTAGATGAATAAGGCCATGTCTGACTCATCTCAGATTCTGTAATGGCTGGCAGGGGCCAGACAAAGAGGGGCTGTTCACAAGGCAAGTCTCCTACTGTCATATATTTGCTCAATATCCTCCAGTGCCTTCCACCCAAACGTAAAGCCAAAGCCCTTTAAGGATATATAATCTGACCTCCCATTACTCATATACCATCTTCTGCCTTTCCCCCCAGCGACACTGGCCTCTTTCTTTTGCTTGGAACATTAATTCTGGGATTTCAGGGGCTTCCTTCCACCTTAGATGCTCTGCTGCAAAAAGGCCACATGATTTTTCTCCTTCATCTCCTTCAGGTCTTTTCTCAAATGTTGTCCCCTTTGGTAATTCTTCTATTACTTTAGCCTAATATACTTTATTTTTCTTCATATTCCCTATCCATATCTGATGATAAAATTCTTGTGTTGTTTTTCTTCCTAACTGAAACATGAAGCATAGAAACTGATCCATCACTTAACATATATATCTTAGAACACAGAATGATGCCCGATACTGAGTAAGTATTCAACAATCTTGTTAGTGAAGAAATCAGTGGGTAAGAGATGAACACTGACCATTAAACCCTACCCAGAGCTTTCCTGCACGTTTTTCATATACTTTTTGTGAAGCCAATGTCTCAAGGAACAGACTTCATTTCAGTCTAATTAATTCTAACAACTCATTTTTTCAGCTTCATTTACCTGATTACAGGATAATTGATATTGGAGCTGTGGCCTGAATGGCCTAGCAGGCATATCTAATCTAACCTGTGGCCCATATGCTGCTTGCATCCCAGGATAGCTCTTAGTGAGACCCCATATATTTGTTGATGAAAAATGTCAGGTTTTAAGGTCAAAAAGGTTGAGCAGTCCTGAAAGAATGGCAAAAGAAAATGTCATCCTTTTAAACCACTTTAATCTTCAATGGTGCCTGAGTCAACTTATGTCAGTAAGTGTAAAGAAGCAATAAATTTACCTGGGCCTATGTTTAATCTTCTGGACCAAGAAGTACACTTTATTTATTTACCTTCACTTTTAAATGGATACCTTTTCTGTAACCATCATACTGTTTAGTTGGTGTTTTTTTTTTTTTTTTATGTTTCTTCTGGTTTCTTTGGATTATACCATCCAATAGTAAACAAGAATAGGAAATCAGGTATTAAACAAGCAGACAAGAAAGGGAGGGATATCATAAAGAGAAAAATTATAGCCACATGATTTAGTTCCCAAACATGAGGTACAAACAGGAGCACTTTGTAAAAATCTTTGGCGGGGGGGGGGGTGAAGCTGAAGAGAAGCTATAAGGGATATGTTCCATTTCTCTTTATTTAAAATGATTTAATGTGAAAGAGAGTGAAATGACAGCTCATCCAAATCTCTGAACCACAGAGCTCAGAAATGGATAATTTCCAGAAACGACAGTCCTTGGAAACAGGCTCTCCTCCATTCTAATCTAAACTGCTGTAAGCTATAATCTCTTTAAGGAATACATGACAATTTAACTCATCTCCTTACTTTTCAGGATTTATGAGGGGCAGAGTAGTCTCCATAGGATATGGCAGATGACTGAAATGGTAACTAGAGTTAAGTAAAGAGATCTGAATATTCATGAGGAAAAGATGGAGGAGAAAAAGACGGGCACTGATTTAAGGCAAGAGTTTTTATTCTCTAGCCAAATAGTCGGCCTTACCAAGACAACAATTGTCTGCATGTTACCCATCCTACCTTTCTCTGTTCAAGGGAAAATAGGTTCTAAAGGTTTCCCAACAAAAGGAGAATCCATTGCTCTTTTAAGTCTGGGCCAGTGATGGCTTCTTATAAGCACGGGTTTAAATGTATGTAAATATGTACACATTCTGCTCTTTTCCCCTTTCTCTATACATATATATTGTATTTTATTTTTATATCTCAAGGTATCACTGGTATTCTACCTTTAGAAGATATTATCTATCAGAATAAAAATGTGTCAACTGATAATTACAGTGGTGTTTTTATATCATCCACATTAGGAAGAATAGAAGAACAAAGATTTTGTCTGAACATTGATCAACTCTTTGTTAACCCTAATAATGGTCACCTTGGGATAGACTAAGCAATTTGAAATGTTAAAGGGAATACTGTTATTTAAACACAGATAATTCCACCTGAGTTGAGGGCCGTACGGAAAGGTACTGGATCTACTTCTCTACTATCACTGCAATGTTTTTAAATGCCACTTCCTTCCTGCTGACATTTTCCGTCTTGGTTATGCCAGTCTATATGCTATCAGGTCACACAACCTTGGCCTGAGAGATGAGTAAGAAGTGTCATCATTCCCAGTTTGTAGCTTTTGGCAAGGAAAGCATGACGATTTCAGTCACTTCCTCTCTAAGTTCAAAGAAACTGTGGGTGTCCACACTAGGATGACTAGGTGACAGAATATTTTTAGAATAATGATGAAAACTAGTTATAGCTTATTCAACAAGCAAGCGGGGCCTCCCCAAACCCCTGTTAATAAAGGGCCTACCTCCCAGTCTAGGACAGAGGCCTGCCATTGCGCGATCTTGTCAATATTCTCCAGACGTCGCTTGCGTTCATTGATCTGTTGAGTCACATTTCTCATGACAGCCAAAGCAGCTGCGACATATCTGTAATCACTGTGAAGAAATAAGAGTGAAATGTGGATGAACCAATGTGCAATACGCCACTTCTAAATCCACTCTGTTCTTCCTCCTTAGTAAGAGTCTGGGTTATCAGATAGTAATTTCCAGTCCTATTTTTAGATTACTATGTGACTTATGTTCATACAAAAACCATACCAGCCTCGTAGATATCCTACCTGTAAACTCTTTTCAAAGGGAATAGATCTCTTCAAATTTTATACCTCTCTATTTGTGTCTTACCTGATAAAACCAGCCAAGGAACAAGACAGAAGCATTATACATGGTATAGTCCAGACATCCTAGCCATCTCATCTATCTGTATTTCTAAGGAGTCATTATGGTACCATGGAATACTAGTGCTATTTTTCTTCTGGTACAATGAGGAGATCCATATAGGATAATGCATGAGAACTCAGAATTTGAAACCAGACTCTGGAGTTCACATCCAGTTTTATCACTAACTAGCAGTGTTGTCTTCAGCAAGTGTCACTCGCACTTGATTCAATTTTCTCGTGCAGAAAATGGGGAGAATTTTGGCAGAATTTATTGACAGGTTTAATAAATAAATGCACTCATCCATACATATTATTTTTACTCTTAATCCATAAGATTAAGTACCTAAGTATTAAGCATTTCTCTTGTGATAGATAGAATACAGGATATCTCCCATAGAATTCTTGGTCTGAGCAGTACAACCTACATCCCAGCTTCTGGAAACATTTGATAATTTGTGTGTTGAGAAAAAATTTTGTCTGCCATCTGACCTGATTTCCAATTGAATAGCTATTATAAAAGGCAGACTGAAAGTGCAACTCCAGCCATTTGACACAGACAGGATGACCTGAGAAGGCAATACGATTCATTACAGCTCAGTATCAATATCTTCTCTCAGTAAAGCTAATCTATTTTGTGGTTGTAGCCTTTATACTCTTCCCAGCACTGATTGGAAAAATAGTTGTGAGCAAGGATGCAAAAATGTTGTTTCCCTGTTGTTAACATATTGGAGAATGGGATGATGGAACAAGCTCTAGATGCCAGGACAGATACCATGCAACACATCCTCTTAGGTACCATCTGTGACTCCAATCTGTACTTTGCACACATTCCAGAACTATAGATCTCAAACACTATTGCATTTGATCCACTGTAGTAACAGGCTTTTCTCTTAACCAAATTATTCTTTCTCGAGACAGCTAGAAGTATCGTATTTTGAACCTTAGAATGTTTTCTGGTATAATGATGAGTCAGTCATACTGAGTGTAATTACTGACTAATTACACTAAGTCTCTTTAAAACATGCTTTCTAGGAGATGAATTTCTCAACCGGTTCTTGAACTGTTGATTGCTCAGATTCACCTGTAAAACTTCACGTTTGTTCCCACTGTCACATTATGCATCTTGTCACATTGCTTGTTCCTTTCTCTGGATGATCTGCGAGCTTGTTAACACTGTCAGTGTTTCTCCCTGACAAGACTGACTGAGCCAGTTAGACAGAACTGTAATGACAGTAATGGCAGTAATGACAGAAATAAGTACTGCAGTTCTTCAGGCCCAGTTCCCTATCCCCTGTGTCTTTCCTTTTATTGATTGAGGGTACCAGTATTTTAATCCACTCTCTGGGAGGTAATCATAGAATTATCCCATTCAGAGTGGTACCATAGTCATATTTAATTAAACTTCAATAAGCTAAAAATTTAGTTCCTCAGTTGTATTAGTTATTATCTTAATCCTCCAAGGCCATCACAAACATGACATTCAATTGGACATTGGTGATAGGAAAGTCCTCTTCCTGACCACAAGTATTAGGCAATCATGGCTGTGGTCCTATAATTGTTAGTTTCGCCATTTTAGCTGGCTGTCTTTTCTTACGATGGTTCAAGAATAAATGCCATCACATCTGATCTGTACCACTAGCTTTAAAACTGAATACAACAAGAAAATGGCTAGGATGGTTGGCTACCACCCATTATTGGGAGTGACGGAACCAAGATTTTCTAGTTTTAGACATATCAACTAACCATGCCATTATATATTTCCCCTTTTCTTCTTACTTTAGGTAAGGGGTAATTATGTCATACTTTCATAAGCAAATGGAATTTCATTTACTGCCTATCACTTTTCATCCAGTCTTCTACTTCAGAGACTACTCTGGCTGTCTCATTTCAGACATTTGTATCAGGATAAGTCTCTAACACTCTAAAACTTGTTTGGGGCATCTTAATATAGCTCCAGAGACCTGAAAAATAGTTTTTCTATGGCTTTGTCTTTATCCTCTTCTTCCTTGGGCATATTGCTACTCCTGTCTGGCTTTAGCTCACAGTCATGAGACCAGGTATCCTTAAGTTAAGTGGTAGATGTCAAATATCGGGGGTTGATGTAGAAATTGCCAATAATATGTGACCATGAGCCTTCATCATTGGAAATAGATGAGGAAGGGATAAGCCTCCAGATTGATTATCCAACACCAAGTGAATTGCCATAGAAACACATATTCAGGCAACAAACATACAATGGTCCAGCAGGTTGTACTCATTTATATGTGTATATAAGAAGAATCATTAAAGAAGAAGAGGCCATGTGGGAGCAGGAAAAAAGACATAAGAAGGGTAAGGGGGAGGAGATGGAGTAGGAAAATGATGTGCTTATATTTTATTTTAAAATATGTCAGGATGAAAACTTGGGAATTTGAGCAAGGGACTTATTTCTTCGTATGAGGGTATAGGGAACTTTTGGGATAGCATTTGAAATGTAAATGAAGAAAATATCTAATAAAAAAGAATGAGTGCTAAGAGTTAAACCAACAAGTCCAAGGTCAGAAGTTTCATACCAAATAAAGTCAAGCTAGAAATACTCTGACTCTCTTAAATTGTAAGATATGTGAAAGACTGGGGCTGATTAACTGTAAGCATCACCATCAATGGGGATGATTTTTAGCATATACCATACTGCTAAGAGATTAAATACATTACTTCCACTCAAAGAGATATCCTTCATAGCCTTTGTTGGGTTATTTCCCTTGAAAATATTTAAGAACCATGGAGTGTGAGGGCACATGCCTTTAATCCTAGCACTCACAAGGCAGGTATGTTTTGGCTAGAGACCAACTTGGTTTATCTATATAATGAGTTGCAGTCTAGGCAGATATATATAGTTTGATTCAGTCTCAATGAAGGAGAAGGACCAAGAGGAGGGGGGAGAAGGAAGAGGAAGGGGAGAAGGTAGAAGAGGAAGAGGATGAAGAAACAAGATAGAAAAATGCTTAAATATTAAAGAAATTACAATCTTCAAGGAAAGTCTCAATCTGTTTTCCCTCAACTATATTCTAAGTCTACATACAACATATAGTGTGGATGGATTTTAAAAAAGCATAGAAAAGCCAAGTAAGCAAACAAGGGAATTAGCTTTGTTGAAAGAATGTGGGATTGGTGCAAGTTAGGAAGGATATTAGCAGGGCATCTGAGTCTTCCAAACAGAATGGAGTGAATGGTTAAGCACTTACTCTGTCAGGTTTGATTCACGAGGCTAATCCTAGTATTAAAAGCCAAGCTGGAAGCTGTAGTCCATGAAGGTGGGGCATAAGTTACATATAAGATCATGTATGTGACTTTGTGTACAGACTTGCTTACAACTTTATAAGCAACTCTCTAGGGCTTGTCGAGTAAGCAGGAATATATCCTACTTTATAGATTAAGTAACCATAGCTCAGGAACAGAAAAAGATACATACTGTCAAATAGTGGCAATATTTAAAAGCTGTTTCCTTCTGCGTCCTTAAAATGGCTTACCTGTGGTCTTGGGCAGTATACTTTAGGAGCTCGGCCAATTGTAAGGGGTATTTGCAGATTTTCTGTACTGGAGTCAAAAGAAAACCATCGATAGCAATGTCGATCATCTGCTGCAAGAGGCGGCAGGCCTCAAAGAAGTGTTGATAGCGGCTGTCCTTCATCAGCTTGGAGAGTTCCATGCAGGCATCCAGGTGGTTGTTACAATATTCAGAGTATATCCAGAATCCGTCTTGCTGTAGAGAAAAGAAGAGAAAAAATAAAGTCTCCAAGACATTTAAAGAAGTCTTAAAATAATAGAAAGACAAATCTTCATATGTAAAGATACTAAGATAATGGCAGTTTTTATTTGAGTCATAATTTATAATAAAATATTAAGGGATAGCTACATAGTTGGTAGCTATGCAAACCAATTATAAAGTTAATTTAGCAATAATGAGGAAGTGGGAACAGTAAAACAATTCTGGATGGTTAAGGGAGGCTAAACGTAACAAAAAGAAATGGAATATGGCAAATAAAATTCTAGTAACCATTAGAAGAAGTGAATCACAAATTCTACTTCTTGCAATGACAAACTAACACATTCTGCCACTGAGATGAACTCTAAAGAGTATAATGAAGTTTTCCTGACAATTATTAACGATAAAGGCCAGAAGCCCAGAACATCTGCTGCTAGATAGCATCCCCTAGATGTAGCAAAGAAAATATGAAAATGTTAACATGATTCAACAAGACCAGCATTATGACAATACCAGGTGACATGCCAATTCCACATTGGACCCTACCCCTAGACAAAGAGCTTCATGTGTTCAATGGCTGCTCTCCTTATAAGAATGAACTCCTGCATATGTTGATATGTTGTCTAATTCCAAAGGGTTAGCCCTGGACATAAGTACAGATGAGCCACACTCAATGAACTTAGTAAATTGCATATACAAATGTATGTATGTATGTGTATATATATATATATATATATATATATATATATATATATATAATTGATCACAATTTTTGGAGGGAGAGGGATATCATAGGAGTCAGGGGAGAGAAAGGCAGGAGTCATATAGATGTAGTGTTCATGTACAAAGTTCCAAGAAAAATTTTACATTATATTTGAAGGAGAAATGGAAAGAACCACATAGCTATCTGGAGAAATACAGAAAGCAAGCATATAGACTGTGGATCTTGAGGAAAGAATGAAATTGTTGTGTTCTAGAGATATCTCATATGCTCATACAATGATGTGTGTGTATATGCATTACATAGAAACAAGAATGGCCAGTTAGTTGCTATTGTATTAAAAAATCAAGCAGATGATCTCAGGGCTAGTGAACTACGCTAATAATAGTTATAAAGCCACTACAACAAACAAGATACTGTGGCTAACAATGACCAACGGCAAACAGCAAGAAATATTTGCATGATTACCAAAACCCAAAGCACTACTAAAAATCGTGTGCATGTGTGCGCGCGCGCGCACACACACACACACACACACACGCACACACACAAAACCCACCAAAAATTAACAACACAATGACCACAATTAACATACACATTTCAGTAATAACTCTAAATAGCAATGAAATCAATTCTCCAATCAAAAGATATAGGCTGACTGAATAGATAAAAAAAACAAAAACAAAACCCAAAGCTATCTACTGTTTATAAGAAACACATTAGCTTTAAAGAAGAGTAAGAGAACAGAAAAAAGCGTTTTACTCAAATAGGACCAGGAAGCAAACAGGCATCTCTATCCTAATATCTGGAAAAATAAACTTCAAACTAAAACTAATCAGAAAAAATAAAGAGGGAAACTTCTTTCTAATACATAAATAGTTAACTAAGAAGACATTGCTATCCTAAATATATATTCACCAAACTCTGGTGCACCCAATTTCATTAAAAAATGTATTACTGGAATTAAAGACATAGATAAACATCAACACATTAATAGTACTTTATCCATTTAGACAAAAAAAAACCCCATAGAAACATCAGAATTAAGTGATCTACATCAAATGTACTAACAAAAATATCCAGAATATTTCAACCATACACCAAAGAATACACATTTTGTTCAGCAGCACATGTAAGCTTTTCTAAAACGGACCACACACTGGGACAGAAAAAAATTCACAAATTCAGAAAGATTCAAATAATCTAATGTATCCTAACTGACAATAATGCAATAAAACTTAAAAGCAACAGCAAACAAATCTCTAATAAATACAAACTCATGCAGATTAAGCAACATATCACTGAATAATGAATGGGTCAAAGAAGAGATAAAATATTTCCTGGAACTAGATGAAAATGAAAACACAACATAACAAAACCTCTGGTGTGCAACTAAATGGATTGCTACAGGAAAGTTTATGCTTCAAATGTCTATACTAAAATATAAGAAAAAGCACAAATAAACAACATAAGGACCCAACAAAAAATTTGGGAAAACAAGTATAAACCAAATCCAAATTTGGTTGATTGCACAAAAATAATAAAAATCACAGCTCAAATTAATAAATTAGGAAAATACAAAGAATCAAAATAATTAAGGTTCTTTGAGAAAATAAAATTAGCAGACCCTTGGCCCAACTAACCAAATAGAAAAACAAAAAGAAAAAACAGTGACCCAAATTAACAAAATGAGAATGGAACAGGGAAACATTACAACAGATATAAAAAAACAAACAAACAAAAAAACAAAACAAAAGAAAAAACAAAAAAAACCTTCAGAATATCAAAAACAAAAACAAAAACCCTGTATTCCATTAAGTTGGAATACCTAAAAGAAAGATATGAATTTCTAGATTAAGCCAATCCACTAAAATGAAACCAAGAAGAGATCAACAACCTAAACAGATGTGTAACAAAGGAGAAGATTGAAATAGAAATAAAAAAGCCTTTCAGCTACAAATAGTCCTAGAGCCAGATGGATTCACAGGGGGAATTAGACCAGACATTCAAAGATCTACAGTCAGTCCTTCTTAAACTAGTGAGTTTTTGTTTTGTTTTGTTTCATTTGGTTATGATTTTTTCCTTGTTGTTCTTTTGTTATTATTCTTTAATCTTTTTTATACTCCAGTCATTATTCCTCTCCCAGTCCACCCTCAGACAGCTCCCCATTCCATTCCTTTTCCCCCCATCTCCCTGGGTCCTAAAGTCTCTCAAGAGTTAGATGCATCTTCTCTCACTGAGGCCAAACAGGGCAGTCCTCTGATGTATATATGTCAGGGGCCTCATATCAGATAGTGTATGCTGCTTGGTTGGTGCTCAGTGTCTAAGAGATCTTGGGGGGTCCAGGTTAGTTGAGACTATTGGTCTTCCCATGGAGTTGCCCTCCTCCACAATTTCTTCCAGCTTTTCCCTAATTCAACCATAGGGGTTCCTGGCTTCTGTCCATTTGTTGGGTGTAAATATCTGCATCTGACTCTTTCATCTGCTTGTTGGGCCTCTCAGAGGGCAGCCATGCTAGGCTCCTGTCTGTAAGCACACCGTAGCATCAGTAATAGTGTCAGGGGGACCTTAGATGAAATGTCCAACAGTGGGGAGAGGGAACTCATAAGTAGAGTCCACCTCCAGTAGAAGGACAAAGAATCAAGTGGAGGGATGGGGTTGGTTCCCATGCCACAGTCACAAACTCTGACCCAGAATTGTCCCTGTCTAAAAGAATTGCAGGGACAAAAATGGAGAAGAGACTGAGGGAAAGGAGGTCCAGTGGCAGCCCAAATTAGAATCCAATACAAGGGGAGACTCCAAGGTCTGACATTATAAACTATTGTTTTTTTTTTTTTAAAGACAAGAACTATTAGGAGCACTCCCAAACTCCTTCTACAAAGCCAGCATCACTCTAAAGCCCAATCCAAATAAAGACAATACAAAAAGAAAGCTTTAGTACAATATCTCTGATAAACATAGACTTTAAAATACTTGCAAATGAATATGGACATATATCAAAAAGATTATATACTATAGCCAAGTTAGCTTTATCCTGGTGATGCAGGGATGGTTCAGCATATCCAAGTCAATAATTATAATAAACTACACAAGTGGACTTGAAAAGAAAAATCCCATGATCTTCATAATAAATGCATCGCAAAGAGGCCTTTGACTAAATCTAATATTACTTCATAATAAAAGCCTCAGGGAGAATAGAACAAGAGGGAACAACTTCAACATAATCTAACCTATATATTATAAACCCAAAGTCAACATAATCCTATGTGGAGAAAAGCTCAAAATAATCCAATTGAAGTTAGTAATGAGACAGAGATGACCTCTATTCCCACTCCTTTTATATATTGTGATCAAAGAACCAGAAATAAGAGAAGAGAAGGAAATTAAAAGGATACAAATAGGAAAAGAAGAAACAAAACAATTCTTATTTGTAGGTGGCATGATATTATACATGAGAGACCTCACAAATGTATCAGAAAATTTCTCAAAATAAAAACACTTTCACCAAAATGACAGGATACAAAATCATCTTGCACAGATCCATAGATTTTCTGTACTCCAACAACAAACACAGGGAAAGAGATCCCATTTACAACAGCCTTATAGAAAATAAAGGAGCAAACCAAGCCAAGGAGGTGAATGACCTCTCTGATAGAAACTGTAAAGCTCTGAAGAAAGAGAGAGAGAAAGATACTAGAAAATGGAAAGCTACCCCATGCTCATGGATTGGTAGAATTAATATTGTGAAAATGACCCTTCTACCAAAAGCTGTTTGCAGATTACATGAAATTCTTATCACATTCCTTATCACATTTATGACTCTGTACAAAAACTAATTCCAAACAAAGACTGGAATGTGAACCCCAAAACACTAAAACAGCTAGATGAAAACATAAGCAGTATCCTAAATGATAGCTAGATGTAGAAATAGGACTCTGTTTGCCCAGGAATTAAGGCTTCAATAGACCTCATAAAACAAAAAACTTCTGTGCAGCTAAAACAAAGCAAAACAAAACAAAACAATCAACTTAAAATAAAAAAGGAAACGATCTGAAAAGGGAGCCCACAGAAGGGGAATCATGGCCTGTTTATACCTCTGATAAATTGTTACTATCTAGGATATGTAATGAGCTAAAACAAACAAACAAACAAACAAACAAACAAAGATTTGGAAAAAAATGACCCATTCAAAAAATGAACACAGTTCTCAAAAGAAGAAACCAAAAAAAGAATAGAATTTTTTTTAATGTTCATTGTCCCTAGCAATCAGGGAAACCATTCTAAACCATTTTGAGATTTCACCTTTGCCCAGTAAGAATGGAAAAGAGGAACAAAACAACCAAGAGGAAATGCTTGGGGGGATGTGGCTAAAGGGAGCCCAATTCACTGTTGATGCTATCTTAAACCTGTCCAGCCAGCTCTGGAGATTCCTCAAAAAGCTAAAATTACATCTGCCTTATGACTCAGCTCTACCACTCCTTGTCATATGTCTAAAGGACGTGACAGCCTAGTCCACAGATACCTGCTCAGCCATGCTCACTGGTGCTGTTTATGATAGCTAGGAAATGGAAATAACTGTAATGTTCTTCACTGATGCATGGGTATTATAAAGGTGATGTGTGTGTGTGTGTGTGTGTGTGTGTGTGTGTGTGTGTGTGTGTGTGTGTGTAAAAATGAAATCATAACATTTTCAGGTAAACGGGTGAAACTAGAAATGATAATGTGCAATGAGGTAACCCAGATACAGAAAGACAAAAACACTGCATGGTCTCTTTTAGCTGTGGTTTCTAGCTCCGTATCTTCAGATATGAGTACAGAACTTTCAGTAACCACAAAAATCAGGCAAGTAAAAATGAGGCAGGAAGGAACACTAGAATGCTAGGATACAAGGGATCTCAAGTGGGAGATGGGAAAATAGGCAGCTTTAATTAGGGAGGGGGATTAATTAAATAATTACAGAAGGTATATAATTACAGAAGAATGAGAAGAGTTACTAGTAAGGATGCCTGAAAAAAGGCACAAGGAATCAAACTATTATCTATCTACCTAAAACACCCCCAATACATGTAAATCTATGAATACACATACATACAAAATTTAAATGAAAATTCCCTATCTTGGCTGGCAATACTCCCTCCATAGACCATCTACAGAAAAAAAAACAACAACAAAAAACAAACAAACAAAAAACCTCAACACCATGTACAAGAAGCCATCTTTTGGGTTGTTCATCAGGATTAACCAAGATACTGCCCAAACATTATATAGTCTGGTTTTTTAGGCCCTTGGTTATCTCCCAGTTGTAAAATATACGATCTTATTGTTAACCATGTACACAATGATCTACCTGCTTCTGTTTTTCTAGTGCTGGAAGTAAAGATGTATGCCACCACACTGTGCTGAAGTAGTTTTAATTCACTTTTTAATTAAAATATAACTGCATCACTCCTTCCCTGTTCTCTCTCCAAGTCCTCTCATGTCCCTTCTCTCTAACACCTCCCATGCCTCCTCCCAATTAAATAAATAACCTATTTATTGTTGTTATTACATATAAAAAGGCATAACTACATAAAAAGCATGCTGAATAGATAAATATCACATAATATAATTCCTTGAGGTATTATAAAATAGAAAACCACAACATATAGAGTCCAAGTGATCTTGTGGAGCCAGGTCCAACATGTACATACATCTATAATACTCCTGCACCTAAGGGTTGGGAAACATCTCTGAATAAGTGGCAGCAAGACAGTAAATGCTAGGGGGCCACTATGTCTTCTGTGAGAACGTGTCTCCTAGTAACGAAAGGGAATAATCATCCACGACACATAACAATATAGCTACCCAAATAAGACCTGAAAAATGATATCAACAGACAGGACAAGGCAGAATGGAGAAATCTCACAGATTCCCACCACTAGACAAAAAGCAATGGGCAGCTGATGACTATGGAGAGAGGGAGAATTAGCCTCCCCTACGGATGAGCCCCCTAAATGGTTGTACAATAAAAAGCAGTCATGCTTGAAGTCATACATATAAGGTACACTAAACCAATTTAGCATGCTGTTTTTACGTAGTTTTTACTTATATATGTAACATTTATTTATATGTGTAATAACAACAATAATAAATAGGCCATTAAATTAATTGGGAGGAGTCATGGGATGTGTTGGGGAGAAGGGACATGGGAGGACTTGGAGAGAGGGCAGGGAAGGGAAGAAATGAGACAATTATGTTTTAATTAAAAATTGAATTAAAAATATTTCAGTGGGTAGGGGAGCAGGGCAGGGGAGGTACAGGGGACATTAGGGATAGCATTTGAAATGTAAATAAAGAAAATATCTAATAAAATAATTTAAAAATATATTTCAGCTCGGTGTGGCAGCACACATCTTTACTTCCAGCACTGGAGAGACTGAAACAGATAAACCTTTGTGAGTTCCAGTCTAGGGTAGCCTACATAGTTACTTCCAAACTAACTAGAACTACATTGTGAGATACTGTATCCAGAACAAAATCATGTTAAAGAAATGAAAAGGATTGTTTCCAGCTTCTGGCTATCACAAATAAAGCTGCTATGAACATAGTAGAACACATGACCCTGAGGCATGGTAGGGCATCTTTTGAGTATGTACCACAGAGTGGTATAGCTGGGTCTTCAGGTAGATCTATTTCTAATTTTCTGAGGAACCTTCAGATTGATTTCCAGAGTGGTTGTACCAGCTTGCAATCCCACCAGCAATGGAGGAGTGCTCTTGTTTCTCCACATTCTCTCCAACATGTGTTGTCACCTGTGGTTTTGATCTTAGCCATTCTGATTGGTGTAAGGGAATCTCAGGGTCATTTTGATTTGCATTTCTCGCTAATCACTAAGAACTTTAAACATTTCTTTAGGTGCTTCTCAGCCATTCGAGATTCCTCAGTTGTGACTTCTCGGTTTAGTCCTATACCCCATTTTTTGATTGGGTTGTTTGGTTTTTTGGTGGTTAGCTTCTTGAGTTCATTATATATTTTGGATATTATCCCTCTATAGAATGTGGGGTTAGTGAAGACTTTTTCCCAATCTGTAGGTTGCCAGTTTGTCATATTGACTATGTCCTTTGCCTTACAGAAGCATTCATTTCATGAGGTCCCACGTATCAATTCTTGATCTTACAGCCTGAGCCATTGGAGTTCTGTTTGGGAAATTTCCACCTGTGCCCATGGGTATGAGGCTCTTTCCCACTTTCTTTTCTATTAGACTCAGTGTATCTGGTTTTATGTTGAGGTCCTTGATACACTTGGACTTGAGCTTGGATACAGAAAATGCGGTTCATTCACACAACGGAATACTACTCAGCTATTAAGAATGGCGACATCATGAGTTTTGCAGGCAAATGGATGGAACTAGAAAATATCCTGAGTGAGGTAATGCAGACCCAAAAGGACATGCATGGTATGTACTCACTAATAAGTGGATATTAGCCAAAAGAGTACAGAATACTCAGGACACAATCCACAGAACTCAAGAAGGTTAACAAGCCAAAGGGCCCAAGTGAGGATGCCTCAATCCCACTTTGGAGGGAGAAGAAAGCAATCATGGAGTGGGAAGGACAGAGGGAAGGAGGGACCTGGGTAGGAGAGGGGATGGGGGGGGAAGGGGGAACATGATCAGGTATTGGCACGGAGGGAGGTAGGAGTGAGGTCCTGAGGGCCAGCAGAATGAATGGAAACAGGCAACCTCAGGAGGTGGGGGGGGGCGCTAGAATGTAGCAGAGACCTGGGAGGTCTCTCAGGGATCAAAGGGAGGGATCTTGGATGAAGTGCTCTACCATGGGGAAGGAGAACTTGTATAGTTTACCTCTAATGGAAGACAGGGCATCAAGTGGAGGGATGGGGTTGCCATCCCACAGTCAAAAACTCTGACCCAGAATTGTTCCTTTCTAAAATAACTGCAGGGACAAAAATGGAGAAGAGACTGAGGGAAAGGAGGTCCAGTGACAGGCCCAAATTGGGATCCATCTTCAGGGGAGGCTCCAAGGCCTGACATTATTACTGATGCTGTGGTGTGTTTTCAGGAAGGAGCCTAGCATGGTTGCCCTCTGAGAGGCCCAACAAGCAGCTGAAAGAGTCAGATGCAGATACTAGCACCAACCAATGAACAGAAGTCAGGGACCCCTGTGGTTGAATTGGGGGAAAGCTAGAAGAAGCTGAGGAAGAGGGCTGCCCCATGGGAAGGCCAGTAGTTTCAACTAACCTGGACCCCCAAGATTTCTTAGACACTGAGCACCAATCAGGCAGCACACACCAGTTGATATGAGGCCCCTGACACACATACAGTGGAGGACTACCTGGTCTGGCCTCAGTGAGAGAAGATGCAATTAACCCTCAAGAGACTTGAGGCCTCAGGGAGTGGGAGGTCTGGTGAGGTATGGATAGAGGAAGGTAGAAGATATGGGATGGGGAGAGGTCTTCAGGCAGACCAGGAGGGAGATGAAGACTGGACCATAAAAAAGGATTAAAGAATAAAAAAAAGAAATGAAAAGGAAAAAGGAAACATAAATTATATTTCTATATAGCCACTAACTTCAGAAAATTGAATTTTTAATAAAATACTATTTACCACAATAGCAAGAATCATTAAATACTTTGAATCCAATTTTTGGTTCCAGGACATCAGCAAAATGGTACAGTAGGAGATGCCAGCCTCTCCTTTTTTCCTAACAAAACTCAACAATTTGGCAACATCTGGAACAAATATAACTATGGAAGAGTTCAAGAATTTACTTAAGAAGGTATAATATAGTAGAAGAAAAAAAATCACCCCACAGAGGGGCAGGAAGATCAGTAACATTTCCCTACATATTCCATTCCTATTGTCTTGCATCACTTGCTTGACACGAGAATCTAACCCAGTGGTTCTCAAACCTTCTAATGCTCTAACCTTTATTACAGTTTCTTATATTGTAGTGACCCCCCAACCACAAAATTATTTTTACTGCTACTTCATTACTAATGTGGCTATAGTTATGAGTTCTAATGTAAATATCTGTGTTTTTTGGAGGTCTTTAGGTGAGCCTGTTTGACCCCCACAGAGGTTGGGACCCACAGTTTGAAAACTGCCGATCTAACAGGTTTCTTCATTTGGATCTCATGGACTCAAGTCATCAAGCCCAGCTTTCACCACTAAAGAAGCTTAAATGGTCAAGGTCACAGAGCCCAGTGATTAGTTCTTCAGAAGAGACTGTCAGTCCTAGCAGCTTCTACTGATGAGATATCTTACTGTTAATATAGGAGCAGCCTGACTCCAGCCTTTATTATCAATGAAGACTCCAGAGGTTTTAGTTTGTTTTGCATCAGGCATTTTTTTTTTTTGCCTTTGCATCCTCTGGGTATATGATATTCTATCTCTTCTTGTTCTCTTCGAACTAAGTAAGCATTCTCCTAAATAGAGCTAAACAATTCCTGGTACAGTTATCCTAACCAAAGGATCGAGTCCTGTAGCTTTAATGTTATCCAGGTCCTTGCTTTACAAAATGTCCCCCTTCCAGGTGTTTGTACTGTCTGAACTGCTCCCACTTGAGACATCCCAGCTCAGCAATCAACTTTCACATTTGACAGTTTCCTAAGACACTACCTTTCTTTCCTACAGTTATTTTAGCTACATCTTCCTTGAATGCTCTGTCTCAGTGACTCTGAATAACTACCAAGCATGGGTCCATGATAACCCAACATGTCCCCTGTTCCAGACTTACTGTCATGTGCAACCAAGTTCTCAAAACAAATGTAAACTCCATTGGCACAACTTACTGTTACTCATCCAAGGTCTTGTGACTTTGAAAAAAAAAAAAAAGACAAACCAACAGTTTGTCTCTGCCACCATGCACATGTCTAAAAGTGGCCTTTCAGGCAAACCCACTACCATTGAATTTCACAGTGATGTCTAGCAGATAGACACACTTGTATAGGTAAGGACCTTAATGTCTCAAAGTCTCTGTGCAGGATCCACAGCTCTTGTTGTCAATATAGTATACTGAATTAACAATATAGTCTTTTCACTCAGCCGTGGAACCACTGCATCATCTCAGACAGGATTCATTGTGACACTGCATCTACTGCCCAAATGCATTCTACCTGGCTACCCTTCTCTGAGGAGAAAGGGATTGGGGGTGGGGAGGAAGGTAAGAGGGAGGGACCAGGAGGAGAGGAGGGAGGGGAAGCTGCAATTGGGATGTAAATATATTTATTAATTAATTAACGAAAAAATCCAAACTAATTCTTTGAAAGAAGTCAAATGAATTAAAAGAACAAGTATAAACAACTAACAATGAGAAAATTAGAAGACAGCACAAAATCAAAATAAGAAGTTGAAGACATTAACAGACACAAAAGAGGAGCAAATAAAATATTTGGAGCCACAGACTACATTTAGTGAATATCTCAACAAAGCTTAAAGGGGAGACAAGATCAAGCAGAAAATAAGTAAGTGAATTCAATTGATCATTTGCTGCTACAAAGGACAAGAAAGGGAAAAAATGAAAATATTTCCAGGATCTACAGGATACAATAAAGAAATCTAATATTTTTAAAATTCAAGTTTCAGAAGAAGAAACAGACAAAAAGAAATAAAGAGAAACCCAGTTAAAGAAACGGCAGCTGAAAACTTCCCAAATCTGGGGATAAAGTACAAATATTTAGGTTCAAGAAGCTTAGTGATCTCTAGCATAATAAAATAAAGTAGAGTTTGCCAAAAGATTACACAAAACTCAAAGAATTCTAAAAGCAGAAAAACAAAAGAAGCACATTACACAGAAGAGAGCTTTGATAAAGATAAAAAGATTGCTCAGATACCATGTCTTAAAGCCTGGATCAGACATGGAAACACTACCTGCCCTGAGACAGATGAACATAGAACTGAGGCAAAACATCTGAGATTTAGATGGAAACATCAAATAGGATTTTCTCTACGTATCATGACACATAATATGGGATTCATCCTACTCTGACATTCACTGAGGGGAGTTGAAATTGGCACTGCTGTATTTTATTTGGAGAGTAAAAATCAGTGTGCAGTAAATTTTATTCTCTGTTCCCTTTGTCTTGGTTTGGTTAGAGCTAATGGTTTTTCGAGACTAGAAAATGTTCAGAAGAAGTTAGAAAATATGTTCATAGCCTGTTGTATTTGGTGTTTTGGGGTTGAACTCTGAGTACTTAAAATAATTCAATTGAAAAATATAATACATTAACAGTTGGATCTTAATATATAGCCTAAGTTAGTCTTGAATTCATCATCCTCTGGTCTCTCCTAATCAAGGTAGAAATATGGTCAGAACCAGAGTCTACAGGAGAGTACAGATACAGACTCCAAACTATACACCAGACACCTCTTGCTCAGGAGGGCTACTACCGTCAAATGGGCTACTAAAAAACCTCAGAAAGGTGACCACTGTCTATTGTGACCCAATCCATGAAGGAATGTCCACTAACAAGACCAACATCTGTAAATCAAATTCACAATGACTACCCAGGGGTATAAGAGGAATCTGGAATCCAATATGACACACGGAGTTGAGACTGGAGGAAGGAACCAGAGAAGAGACTATTCAGACCGTATCTTCCCATCCAGCGTGTCTTCCTCCTTTATTGAGTACCTAATGCCAATTTATCAGGCCAGCTCTGCTCTCCCATCTCCCTCACCCTTTCTCCATTTCTCCCCTCTTCCCCCTCCCGTTCCTTATCTCTCCTTTTCCTTCTCTTCATCTCTCCCTCTTTCCCAATCTCTCCTCTTCCCCTCCGCATTTCCCTCTTTTCCTCCTTCCCTCCTATGGTCACGCTTTTGTGGCATTCTTTTCTTGGTTTTCCTCCTCTTCTTATTCTCTCCATTTTATGCTTTTCCTAGGCTTTCACAAAATACAGAGTAGCCTAGTCTGTGAGGTTTCTGCCTCTGGTTCTTGAGAGCTGGGACTGTTTTAAATCATCTGACTGCATTCCTTTACTCCTATCTTTTCAGTCTACCTTTAACCAGAATTACCTCATCATCTTTGTCGCTCCTGATGACTCACTCCTTCTTTTTCCATTCCTCTCCTTCACATGTGATCTATGAACCCAATTCACTAGTCCCATTCTCATTTTCCCTCTCCACTCATGAACACAGCAATCAATGTCTTGGGGCATTTAAAGAGTGTTTGATTGTTATTTGTCTATTACTGTATGTTCATAGTGGTACAAGAAGAGGACATATATCTTAAACATTTTAAAATGTTCTAAAAGTTTTAAATATACATACACTGTCTTTGGTATGGTTTTTACTGATGTGATAAACAGCATGACCAAAAACAATTTGGGAAGAAAGGGGTTTATTTCATCTTAGAACTCATCTTACAACATTCCTCCAATACTAGGAAAGTGAGGACTGGAACTCCAGACAGGAACCTGGGGCCAAGAAGAACGGCAGCAGAAACCATGAAGGAATGCTGGACCAGTTTTCAATCTCATCAACAATGAGTAAGGGTTCTCTTTTCCCTACATTTCTTTCAGCATTTGTCATCAGTTCTGTTGACCTTTATCACTCTGACTGGAGTAAGATAAAATCTCAGAGCT